>NC_092879.1:16662141-16965496 GCF_028372415.1 Notamacropus eugenii | reverse complement strand
GACCAACGAACTACCACCACCACCTCATTGTCATCATCATCGTTGTCCCTGACATCCATCCCAAACTGGAAGAATGTGGTCTAGTACTTTCAGTGTCATTCAGTCCCATTTCTCTCATTGTATAGATGAGAAAATTAAAGTCCAGTTTAAGTCATTGCCCAAAGTCAGTAGGAAAGTCAGAATTTGCATCTGACCTTCTAACTCCTAATCGAGCAGTCTTTCCTTTACATCAGATAGCTGATGAACACATTATATATTCTGTATTGGTGTATCTGTGATTAAACCTCATCCATCTGGAAGAAACTGATATATGGACTTCCTTGTCCTCCTCATCACCATCATTAAGATTGCTTTCATCACCTCCATTGTACTTTTGGACTGCTGGGGATGGAAGCTCAATTCCATGTGGACAGTCTCGGGCGGGTAAAGGTGGGAACTTCTAAATCTTAGAGTTCTCATGAGGCCCCCCAGAAAACAGCAGGGAATCGAGGAGTGAGACCGAGCAATCTCGTGTATTTCCGCCTCTTCCCGTGAGAAACGTGATGGGAGGAGCATCCCCCTCGAGAATGTCCCGGATCTGGGCACACCTATTGTTATCTAACAGGCACGGTATTCAGGTGCAAACTATGCGGCCGGAGAGCTTAATTAGGATCAGGAAAGCCTGAAGGCTCTCTTAGCGCAGAGGGGCCCTGAGAGACAGAAGGCCTCTCTTCCCTTTTCCTCTCTTCGCTCTCCCCTCCCCCTCTCTCCCCACTTACACTTCTACTTCCAATCTCTTATTGTAAGATCTTTGCCTCCTTGGGAGATTCCTCACTCCCTCCTAAGGAAGAATTCCCCCTGCACTTGTAACCAGGACCCTGAATAAAGCTTAACCCTTCTTTGACTCCTGAAAGTCTCTTCTCTCATACGTTTATCCGGTTTGGACAACCGAAGACCTGGGACAGGGAAGGTAAGACTCGGGTAGCCCTCAGGCCTCTAGGACTGGCATTGGACCACCTGAATTTTTAAGGAAGTTCTCTCATATCAATGAATCAAAAACATTTCTTAATTACCTTTCATGTGCCAGGCACTGAGAATACAAAAATAAAGAATGAGAGTCACTGTACTCAAGGACATAACATTCTATCAAGGAAAACAACATGCGTTCCTATAAAGAGATATAAAAAAATTCCTTGGGGGAGGAGCCAAGATGGCAGAGTAGAAAGATATGCATATGCTAGCTCCTAACCCACAGCCCATAAAATACCTGTAAAGAAGAACTCCCAACAAATTCTGGAGCAGCAGAAGCCACAGAACAATGGAGTGGAGGAGATTTCTGTTCCAGAGGGACCTGAAAAACCAATACAAAAGGTCCGTTGGGCACCGGACCCAGAGCAGAGCCCAGCCCTGCCTTGACTGCATGGCACCGAGAGGAGCAGATCGCAGCAGGCTTCAGGGACAGAATCTCTAGCGGCAGTGCAGGTCCTTCCACCCACAGGCACCAAAGGTCAATGAGAGGGCCTTTCCAGCTCATTGAGAGGGGAGCAGTGTGTCTCCATAACTCAGGGCCCCTCGGGAGGCAGCAGCAGAGGCGGCAGAGGACAAGGGCTCCCAAAGCAGGCAGGAGCCTGGATCCATTGTTGAAGGTCTTTGCATAAACCCCCTGAGGGAAATGAGCCCAGTGTGGCAGCCCCGCCCCCACCTGAGCACCTGAACTTAATCTTACCCTGAATAGCAGCCCTGCCCCTGCCCAAAGCCCTGAGGCTGGGAAGCAGCATTTGAATCTCAGACCCCAAGTGCTGGCTGGGTGGATCTGGAGGCGAGGTGGGGGTGGAAAGAAAACTCAGAAGTCAAGTCACTGACTGGGAAAATGCCCAGAAAAGGGAAAAAAAATAAGACCACAGAAGGTTACTTTCTTGGTGAACAGATATCTCCTCCCATCCTTTCAGATGAGGAAGAACAATGCTTACCATCAGGGAAAGACGTAGAAGTCAAGGCTTCTGTATCCCAAATATCCAAAACAAATATTCAGTGGGCTCAGGTCATGGAAGAGCTCAAAAAGGATTTTGAAAATCAAGTTAGAGAGGTGGAGGAAAAATTGGGAAGAGAAATGAGAGAGATGAAAGAAAAGCATGAAAAGCAGGTCAACACCTTGCTAAAGGAGACCCAAAAAAATGCTGAAGAAAATAACACCTTGAAAAATAGGCTAACTCTATTGGTAAAAGAGGTTCAAAAAGCCAATGGGGGAAAGAATGCTTTCAAAAGCAGAATTAGCCAAATGGAAAAGGAGGTTCAAAAGCTCACTGAAGAAAATAGTTCTTTCAAAATTGAAATGGAACAGATGGAGGCTAATGACTTTATGAGAAACCAAGAAATCACAAAACAAAACCAAAAGAATGAAAAAATGGAAGATAATGTGAAATATCTCATTGGAAAAACAGCTGACCTGGAAAATAGATTCAGGAGAGACAATTTTAAAATTATGGGACTACCTGAAATCCACGATCAAAAAAAGAGCCTAGACATCATCTTTTATGAAATTTTCAAGGAAAACTGCCCTGAGATTCTAGAACCAGAGGGCAAAAGAAGTGTTCAAGGAATCCACTGATCACAGCCTGAAAGAGATCCAAAAAGAGAAACTCCTAGGAACATTGTGGCCAAATTCCAGAGTTCCCAGGTCAAGGAGAAAATATTGCAAGCAACTAGAAAGAAACAATTCAAGTACTGTGGAAATACAATCAGGATAACACAAGATCTAGCAGCTTCTACATTAAGGGACTGAAGGGTGTGGAATAGGATATTCCAGAAGTCAAAGGAACTAGGACTAAAACCAAGAATTACCTACCCAGCCAAACTGAGTATAATACTTCGTGGGGGAAAATGGTCTTTCAATGAAATAGAGGACTTTCAAGCATTCTTGATGAAAAGACCAGAGCTGAAAAGAAATTTGACTTTCAAATACAGGAATGAAGAGAAGCATGAAAAGGTAAACAGCAAAGAGAAGTCATAAGGGACTTACTAAAGTTGAACTGTTTACATTCCTACATGGAAAGACAATATTTGTAACTCTTGAAACTTTTCAGTATCTGGGTAGTTGGTGGGATTACACACACACACACACACACACACACACACAGAGAGAGAGAGAGAGAGAGAGAGAGAGAGAGAGAGAGAGAGAGAGAGAGAGAGAGAGCACAGAGTGAATTGAATAGGATGGGATCATATCTTTAAAAAATGAAATTAAGCTGTGAGAGAGAAATATATTGGAAGGAGAAAGGGAGAAATGGAATGGGGCAAATTATCTCTCATAAAAGAGGCAAGCAAAAGACCTTTTAGTGGAAGGGAAAAGAGGGAAGGTGAGAGAAAAACACGAAGTTTACTCTCATCACATTCGACTAAAGGAAGGAATAAAATGCACACTCATTTTGGTATGAAAACCTATCTTACAATACAGGAAAGTGGGGGATAAGGGGATAAGCAGTGTGGGGGGATGATGGAAGGGAGAGCATGGGGAGGAGGGAGCAATTTGAAGTCAACACTCTTGGGGAGGGACAGGATCAAAAGAGAGAATAGAAGCAATGGGGGGCAGGATAGGATGGAGGAAAATATAGTTAGTCTTACACAACATGACTATTATGGAAGTCATTTGCAAAACTACACAGATATGGCCTATATTGAATTGCTTGCCTTCCCAAAGGGAATGGGTGGGGAGGGAGGGATGAAGAGAAGTTGGAACTCAAAGTTTTAGGAACAACTGTCTAGTACTGTTCTTGCTACTAGGAAATAAGAAATACAGGCAATGGGGTATAGAAAGTTATCTGGCCCTACAGGACAAACGAGAAGATGGGGACAAGGGAAGGGAGGGATGATAGAAGAGAGGGCAGATTGGTGATAGTGGCAATCAGAATGCTCGGTGTTTTGGGGTGGGGGAGGGGACAAATGGGGAGAAAATTTGGAACCCAAAATTTTGTGAAAATGAATGTTAGAAATTAAATAACTAAATTAAAAATGAATTCCTTGCATTGAGTCAAAGTCTGTCTTCTTATATTTTCCACCTAGTTCTAGGGTCCTACTGCTGACTTCTCAGCAGCATCTAGGTGGAGCTGCAGTGGATAGAGTGTCGGGCTTGGAGTCAGGAAGACTCATCTTCCTGAGTTCAAATCCAGTCTCAGACTCTTACTAGCTGTGTGATCCTGGGCAAATCACTTAACCCTGTTTGCCTCTGTTTCTCATCTGTGAAATGAGTTAGAGAAGAAAAAGGCAAACCACTCCAATATCTTTGCCAAGAAAATGCCAAATGGAGTCACAAACATGACTGAAAAGACTGAACAACAAAGGTTTTCAAGAGCTACCTAGAATAAGTCTAATTTAAAAACCTTGAGACATCAATCATGTCCTCCTGAGTTTTATCTTCCCCAGGTTAAACATTTTCAGTCCTCTCCACCATGCATCAAAAGGAATGGTTTCCAAAGTTATCCTAGTCACCTTTTATTTGAATATGCTCTAGTTGGTCAATGTCCATCCTAAATTGTGTTGCCCAGGAATGAAAATAATACTCTGGATGTGGTTTGGCCTGGGAAAAACTCTTAGTTACCTCCTTTTGGATGCTATGTTTCTAGTGGAAGAAAGTTTATAACTGTAATGAGTTTTCCCACAGTATTTATCACATTTATAAATGCCCTTTGGATTTCTCACTCAAACTGCAGTTAATCTACATCTCCCTTATCCTGACCTTGGACAGTTGAATTGTTTCAACCAAAGTATAAGACTACATTTATTTCTATTCAGTTATCTCTTGTTCGTTTCATTCTTTCTTCCCAGAATAAATCCTGGACACATTGTCTACACTGTATTTTCTTAGTTCAAATATCTGCACCCAATGCGTAAGCTCTCCCTTGTATCATCTAACAATAGGATAAACTTGCCATCTAAGTCTTTATCCAGGTCGTTTATAACAAAAACCAAATGATAAACAGGACACAACCAAGGACTGAACCCTACAGATCCACGCTTGGGACCAACCAAGCTAATAGTGATTCATTAATGATTAGTTTTTGAGTGTAGTCATTTGACTCTGACTATAGTATAATCTAGCCCACATCTTTCCATCTTGTCCACAAAGATGCAGAATAATTTTGTCAGATGTCTTGATAGAAGCTAGGGAAACATATCTAAAATTTATCTACCTCCTTATCTCTCATGACCTCTACCTTCTCCCTCAACTATCCACAGAGAAGGGTCCATATTCGATCTCACCATCACCATAGAAAAACTACGCTACTGCCATGATCTTGAAACCTCAAATTCCTCCTTTCTAATCACAACCTCCAATCCTTCCTTCTGTCTCATTCCTCCTAATATACATTCTCACTGTGGCCTCTGATCATTCTACCTCTTCCTGTCTCCCAATTCATCATCCTGATTCTGACCTTACTCTTTTTCCTTCACAGTCTTGACCAATTCAACTGTAAACTATCCTATGCCCTGCAATCCCCTGCCCCTCTTGTCCTATTCAAACTAACCCAGAGTTAGGTTCATCATTTGCCTTCTTCTCTCCTATTTATGTGCTACTGAAGAAAGTCTACTATAGATTGATATCTTCTAATCTCTAACCCTTCTCTATTTCTCTGAGTAACGATCTTGTCACAATCCCCACAGCTGTTCCAAACATTCGCTTTTCTCCGTAGATCACCTGCACAATTCCCTCTCTGTGCCATCTCAGTTGAGGAAATCACCTCATGCTTTTACTGAGAAAATCGAGGCCATGTGTTACAAATTCCCTTTTCTCCCCAACTCTGGACCTCAAAACCTCTTGATGTCATCTTCCTTCCTCTCCTCTTTTATAGTAGTCTCTGAAGAAGAGATTACCTTTTTCCTTGCCAAGACCAGCCCTTCTGCCTATCTACTGGATCCCATTCCCTCCATCCTCCTCTGGCAGATTCCCCACTCAAGGATTATTTCTGCCAAATATTCAATCTCTCCTTATCCACTGGCTTTTTTTCTCAGCATTCTACAAACATACCCAATAATCCCCAACCCATAAAAAGTTTTCACTTGCCCTTGCCATCTCCAGAAGCTGTTGTCCTGTATCTCCTCTGTGAACTTATGAGTTCTCCCTTATGAGTTTCTCCTAGAAGGAATTGCCTATACTTGCCCACATTTTCTCACCCTGGCAAAGTGGATAGAATGCCAGACCTGGAGTCAGTAAGACCTGAGTTCAAATCTGGCCTCAGATACTTTCTAGCTGTGTGACTCTGAGCAAGTCATGTCGCCTTTGCCTGCCTCAGTTTCCCCATGTGTAAAATGGGGATAGTAACAGCATCTAGCTCCCAGGGTTGTTGTGAGCATCAAATAAGATAATAATTCTAAAGCACTTAGTACAATGCTCAGTACATAGTAAGGACTATAAATGTTAGCTATTATTGTTATGTTCACTTCTTAGCCCCCTAAAGTCTGGCTTCTGGCAACTCAAGAACTGCTCTCTTAAAAGTTATTAGTGATCTCTCATAACAAAATCCACTGAAATTTACTAAATTTCAGTGCTAAAGCCCAACAGCCATTTCTAGATTCTGTCTACTTGACCTCCATATAGATTTTGACACTTGTCAAACTTTCCTTCTTTCTGTGATACTGCCTGCTCTTGGCTCCCCTTCTACCTGTCCACTTCTTTTCTTCTTCCTTTGCTGGATACATCTCTTCCTCACTAAGTGTGGTGCCCCTGTATATGCTGGACCTTCTTCTTTCTTCTCTTTTAACTTTTCACTTGAGATGACCCCTCAATCTATTTATAGAGTCTCCCGAACTCCAGGCCTTCATTGCCAGATGCCTGCTAGACATTTCCACATTGATGTCCAGTGACATCTCAAAACTCATGGTCAAAATGTAACTCATTTGCTTTCCTTCTAAATTAACCCTGACTCCAAACTTCTCTCTTTCATTTAAGGGTACTGTCATACTTTAAGTCATTGAGGTTGACAATCTCAGAGCCATCAGCGATCCTTAATTCAGCCCCATCACCTCCCCTACTTAATCTATTCCCGAGTCGTATCAAGTTGACTTCCACAACATCTCACATCTGTGCCCTCCTCTCCACTCCTACTCTTCTCACCCCAGTCTAGGTCTTCATCACCTCACACAGTAGATTATTACATTAGCCTCCTAATTGGTTTCTTTGTCTCCAGTTTCTTTCCTTTCCAATCTGTTCTCCATACAACTGCCAAATTAATATTCTCAAAGCATTGGTCTGACTATGCCACTTCCCTGCTCAAAAAATTCTCAGTGACAACCTATTGCCTCCAGGATAAAAGACAAACTCCTTGACCTGTCATCTAAGTCCCTCCCTGGTCTGGCTCCAACCAAATTTTCCAGACAGATTTTGTAGTAACTCCTTTCCCTCACTTGATATTCCATAAAACTGGGATACTGCTGGATTAAACTAGATTAAACTTGGCATTCCATCTCCAAGTCATTCACTGAATAGGAATTTTGAATTTCTAGAATGCTCCTAATCTCCCAGTCTAGCTAGGGATGGGAGAGAATCTGGACTGTGAATTGGTCAAGGTAGGGGGGGGGGGGGCAGGACATGGTACTCTTGTTGGGGAAACTCCCTCCTCTGATATAGATTGGCTACTCATTTGTTACTTATAGTCTTAAGGAATTTCCTGGAGAATTGAGAATTTAAGAGGCTTTATCTATTCATGGTCACACAGTTCATATGAATCAAAGGCAAGTCTGGAACCCAGGTATTCCTAATTCCTCTACCCATTAGGTCACACCACTTTTCACCTGTCTAACGCCCCTGTTGACAAAAGAAATGAAGTTAGTCTGCCATGACCTCCTAGTAAGTGGATATGGGGGCCACTGATGAGCATTGTCTTTGAGAGGCTCACAGGCTATCTGGTTCAAGAATTTTGTTAGTGAATGCTCTGAAGTTCACTGGTCTATAACCTCCAGCATTAACCATTTTCTGCTTTTTCAAAATTGGCTCAACTTCTACCATGATGCCATATTCTAATTCTCTGTCATCCTTTACAATTACTTGGAAATGACCAAAACTGATCCCGTGTACACTTTGGTGAATGTTTTAGTGCCCTGGGATATTATCCATCTGGGCCTGGTGACTTGACCTTGACTTGATTTCATAATGCTATGCTGATCTTGGGTTTCAGACCCCTACTAACCATGTTCCCTCACTTTTCCAATATTATAGAACATTCTCTCTGAGTGAGAAAGCAGAAGCAAAATTGGAATTCGTCTTTCTGTCGTCTGCTAAACATCTGCTCTGAGCATCAGGCCTATCCCTTCCGGGTTGTTCTTGTTCAGAACATATGTTAAAAAGTTTTTCTGACTGTTGTTAGGACTTTTCACAAGCCTCAACTCATTCTGAGCTTTAATAGCTGAGTGATGGTGGGCAAGACATTTCCCTTTCCCAGGCCTACTTCCTCCTCTATAAAATGTTGGAAGAGATAAGTCTCAGTTCCCTTCTACATAAAATTAATGATGCTCCCAATGATTATATAGGCCTGTGCCCCAGGCTTCCATTTGCCTTCTCTCCCCATTTTATCCACATTGGGATCATTTTGAGGAATCACAGAACCTTGGAGATGATGGGGATGTTGGCAGACATAGGTTCAAATTCTATCTTTGACTTTTATTATTTGTGTGACTTTGGTGATTTTCTTAAGCCTCTTGGACCTCAGTTTCCCTCTCTCTAAAATGAGGTGATTGGGCTAACTGACCTCTGAGGTCCCTTCCAACTTTGCATAGTATATGATTTGCTGTTTGACCCTAGTTTGGTCACTTCACCTCTCTGGGTCTCAGTTTCCTCTTCTCTAAAATATGAAGTTTAGGCTAAGATCAGAAACATATGTTGTCTCCCCAAATTGTCTCTTTGCAACTTCTACCCATCGCTCCTGGTTCTGCCTTTTGAGAGCATAGAATAGTTGAGATCGGCTCTCATAAGCCCCCGATTCTTCTCTTCTTTAGGCTAAACACCTCCAGTTCATTCTAACAATACCTATCCAAAATGGTCCATTCCTCTCCCCACCTTGTTGCCTAAAATTGGATAGACTTGTTAACATCCTTTCTAAGTCACAGTGCCTCAAATTAAACACAATACTCCAGAGGAGCCCAGTAGTCACCTCCCTCCTTCAAATGGGATACTCTGTCTCTAGCAAAACAGCTACTTCTCTTAGCTTCCCTATAGTGTGGCATTTGCAGTGCACTTCTTCGATCAGAGGTTCATAGAACTAGAGCTGTCAGGGTCCTTAGACGTCAGTCCAATGCCTTTGAGAGCTGAGTCCCAAAGAAGTGATGGGAGTAAATGACAGGGGCAAGACTTGAATCTAGACCTTCAGAATCTAGCCCTTGTGCCAGCCTGGTGTCTGGCCATTCTTCTCTCCCATCCTGCACTGGCAAAGTTGAATTTTTGAGAGCAAGTATCAAAGATCACATTTTACCCTATTCAATGTCATGCTTGATTCAGCCTGCTAGGATCTTTTCGATGCTGACTCTCTTTTGATACCTTTCATCATCTCTCCCAGCTTTATGTCAGCTGAGTCATAGATTTGATAAGGAGCCTCTCTTTGCTTTCATTCAAGTCACTGAGAGAAATGCTGAATATTTGCAATTGTGCAGACTTCCCTTTCCAAGGTTCTCAGACCCCAGAATCAGACCTCTCTTTTTCTCTCCAAGGGAGGCAGGCCATTGCTGAGTTTAAAAGTTTTTTCTGGCTTTGTGTAGCTTAATATGGTCAGTGTCAGTGTCAGTGTCTGGAGGGGCACCCTGGGGACAGGGCAGGGAGGCAAAGGGGAACCTTCTGTTCTGTTCCCTGGGCCTAGAGGAAGATACCTCTTATCCTGATGGGCCTGATGCTGACCTCACCCCTCAGGCCAGACCTGAGTCCTCTGAGGGGAAACAACACTGGAGCTTCTAAGAAGCCTTGGTGGCCAGAGCCAGCTCAAAGGGTGGGGAGCTCAGGACCAGATTTTATCAGTGGGAGCCAAAAGTGTAAACAAACTATAATCAATTGAGCCAGGCCTGACCTTCCTCTCTAGAAGCTGCCTGTAAGCAGGAGTGACTTTGGGTCAGCCTAGGTGGGGGAGGGAGGAGGCAGAGAGGAGAACAGGAAGAAGGGGCCAGAGGAAACCTGGGGCAGTACAATTCATCAGATTTTTATTAAGGGCCTACTGCATGTGAAAGGCATAAAGGCCTAGTCCATGGAGAGCTGGCCTCAGAGCCAGGAAGACCTGAGTTCAAGCTCTACTTCACTGAGACCCTGGGCAGCTTCTCAGTGCTTTGGGGAGTTCTCTAGGGTTCTTAAGTTGCATTGGTAGAGGGAGGGAAGTTTTTTATCTGGGAGTTCCATACATCAATGGTATCACAGGTACAGTCTCTACTAGGCCCTACTAAGAGGCAGCTAAATGTGACAGTGGATAGAGTGCTGGGCCTGCGTGTCAGGAAGATCTCACACACTAGCTCTGTGACCCTGGGCAAGTCACTTAACCTCTGTTTGCCTCAGTTTCCTCAACTGTGAAATGGAGATAACAACAGCACCTGCCTCCCAGGGTTGTTGTGAGGATCAAATGAGATGATATTTGCAAAGTGCTTAGCCCAATGTCTGGCACCTAGTGGGTACTTAATAAATGTACTAGCTCTGGAGTAAGGAAGACCTGAGTTGAAATCTGACCTCAGACATTTTCTAACTAGGTGACCCTGGGTAAGTCACCTTACCCTATTGGCTTCAGTTTCCTCATCTGTAAAATGAGGTGGAGAAGGAACTGGCAAACCACTCCAGTATCTCAGCTAAGAAAACCCCAAACGAGGTCACAGAGAGTAGATTACAACTGAAAAAGACTGAACAACAATAAATATGTCTTCCCACATCCTGCCAATATGGGGGCAGATGCAAGTGTCTACAATTTTTTTTCCAAGGAGGTTAGGAAGTAGTCACCAGGTGGCTATATATTCATTAGTGGTTTGGAATACCACACTGTGAATGCTGTGGTGTGGGAGAAGATTCTGTGGTCATATTCAAAGTGTGTTCTGGGAGTTCACTCAAGTTTAGTTGGGGAGGGAAGGAATCAGAGTAAGTAAGTGTGAGGATAAGCTTGGTAACCCTGGCAGTACTTTTGGGACTTGGCATTATAACAGAGGGAGTAAACTTAGAGGGAAGCCAAGTGGGGGTGGAAGCTTGAGCAGCTGTGTTATGGTTTTAATGTAGTCTGCATGACCTTGGGCAAGTCCATTGGGCTTGGACTTCAGTTTCCTCCTGGGGAAAATGAGGGGATTGGACTTGGTGGTCCTTAGAGGTCCCTTCTGCTCTAAATCTATGCCCATCCCATGCAAGACTTCACCATAGCCTTCCAAAATTCACTGGAGCACGTTGTCCATTAGTTTTCCCTTGTTCTTGCCATGTGCTATCTTTGTTCATTCCTCCATTTCTTGGATAACATCATTTACTCTACTTCTTTTGTCAGTTACTTACTTATGTACAATGGTATTTTCATCCGTCCCATGTGCCTCTTTTTATCTTCTGTGTGATACTCATCTTCAGTTCATCAGAAATTGTAGCATTTCATGTTTCCTAGGCATACAACAAAACCAGAAAGAAAGTTTGTTATTCAAAAGATGAGTCTTTGTTTCAAGAAGTTCAGGGTCATCTAAAGAATTTTTCAATTTCCCAAAGGCAACTCTAACTATTTCTCCTCCTCTCATTCAATTCTAGGCCTAAGTCATTGTCCTATTTCAGTGTAAACTCAAGATAGATAGATGATAGACAGGTAGAGGGATGATAGATGGATGGATCATAGATGATAGATAAATAGATATTGAAAGACAGACAAATGATAGACAGATGAATAGATGGATGAGAGAGAAAGTTCCTTATGTTATCCATGCGATAGCAGATTGTAGCCTAGTCAATAGGCATTCTTCATTCACTCAGTCTTTCCTGAGTAGGAAATTAAAACAACCTCTTTTTTGAGAGGTTTTGGCTTTCTTCCAGGAGACTCTACATTACAGTGTTCCTGGGCTTGATAGAATTAGCATAGGACCTTGACCAGCAGGCACATGGAGGTAGGAGGCAGGGGTGGGAAAGGCCTCCCTATGCATGAAAAACCCTTCTCCATCCTGGACTTGACATTGGATTTTCTTCTTCTCAGTGGCAAACACCTTTGTTGATTATCTACCTTTCCTTTTGTGTCTCATCTAATACCAGCAATCAGAATAGATGAATTTAATGGAACTTGAAGAAACACAGAAAGATCTATAAGAACAGAAAAGAGTGAAATAGGCAGAACCCCAGAAAACAACGCATACAATGACCACAAGCACATAAATGAAAAACTTACTTTAAAAAGCCAGTTTCTAAATCATCCATCAAAAATCCAATGAGTGCAGACAGTTGAGTCCTCTCAACAGAGAGAGGAGGGACTCTGAGGACCTAGTATTGTATACCCTGTAGACAGATCAAAAGTAAATATTGTGAAATTATTCAGAACAAACTCCAATGGACAATGAGGTTCCTTTCCACTTTAAAGCTAGAACCCTAAGAAGGCTCATGCCTTCCCCCTTCCAATTATTTTTCTTTCAAGGATCTTACAATCAGAAGCTTTGTGGCTGGGGGCGTACCCATGAACCATTCATTTCCATTCACCAACGTTAAAGCTTGTAGACTTCCTCCCAAGCGCCTGTAGCATAGTATTCTCTTTTTCAGGATGCTTCTGTTGAACCTTGTGGAAATAACAACACAGACCTGGGAGTCAGGACTCCTGAGGTCTGACTCTTTCAGTCACAAATTTGGCATGTGGCCTTGGGCAAGTCAATTCCTCCTGTGAAATGAATAACTTATATTATGTGACCTGTAAAGGCGCTCTCACCTCTAGCATTCTATATTCTAAGACCCCTCCCAGCTCTGATATTATATATTCTAATGTCCTTTCTACCTTTGACATTCTGTGTTCTATGGTTCCTTCCCTGCTCTGACATTCTCTGTTCTAAGGCTCCATCCAGTGTTGACATTCTATGGTTCTATGAAATCCCAGTACTTCCAAAGGCAGGTAACAATTCTCTTCTCGAACCCAAGTGGTAATTGCCCAGATCACAGACCCAATAGGAGGACAAGAGGACACCATGATGTCCTTATCAATTTCCTTTTGACATTTTCTCTCCAATGTTTAGGTCTGTCAGGACATATTCTACTTGTAAAGGATGATCCAGAATTAGCACAGGAAGGGGAGTCTGGGCTGTGATCAAGCCCTGAAGGGGAAGCCAGGAAATGCAGACCACTCAGCAAATAACAAGCTGGAGAGACATACTTTCTGCAAAGGTCTAAATATTATTGTTTTCTGTCTTGGTGCCAAAGTGATAAATGCCTGGAACAATGGGGCTGACATTTTCTACCCAATCCTCCAGCCTGTTCTCCACACAGCCCTTCCAGGGATTGCTCTAAGTCTGTCCTCAAATCCCAGGGACCTAATGTCGTACAGTAATTTTGAGACTACCTTTTCAGGAGCCAAAGCCACTCTGGTTCTTCCCAGGACACAATATTCCTGACAGATGGAGGCCTTCCAGGCAGCCTCAAGGACTGCCATACTCAGATCATGGGAGTACTGGTCAGAGGGCTTTCCCTCCCCATGTGTCCACCCACTTGACAGGGATCTATGAGCTGTGGTTTCCAGAGATGGCTGTGGTCAGTAGGAGGCCGTGGAATGGACCTTGTCATATGATGGCCTATAGAGGGAAAAACACAAAAGCTTGTGGCAGTCAGTTTCACTGTTGTCTGTTTTTTTTCTCTTTTGCCCCTTCCCCTTCTTCTCTACAAAGGGACATGATGTGAAATGGAAAGAACCCTGGAGTAGGGATCAGAGGGTCTGGGTTCTGACCTCACATCGGGTGAGCATCATGTGTGCTTTTTTTTTTTTTTTACTGGGCCAATGATTTCATGGGTTTAAGGAATTCTCATGAAGAAATTCCCTATTAATTCAGGCCAATAATCACTCTGCTATTTGCACTCTGTTGGGACTCTGAGAGGTTAAGGGACTTTTCTAGGAAGGGTTATACAGCCAGTCAACTTTCTAGCCATTAAGTCACTACCTCTTTTAGGTATTTAATAAATGGCTCGTTTGCCAAATGAATTTCCTCTCCATGGGCTTATTTGATTGGGAAGCAAATGGACTACACCAGAGTGCAAGTCAAATATAGGTTCCACTGACAACATGGAGTGTAGTTCAAACCAGACTAAATTGTCATCGGGAAATATTTAGCAAACAAAATAAAAACACCATAAAAATAGGCAACATTTGAAAATGATGTCAATATACCAACCTCAGGGACCCTCAGCATGTAGCCCCCATTTCTATTTGAGTTTGACACCACTGGACCAAGTGACTACAAAGATTCCTCTTAGTGCCCATATTCTATGTTCTAAGGTTCCCTCTACTTTTAGCATCCTCCTTTACTTTATCTCAAACAAGATTATATATATATATATATATGTATATATACAGCCCTCTGGCTGTATGCATAAAGGCTCACTAGTAAATCAACCAAGTAGTGAACCAAGGAGGTGATCCCGTTGTCCCTAGATCTTGGCATTGTCTATGTGCCTTTCCCCCCAAACTACACAGAAGAATGGCAAAGAGTTAGGACTGGAACACTGGGCCACCCCAAAGACCAGATCTGCTGGGTAGGTATTGGCTAAATAATCCACACCCAGTTTACGTTGTAGTCTTCAGAAATGAACATTGGGAGGTCCAAGGAACATGTCGCAAACTCCTAGCTGAAGATTACAAGAAGTAGCAACACTGCCAAATTCTGTCCAAACCAAATTAAAATCTAATTGTAACTTTTTTAATAAGCAAAAATATAACAAAACAGAAAATATTCATTTGGGATTTTCAAAGTTAATATGCGCCCCCCCACCCTGAGATCTGTTTCTATTTGAGTTTGACAACACTAGTCTGAGGGATGTTCACCATAGACTAAAGGGAGGGACAGAAGGAGGTAGGAATTTCAAACCCAGGTCTTGGACTCCAAATCTATCATCCTTTCTTTTTGCTGATTTTGCTGAGAAGGCTCTCTTTTCTCTACTAAAAGAGCCAGAGAAGGAACCGGCCTCTCTGCTGTTCATGAAGAGGGAGCAGTGGGCCCCTACTCTTCTTTGGAGGAAGAAATGGACAAGGATTTCAGCTGAGTTGGAGCCTGGAGGCAGAGATAAGCTCCCCAAGATAGCAGGGACATAGTATCCTTTTGGGCAATTTATCTAGCAGAATAGTACTAAGCGAAGAAGCATCAGGTGGTGACTGCGAAGCCAGAAGAGAGCAAGACCCTCAACCAAATGATGTCCCTGGAAATGCCCCTCCACACACAGTCCAGAGTCATATGTTTCATGTATGTGTGTCCCTCCAAGCATCCCCTTTAGCAACATTTAGAATATTCCTTGCATCTGCCTACCTCCATCTGCATTCCTTATGTGTCTCCACCCTTCCCACTGATGTGTATGTTTGTAGGAAAGTATGCCCAAGGTTTATGAAGGATTTATTTTGCTGCAACTTATTGTTGCTATTCAGTCATTTCAATCATGTCCAACTCTCCTTGACTCCATTTGGAGTTTTCTTGCCAAAGAAGTGGTTTGCCATTTCCTTCTCTAGCTCATTTTATTGATGAGGAAACTGAGACAAACAGGGTGAAGTGACTTGCTCAGACTCACACAGCTAGTAAAGATCTGAGGCCATACTGGAGTTCAGGAAGATGAGTCTTCATGAATTTAGACCTGGCACTTGTCCACTGCAATGCCACCTAGCTGCCCATTTCATTAAATTTTTTTTCTTTGAACTGTGTCCTCTAGCTGACTACTAAAGGTAAACATATTTGTGGGGGCTCATGAACTATAGTTTTAGGGGATGTTTGACCCATACAATGACCCAGGATAATCATTCTCTAAGGGATCTGCCCTGCAAGATGTAGGTACTACTAAGTACACACACACACACACACACACATATATATATATATATAAAATATAAAAATATATTAATATAATATATATTTCATATATACAATACTTCTCAAATCTTAAAGTGCTATAAAAGTGGTAGCTATTTTGATTGTTATTAATATTATCACGACATAGGATATTATAATATAATATTACTATTATACCATCATAATAGTATATATAATATCTTTGAATTATAATAGCATCATCATCAGTATCATCTCATGTACATTTGTTTCTCTGTTACGTATTTCTTTCCTGTGTACCAGAAGGGGGTGATTGGGATACTGGAGGGCCTCAAGGGCATGCTTTATAAAGCTCAATGAAAGGAACTAGAGATGTTTAACCTAGAGAAAAGAAGACATTGTGGTGGGGGAGGGACGTGAGAGAGCTGCCTTCACAATATGAGGGTTATGAGGTGAAAACAGAATCAGATTTGTTCAGTTTGAGCCTGAAGGCAGAACTAATTGACATGATCTTGCAGGGGGGGCAGGTAAGTGGGGAATCTCCAAGGCAGATTTGAGCTCAAGAAAGCCTTTCTGACTGTCTTGCACTGCTTGTGGGGGGCAGATGGGGTGAGACGTGGGATCACTCTCATTCAAAGTCTTCAAGTGAAGGTTCAATGGCCCCTTCTTGGGGATGTTCTAGAAGGTGGTTCTTGATAAGTAGAAGTTGGATTAAATACTCTCTGAGAGTCTATGGTTCTGTCCTATCACGTGCCAATTATATGTTGTGTGCTTGTGTATTTGGTGTGTGTGTGTGAGAAAGAAGAGAAGGGAAACAGAAAATATGAGGGGAGAGGAAGAAGAGGGGGGAAGGGAGAGAAAACAACAGACAGAGGTAGAGACAGAAAGAGACAGAAGCAGAACACAGGGAGAACCTGGCTCCATAATGCTATCCGAAGGGGAAGAGAACATAGGCCTGAGATGCCCCAAGCTGATACTAACATAAACAATTTAGCTGCTGAACAACATGTTCTCCATTTGAGAATCCAATATCGCTTAAATTGCCTTCGTGGCCACAGTCCTTGCTTTGCTTGGGGCAAAATGTCTTTGATCATTCACTGATCCTTGGGGTTATAGTCTTCTAGGGCATTTAATCAGATTTCCATAAGACACATTAGTATTTGATCAAGGTTCCATGGAGGGCATAATCAAAATTAGCCTTGCTGTACTTGGCCTCCTGGAGAGCAGACCAAGTAGCAATGGGTGAGATGTACAGAGGGGTCCTATTTGGGCTTGATGCCAGGACAAACTTCCTAACAATCTGAGTTATTTCAGACATGGACATGATCAAGGTGCCATAGTGGTGGATCAAGATGCCATGTTGGATACAGAGGGCTCTATAGAGTGGCAGAGGGTATTTCCCCACAGCAGAGGACCCTTTGGGTGGCCTATGCCTTCATGAGACCAGAGGAGGAACTGTCTACAACCTGAAAGCTTAGTCCTATGCTATTCAGGGCTCAGTAAGACAGAAAGGGTCCCCTCAGGCTAATCTTTTCCTAGGACCTGTCTTTCTCCCCTATCTGACCCTATTTATGGCACCACGGAATTATGAACACTGCTCTCCACACCATCATCACTGCCACAAAATACACATACATACACACACACACACACACACACACACACACACACTTCTTGTATTTTTAACTAAGCAGGGAGCCCTACTCATAAATTTTCCATAAAGTTCCTCAGTTCCCATTAACACTTTTGCTTATGTCAATGATCATAAGCTTGGATTATTTTGAAGATTCTCAAACTCTGGCAGGCAAGAACCACTCAGTCCACTTCTGGCAAAATGCTGGTGAAATCTGGACAACTAGGCTACAGCTCAAGAAACAGATTCTCAATTGGTATCTAAAAATGAGTTGAAAAAGAAGATATTTTCAATACTCCAAGGATTTTTGTTGTTGGCATGGGTCCTCCAGTCACTGAAGCAGATTTTGAGTACCCTGAAATTTAGGAGGTGGCCTTCAAGTGTCATTGTGGCCAGGAGAGGATCTTGGGAAGATGGTGGAGTAGATCAGAGAATTTTCAGATCTCCAGATTTCCTCCAAATGGAAAGGAAGAACATACTCTCAGAAGTTGTGTATAGCAGCAGAAATAAACACAGGATAAAGCGATTGTTTTCCTAAGATTCTAGGAAAGACCTGAAGAACTTAAGGGAAAATTCAACATATAAGATACAGGAGAAATATAAGGTAAACATTAAAGACCAATTATAAGGGACTCAATAAGATCAAATTGTTTACTTAGAATATGTGAAAATATTGTCAGTACTCTCATTATTTGGATAGTTTGAAAAAAAGGCTTGAAATGAGTTGAGTATGATGGGGTGATTCTTTAAAAAATACTGTGTAGGGAAAGATAAAAAGGAACAATTATCTCATACAAATGAAATATAAAAAGAAAGATTGATACAGAAGAAGCTAGCAGTGGGAAGCGTGGGTAGTGCTGGAACCTTACTCTCTTTGGAAATGGGTTAAAGAGGGAACAGCATATATATATCTAGAAGGATATAAAAGTCTTCTAAATTCAGAAAGAAATGAGGGCAAGGAGATAAGGTGGGGGAAAGGATAAGGAAGGGATTTTTACAGGTATGAGTAGGTTAAGGAATAGGAGGGCAAGGTAGTAGTTAGAAGTAAAGTAAAGGACTAAGTAGGCATAGAGTAAACAGGGTGAGAAGGATAGGGAGGAAAAATAGGAAGGAGGAAAATACACAACAAATAATTATAGCTTAGAATGTGAATGGGACAAATTTACCCATAAAACAGAAGCAGCAGATTAAAAATTTGAATTCAATAATATGTTGCTTTTAGGAAACACTATAAAAATGAGAGATAGACACAAAGATAAAATAAAAGGCAGGAGTTGAATTTACTATGTAAAAAATCAGAGGTAGTAATCATAATCTCAAAGTTAATGCTAAAGAAAAAATAGGGAAACTACACTATGTGTCACCAATATTATTCAATATTGTTTTAGACAATTTAAAATAATTAAACAGTATATAATACCTGAGAGTATACCACCCAAAACAGGCACAGGGACTATAGGAACATAAAAGTAAAACTTTTTATATAAATGAGGTCAGATATAAATAACTGGAATAATATTGTTCGTGGGTAGGTAAAGTCAACATAACTTTTAAAATGACAATTTCACCTAATCAATCTATTTATTCAGTGCCATCCCAATTAAATTACTAAAAAAAAAATCTTACTGAGTTAAAAAGAAATAGTAACAGAGTTCGTTTGAAAGAACAAAAGGTCAGAAATTTCAAAGGACCTAGAAAAAAAAAGATTTTAAAGAAAGGAGATTCAGCAGTACATAGCTTAAACTGTATAATAAGGTGAAAGCATTGTTGAAATATAAAATGGATAACTTTTATTATTTTAAATTAAAATTTTCTTCTATAAATAAAACTTTTGTAGTCAAGAATAGAAGGCATGCAGAAAATTGGGGGAAAACTTTCATAGATAGACACAAAACATGTGATTATTCTGGAATATTATTGTAACATAGGAAATGATGAGCTGGTTAATTTAGAAAAACATGGAAAGACTTGGACCTATGAAGGAAGATATTAACCACTTTTATACATGTATATATAAATATATGGTTGCAGATATCTATGTATGTGTATTTGTGTGTGTGTATATATATACATATATATATATAATCACACACATATATATGTAGGTATGTATGTATCTCTTCATTTAATTGTAACCTTCTTCAGGGTTGGGTGGAGGGGGAAGTGAGGGGAAAAAATAAAGTAAAAAGTGCACAGGAGAGAACAAAAGAAAACCAACAAGGAAGCAAAGAAAAGCTGGATAGCTTTGAAAACAATGTGTGATGTTTATTGTACAACTTTTCTTGAAATGGAAATTTATTGTTTTATATTGAATCTTCTCTTGTGTTCTGCTGTGTATGTGGCAATATTCTTTTGTGTTTTCCCCCTCTTCTCATTTTGTACTTAATTTAAAATGAAGACATTTTAAAAAAATGAAAAAAAAGAGTCACTGTGGCCAGAAAATTCTTTGTTTTGTGGTCAACCTGACAGGGGCTTCTCTCAACTAAGATAAGGTGTCCTCAGATAACAGACTATCACTTAACCTGAAATTAAAGCGTTTCCATCTTGGTAAAACTTGCCAAAGCTTGTGTTTCCCAGGAATAGTCCTTAAGAACTCAGAGTCACTGCCATACCATGTATCAGAGGAGAGCTTTCCTGGATACACACATATGTATTTTTATGTATAGATACATGTATGTATGTATTATGTACATGTATATGTACAGATTTTTTGAAGTTGGTAGAGCTCTCTAACATGCTGGGATAGAGAATCCCAAGGAATCTTGAAAAAAAATTGGGTCAAATCTGATAATGCCAAATTTAATAGAGGTAAATGTGAGTCTTACATTTGGATTCAAAAAATTAATTTCACAAATGAAAATCTAGATAACAGTTTACTGAGAAAGAAATGGTAATAGTGAATTGCAAACTTCTATGAATCAACAGCTTGATAATAGCTGGCACACAAGAAAATCAACACTATTTTAGTCTACAACGAGTGAAGCAGAGTTTCCAGGAACCAGGAAGTGATGGACCTACTGTGCTCTGCCCTGGTCATTGCCCATCTTAGGAAAGCCATTGACAAGCTGTCAACTGTCCAGAGGAGGGCAAGAGCACAGTTGCAGTGGTATGTGTTTAATAACTTGTTCTCTGAAAAAATGTGCACATGACACACCTTTAAGATTTATATGTCTTAGGGGGCAGAACTAAGATGGCAGAGTAGAAAGATGCACCTACTCTAGCTCTTCCCTCACACTTCATAAAATACCGGTAAAAAATGACTCTAAACAAATTCTAGAGCAGCAGAAACCACAAAACGACAGAGTGAAAGAGATTTCCAGTCCAAGGTAGCCTGGAAGGCCCACACGAAAGGTCTATCACACGGGACGTGGAGGAGAGTGCAGCCCATGGAGCCCTGCCCAGCCTTGGCTGCCCAGCATCAGCAGGGACAGGACTGGAGTAGGCTTCAGTGGGCGGAATCCGTGACAGCAGCTGTGGTTCCCAGATCCCTCAAACTACAAACACCAAAGAAAGATTCAAAGGTCAGTGAGGAAGCTTTTTCACCTGGATGAGAAGGGAGCAGGGCCCTCCCCTAGTGCCAGTCCCAGGCGGTGGTAACAGCAGCAGCATCCATTTTTGGAGGCCTTAATCTAAAGACCCTGGGGGAACTGAGTTGCTGATCTTGGTCTCAGCCCTCAGTAGTGGTCCTGGGGTGAGGAAGAGTGATGATGTGGTGGAGCTGGCAGAGGCTCTGGAAAGGGAATTCTACTTACAGATCCTGGGCAGAAAAGCTTTGGTAGGTCCCAGAACAGAGCACAGGCCAGGACAGGAATTACCTCCTCTCCCTTGATTGTGCCACCTTACAGGAACTGAGAACTTACAGGTCCCCAGAATATACCGTCCTCTTGACAAAGGACTCAAAAGTCAAGTAACTGTCTGGGAAAATGCCCCCAAAAAAGGGAAAAAAATAAGACTATAAAAGGTTACTTTCTTGGTGAACAAGTACTTTCTTCCATACTTTCAGATGAGGAAGAGTAAACATACCAGAAGAAGAAGACATAAAAGTCAAAGCTTTTGCATCCAGAACTTCCAAAATAAATATGCAATAGTCTCAGGCCATGGAAGAGCTCAAAAAGATTTTGAAAATCAAATAAGTGAGGTGGAGGAAAAATTGGGAAGAGAAATGAGAGAGATGAAAGAAAAGCATGAAAAGTGAGTCAACAGCTTGCTAATGGAGACCCCAAAAATGCTAAAGAAAGTAACACCTTTAAAAATAGGCTAACTCAATTGGCAAAAGAGGTCCAAAAAGCCAATGAGGAGAAGAATGCTTTCAAAAGCAGAATTAGCCAAGTGGAAAAGGAGGTTCAAAAGCTCACTGAAGAAAATAGTTCTTTCAAAATTGGAATGGAGTAGATGGAGGCTAATGACTTTATGAGAAACCAAGAAATCAGAAAACAAAACCAAAAGAATAAAAAAATGGAAGATAATGTGAAATATCTCATTGGAAAAACAACTGACCTGGAAAATAGATCCAGGAGAGACAATTTTAAAATTATGGGACTACCTGAAAACCATGATCAAAAAAAGAGCCTAGACATCATCTTTCTTGAAATTATCAAGGAAAACTGCTCTGATATTCTAGAACCAGGGGGAAAAGAAGTATTCAAGGAATCCACTTATCACCTCCTGAAAGAGATCCAAAAAGAGAAACTCCTAGGAACATTGTGGCCAAATTCCAGAGTTCCCTGGTCAAGGAGAAAATATTTCAAGCAGCTAGAAAGAAACAATTCAAGTACTGTGGGAATACAATCAGGATAACACAAGATCTAGCAGCTTCTACATTAAGGGATTGAAGGGTGTGGAATAGGATATTCCAGAAGTCAAAGGAACTAGGACTAAAACCAAGAATCACCTACCCAGCAAAACTGAGTATAATACTTCAGGGGGAAAAATGGTCTTTCAATGAAATAGAGGACTTTCAGGCATTCTTGATGAAAAGACCAGAGCTGAAAAGAAATTTGACTTTCAAACACAGGAATGAAGAGAAGCATGAAAAGGTAAACAGCAAAGAGAAGTCATAAGGGACTTACTAAAGTTGAACTCTTTACATTCCTACATGGAAAGACAATATTTGTAACTCTTGAAACTTTTTTCAGTATCTGGGTAATTGGATTACACACACACACACACACACACAGACAGAGACAGAGAGCACAGGTTGAATTGAATAGGATGGGATCATATCTTAAAATGATGAAATTAAGCTGTGAGAGAGAAATATATTGGAAGGAGAAAGGGAGAAATGGAATGGGGCAAATTATCTCTCATAAAAGAGGCAAGTAAAAGACTTTTCAGTGGAGGGAAAAAAGGGGGAGGTGAGAGAAAAAAAGCATGAAGCTTACTCTCATCACGTTTAACTAAAGGAAGGAATAAAATGCACACTCATTTTGGTATAAAAACCTATCTTACAATACAGGATAGTGGGGGAGAAGGGGATAAGCAGGGTGGGGAGGATGATGGAAGGGAGGGCAGTGGGAGGAGGAAGAAATCTTGGGGAGGGAGAGGATCAAAAGAGAGAATAGAAGAAACGGCATGCAGGATAGGATGGAAGGAAATATAGTTAGTCTTACACAATACAACTATTGTGGAAGTCATTTGCAAAACTACACAGATATGGCCTATATTGAATTGCTTGCCTTCCCAAAGGGAATGGGTGGGGAGGGAGGGATGAAGAGAAGCTGGAACTCAAAGTTTTAGGAACAACTGTTGAGTATCGTTCTTGCAACTAGGAAATAAGAAATACAGGTAATGGGATATAGAAATTTATCTTGCCCTTCAGGACAAAAGAGAAGATGGGGATAAGGGAAGGGAGGGATGTTAGAAGGGAGGACAGATTGGTGATGGGGGTAATTAGAATGCTTGGCGTTTTGGGGTGGGGGGAGGGGAGAAATGGGGAGAAAATTTGGAACCCAAAATTTTGTGGAAATGAATGTTGAAAACTTAAATAAATAAATTTAAATACAAAAAAAAAGATATGCCTGTCTTATTAACATTTCTCCATCAATTTTTGTAAGTCTAAGCAATCAACAAAACAATAGTAAACCAAGCCCTGCTTTGTAAGATTTACTTATTTCTGTGATTTAAATGTTGACTCTGAAAACTTAACAATTGGCTTTTATGAATTGTTTAGAGCTAACTCAGCACACTCCTGATGAAGAACAATGCTGAAGGATTTCAAATCCGTGGTGTATCAGGGTCAGTTAAAGAAAAAGTAGTCGAGGATTTGAAGTTACTCCAAGAAAGAGAAATTCAAATTGTTCCACTTGGCCCCTGAGGGAAGTTACAAGGAAGCATATTCAGTGTTGACATAAGGGGATCCCCTCCTAACAGTTAGAGTTGCCTTAGAGCAGAGTGAGGGTTTGGGCAAAGTCACATGACTACTTGTTGCATGTTGTAGAAAGGATACTTTTCAGGAGGTCCACATTCCATGAGGAAGGCACTGAGATCTTTTTCAACTTTGAGATTCTGTAATCAAGACTATAGAACATCTAATATATTTATTAGATTGTGATACAAAGATAGATAAACCAAGATAGATATAGAGAAATAGATTAGATGAACAGAGAGACAGAGAGAGATAGGGAGGAGACAGGGGGAAGGGAGGCTGGGAGAGAAGGGAGTTAGAGATAAATAAGTGTTAGAAAGAATAGATAGATGGTTGATAGATATCATATAGAAGTAGATGATACAGCTATGGATATAGATCGAGATAGAAAAATAGACGAAAAATCATAAATGCATAGAGAGACTGAGACAGACCGACAGAGAGGAGAGAAAGAGACAGAGAGGAGAGAGGGAGGGACAGACATGGAGAAACACAGGAAAGAGAGAGAGAAAGAGGGTGGGAGAGCCAAGGTGGCGGAGTAGAAAGACACACATATGCTAGCTCCAAACCCACAGCCCATAAAATATCTGTGGAGAAGAACTCCCAACAAGTTCTGGAGCAGCAGAGGCCACAGGGCAGCAGAGCGGAAGGGATTTCTGTTCCAGAGAGACCTGAAGACCTGATGCGAGGGGTCCATCACACACTGGACCCGGAGCAGAGCAGCCCTGCCTTGGCTGCGCGGCACCGAGGGGAGCAGATCCCAGTGGGCTTCAGGGACGGAATCTCTGGTGGCCACACGGGTACTTCCACCCACAGGTGGTGGGGGTTGGTGAGAGAGTCTTTTTGGGTGGCCAACAGGGGAGTGGGGTGTCTCTGTGGCTTGGGCCCCTTCAGGAGGTAGCGGCGGGGGCAGCGGCAGCCCAAGCAGGCAGGAGCCCGGATCCATTGTTGAAGGTCTCTGCATAAACCCCCTGAGGGAACTGAGACCCACGTGGTGGCCCTGTCCCCACCTGAGCACCTGAACTTAATCTCACACTGAATAGCAGCCCTGCCCCCACCCAAAGCCCTGAGGCTGGGAAGCAGCATTTGAATCTCAGACCCCAAGTGCTGGCTGGGTGGATCTGGAGGCGAGGTGGGGGTAGAAAGAAAACTCAGAAGTCAAGTCACTGACTGGGAAAATGCCCAGAAAAGGGAAAAAAAATAAGACCACAGAAGGTTACTTTCTTGGTGAACAGATATTTCCTCCCTTCCTTTCTGATGAGGAAGAACAATGCTTACCATGAGGGAAAGACACAGAAGTCAAGGCTTCTGTATCCCACACATCCAAAATAAATATACCATGGGCTCAGGCCATGGAAGAGCTCAAAAAGGATTTTGAAAATCAAGTTAGAGAGGTGGAGGAAAAACTGGGAAGAGAAATGAGAGAGATGAAAGAAAAGCATGAAAAGCAGGTCAACACCTTGCTAAAGGAGACCCAGAAAAATGCTGAAGAAATAACACCTTGAAAAATAGGCTAACTCAATTGGCAAAAGAGGTTCAAAAAGCCAATGGGGGAAAGAATGCTTTAAAAAGCAGAATTAGCCAAATGGAAAAGGAGGTTCAAAAGCTCACTGAAGAAAATAGTTCTTTCAAAATTGGAATGGAATAGATGGAGGCTAATGACTTTATGAGAAACCAAGAAATCAAAAAACAAAACCAAAAGAATAAAAAAATGGAAGATAATGTGAAATATCTCATTGGAAAAACAGCTGACCTGGAAAATAGATCCAGGAGAGACAATTTTAAAATTATGGGACTACCTGAAAACCATGATCAAAAAAAGAGCCTCGACATCATCTTTCATGAAATTATCAAGGAAAACTGCCCTGATATTCTAGAACCAGAGGGCAAAAGAAATATTCAAGGAATCCACTGATCACAGCCTGAAAGAGATCCAAAAAGAGAAACTCCTAGGAACATTGTGGCCAAATTCCAGAGTTCCCTGGTCAAGGAGAAAATATTTCAAGCAGCTAGAAAGAAACAATTCAAGTACTGTGGAAATACAATCAGGATAACACAAGATCTAGCAGCTTCTACATTAAGGGATTGAAGGGTGTGGAATAGGATATTCCAGAAGTCAAAGGAACTAGGACTAAAACCAAGAATCACCTACCCAGCAAAACTGAGTATAATACTTCAGGGGGAAAAATGGTCTTTCAATGAAATAGAGGACTTTCAAGCATTCTTGATGAAAAGACCAGAGCTGAAAAGAAATTTGACTTTCAAACACAAGAATGAAGAGAAGCATGAAAAGGTAAACAGCAAAGAGAAGTCATAAGGGACTTACTAAAGTTGAACTCTTTACATTCCTACATGGAAAGAAAATATTTGTAACTCTTGAAACTTTTCAAGAGAGAGAGAGAGAGAGAGAGAGAGAGACTGAGGTTTACAGCATGCTTTTCACATTTAAAACTCTGTACATCCTATATCTCACCTACTTTTCCTGTTTTATCTCATACTGTTCTCTTTCAGACATTCTCTGTTACAGTCAAATTGGCCTCTCCATAAACATGCCATCATCTAGTCTGGTGCTTTGGGGTAGGATGTCGAGAAATCTAGGTTCTAGGCCCACCTTGGCCATGGATTCACTTCAAACCTTTGAAGACCTCAGAGACCATCCAATCAAACCTCAATCTAACCAAGAATCTCTTCTACAACATAGCTATTTAGACATTGCCCAAACCTTACTTGGGAACATTTTTGGAGGGGGAGCCCACTCCCATTGCACTCTGGGACAGCTCTGTTAGGAAGGCTTAATTTGGTTCTCAGAGCTTCTACTTGTTGTTCCTTCAAGTCTCCACAGGAGGAGCCCCCAGATACTTGAATATAGATAGCCCACCAAGTTTTTTCTTCTCTATCCCCAGGTTGTTCAGTCTTCATATGGCATGACCTAAAGGCTTTCCCCCATTTTAGTTGTCCTCTTGTGGACCTTCTCCAGCTTATTAATGGTCCTTTTAAATATGAGCACCCAGGACAGAAAACAATACTGCACATTTAGGCTGACCAGGACAGATTACAGTGCGCCAATCCCTTCCTTATTCTTGGATGATATGCTTCATTGAATGCAGCCCAAGATGATAATACCTTTCTTGGCTGCCATTTTTATATTGCTGAGTCCCAGAACTCGTTTCGGATGAATTGCTATGCTTCACCCATCTTATACTTGTGAAGCCTAAGCGCTGGACTTTTCATTTATTCTTATTACACTTCATCTTACTGAATTCAACTCAATGATTTTGGCCTGTCAAGGTCTTTGGGGACCCTGACTGCCAAACAGTGTGCAAACTAGCTCTCCCAGCTGTGTACTCTCTTTTGGCCAGTTTTGCCTGGAATAAGTTGGTCATTGATAAACAAGTCAAACAGCCCAGGTTGAACACAGATCCTTTGTTTATCTCACTGGAGACTTTCTGACTGATCTGGCCATTCCACTAAGCTCAAGTCCACCTACCTGTGCTTTCTTATCTATGTGATATCCATAGGAATCACAAAGGACACTTTGTCAAAGTTTGTTTAGTTCTTCATCTTCAATGCTATCTCCATTGCACCCTTGATCTCCCCACTGGCTTATTAACCCTGTCAAAACAGGAAATGGAGGAGAGCTGATATGACCTTGAGGAAGTCAGGCTGGTGTTTTGTGATTGCTGTTTTCCTCTCTGCATATTTACTAGCCTTTCTTACATTCCAAAATTTTGCCAAAGACCAACTCTCTGACCTTTGATTTACAGATTCCACTCTCTTTGGTTTTTTTAGAGGGAACTACAGGATTGGAGAACAGATGTCTTGGTTATCAAGACAGAGAAAGATAAATATGGACTAGGGAGGTTAAGGAAGGTCAATAGGGGCTGAACTTGGCCTTAAAGGTAGGCAGTAGCAGTACTTCAAGGTAGTTTTGAAGGAGAAAAGAGGGGGAGATAGAGGAGAAGAGAGTCTGGAGAAGAGGGAGGAGAAAGATGGGGAGGGGAGGGAAGAAAGGGAGAAGAGAGAAGAAGGGAAGAAAAGAGAGTGCATTATTATAACAATTCTTCATAGTGAGAGCGCTTTATACTTTTGTAAGTGCCCTTAATTCTTCCATCATCCCTAACAGGGATGCAAGAATCATTTCCCCTTTTTGCAAATGAAGATGCTGAGACTGGAAGATGTGTTCTGCTTAGGGTCCTATGCTAGGCCTGGACCACGGGTTTTCTGGTTCTAAGATTAACCTTCCTCCAACTTGCCTGATGCCTGTCAGGAACCTGGGAGGCAGCTTTCATTTCCTGAGGGGATGTCTTAGCATCACCTGTATTAACAAAGAATCTGAAGCCTTCCAAGTGGAACAAATTGTTAACAAGTAGTCTGGTAGAAAATAGTGTCCTCTGTTATCCCCTGCTCCTTCTCCAAGGGCTGGTGGCTCTTTGGGATCCTTGGACAGTGGTGTCCTTGGGGTATATTATAGCCTAAGCTCCAACAATCTCTATGTGCTGCTAGGTGAGTCACCTTTTCTGTCACTGGCATGCAGTTTTCCTTAATATGTCCATTTCTATGTTCACAAAGACAACACTGATATTCCCTGTATTGAGTACTGCCCTACCTAGCTCTGACGTACCCTGTTCTAAGGCCCCTCCCAGCTCTGACATTCTGTGTTCTGAGGCCCTTTCCAGCTCTGACATCCCCTGTTCTAAATCCCCTCCTAGCTCTGACGTTTCCTGTCCTAAGGTTCCTCCCAGCTCTGACATTCCCTGTCCTAAGGCCTCTCCTAGTTCTGGCATTCAATGATCCTAGGTTCACTTTTTAAGCCATGATTGCTGAGATAGTTTATTTTGTTGGGCCTCTACCAATACTAGAAATGACCTTGCTTCTCTAAGTAGGTGGAATGCTTTTGTCTTTGTCCTTCGGGGGCTTAGACTTTTAATACTGATAACCAGGGTAAATGCTGATATGGTTTTTCTCTTTTACTTTTCCTTTTAAAAAAATTCTTTGCTATATGATAGGGTTCTCTGGGAGGAGATAGAGAGGGATACACTGTAAAGTTTAGTTGATGTATAAACAACAGATATCAATAAATTTTTTAAAAATGGGAAAGAGTGGAGTCTGCAGACCATAGGCTATTGAGTTCCATTGCAATTCCTGACAACATTCTATATGATATTATTAAAGGGATGACTAGTAAATATATAGAAAGGGAATATGATCACACAGAGATTTATCAAGTACAGATTATGGCAGACTAACCTCATTTCCTTTTCTTCTGGAGTTAATAGATTGCTAGATCAGGACAATGCTGTAGATAGAGTTTATCTAGATTTTAGGAAAGACTCACAGGGTTCTGGTAAATGTTTGAATACCACTTCTCCTAGAAAAAGAATGACACATTTTCAGGTTTAATCTGTATTATTAACATTTTCTCCATTACTTCTTTAAGTCTAGACAATACACAAAACAATAAATTGAGCCCAGATTTGCAGATTTCCAAGGTGTAAATGTTCACACTGAAAATTTGGTTCTGGGAAGCCATTTCTAGCTGAGGGCAGCAAGCTACTGGCAAAGACCCTGGCTACCTCTCAGCAAAAGAACAAAAAGGAGGCCTCTGTATGTTAAGGCTAGATAAGTTATTTTGGAGTGGTCAAGAAGACACAAGAAGCATCTTTGATGCTTGATGAAGCTCTCAGCACTCTACAGAGCCTACTTCATCTTTCTGCACAGCCATTGAAACAACTTGTTCTCATCTGCCCATTCTACCCTGGGAAGTCTTTACATGCTTGGGATAGACACCCTAACTCAGCAATGGGTTTGAGAAATATAGGTTACCCTCAACTTGGTTTAACCCACCTGCAGAAACGATTTACAGGGGTGTGGTTGCTGCACATGATACAACTTTTTGGAGCCATAGGTGAGGGTTGGGTGTATCCTGGGCATTCTGGATCATCACCAGTGGTCTTGACTTTTGTCTTGCCACTAGACTTCAATGACTTAGGAAGAGAAAATGAGGCTGAAGATTTTGTGCAACTCAGCCTCATTTAAATCCCATTTATACACGAGTCAAGAGATCACCCATGATGTCACTGGTCTTCTTCAAAAATGAAGGACCACCACTACCAACAACAACACCAACATGATGGAGTAAGAGGAAGGAACTGGTCCCCAACTACTCAGAAATTATATAGTTGATCCAACAGGTTGAAGAGGAGTGAATGGACGAGATGGGTATGCTGGGGCAAAGTGATCCCTCAAGGCTTCAAGTGGTCACCTTAAGGGTGGGTCACAAGGACCCAAGTAGAGTAGACCTTTGCAGAGATAGCCTGGTACTCACAAGATCATAGTTCCTAGTCATTTTTTTCATCAGTAAGAGCAGTCCTAAGAAATAGTCAATAAGCATTTAATATGCTCCAGCCAGGTGTTGGAATTGCAAAAACAGAGTGAAGCAAAGGAGGCTGAGTTGTACTTTGCTCCATCTGTGGACTGGATGGATATAGACATGCTGGATACACTCAAGAGAAGAATGTGGAATTGGACTTGCCAGAAGCTGGCACCCCACTGGACCAGCAGCAGTAAAGAGAGTTTCTTAGGTTCTAAAGAGCTGAATCTCTGCCCCACAAGTTTGTAATGGTTCCTTTGCACCTGGATTCATAGGAGCCTAGGCAATAGTCATGGTAAGGAATGCCCCTCAATGGCCACCACTCCCCAGTATATGTTGTCTCCCCATATGAAAATACAGTTTGTATCTCCTTGGTGTTCGACACAGAGCTTGGCATAGAGTCATTGATTTAAAGTTGGAAGGTACCTTACAGACAATTTAGAACAATCTTATCATTTTGCAGATGAAGAAACTGAGGGTCAGAGAGGTAAAGGGAGTGATCCAGGGTCACATAGCTATTAAGTATTGGAGATGGGATTTGAACCTAGGTCTTCCTGACTCCAAGTCCAGCATTCAAAACACTATATTTTTTTCATCCATGCGTCCATCCATCCATTCATGCAAAATGTATGATGTTCTGTTGTGCTGACAATTGATTCCATGTGACAGTTGTATTCTGGGCATTTCATAAGACACTTGTGGTCCATACTTCTTCAGCTTATAGAAAGGCTAGCCTCTATGTGTTGAGTGAAAAAGACTACCCATATTTGGGTTATAGCAACATAAGTTTGGTGCTCCCAGGGGAAGGCATGGAAGTCAGCAAGAAAACACATATTCTGGCCCCAAGCTGTCTAGGACTACCACACATCTTTAGAGTATCATCCCTAAGTGGGACCGATTCCAGCCTGTTGAGAGGACTGTCTGCCAGCTGTGAGCTGCGACTTAATATTCAGCCACCCCAATAATCCATATCTTCTGTGACAGAGCTTGCAGAAAAGAAAGAGGAAAAGAGGATGGGAGTGGTAGAAAGCATTTAAGAAGCCCTGAACCAACCAACTCAAGGGTGGATCCCAAGAAGTTTAGGTTGGAGGGTTTATTAGGCCAAAGAAGCCAGGGAATTCAACTTTGGTGATTTTCCAGTGCCTGGAGAGTAGAAGGATCATCTCGGGAAGAAACTCAGCAGGAAAGCTTCAAGGTCCTCACTGCCTGAGTGAGAGATGACATGTGTTTGGGGAGCTGCAGTGACTTCTGACTCTTTCTAGAACAATTTCAGAAAATTACCCTCTCTGTAGTAGGCCAACTTGAAAGAGTTTGGTAGTGAATAGTATCTTCCCTGAATTGCCCAGAATGGTGGCATGGAGGAAAGCTGAGAAGGTCTAGATACCTGTGGATTATTGGACTTTGGACTGTCTTGGTCCATCACCAATGTGTATGTATATAGCAGAAGCTCGATTTGTGAGTAACCCAGTTTATTTATGGTTCGCTGGACTAGGAAAAAGATATTTGTAAAAATTGTCTTGCAAGAAGAACAAAAATTCGCAGTAGAAACATCAAAATTTTGTTGAAAAACACCACCCAGATAAGGCTGTAGCAATAAAAGCCATGAATATTTTTAATGATACTGCAGTCACATTCCTGTGGCATTCTGAAAAAACGTCAAAAACAAGTGTTGTTAGATAGATTCCTAGTCAGAAACGAAGGTAAAGAAAAAAAATCAGCGAGTCAAAACATAAAAGTGATTCTAAAAAATGAAAAATAAGTGAAGGCAGTAGTGTTAGTCTTACTTTTAGTGAAAGTAGCATAAGACAGAACACTCCCAAAGTTGAAATCTCTGATGTTCTCTTAGGAGATTCTTCTTCCAAGCAATAACCCTTCCTCCTCCTACTCTTCCTCCCTCTCATCTTCCTCACGCCAGCCATGACTCTTTTCAAAGGTAACGTACAGGTTAATTTATTTTATTTTCGGTTTATATTGTGTACTAAACATTGCTATTGTATTTCAGGCACATTAGGGACAAAAAATTTACTTAAAATCATAAATAATCAGGGGCAGAGTCAAGATGGTGGAGTAGAAGGACAGACCTGTAAAAGCTCTTCCCCATAGTCCATAAAATACATGTAAAAAATGACTCCAAACAAATTCTAGAGCAGTAAAAGCCACAAAATAACAGAGTGAAAGAGACTTCCAGCCCAAGAAAGCCTGGGAGTCCAACAGGAAAGGTCTATCACACAGGGCACGGAGCAGAATACAACCCAACCTTGGCCACATGGTACAGCAGAGACAGGAATGGAGCACGCCACAGAGGGTGGAATCCCCAGCAGTAGCTGTGGTTCCCATATTGTTCAACCCACAAACACCAAAGACAGTTTCAAATGTCAGTGAGAAAGCTCTTTCACCTGGGTGAGAAGAGATTGCAGTCTGGCCCCACAAGCAGCAGCCACTGCAGTGGCAGCATCCAGTTTTGGAGCCCTCAACCTAAAGACCCTGGGGGAATTGAGCTGCTGATCTGGATCTCAGCCCTGAGTGGCAGTTCTAGGGTGAGGAAGAGTGCTGATGTGGTGGAGCTGGTGGAAGCTCTGGAAAGGGAATTCTACTTGCAGATCCTGGGCAAAAAAGCTTTGGTAGCTCCCAGAACAGAGTGCAGGCCAGAAGAGGAATAAACTCCTCTCCCTTGATTGTGCTACCTTGGAGGAACAGAGAACTTACAGGTCCCTAGAGTATACACTCTTCTTGAGAAAGAACTCAAAAGTCAAGTAACTGATAGGAAAAATGCCCCAAAAAGGGGAAAAATAAGACTATATAAGGTTACTCTCTTGGTGAACTGGTATTTTCTTCCATCCTTTCAGATAAGGAAGAACAATACATACCATTATAGGAAGACATAAAAGTTAAGGATTCTGTATCCAAACCCCCCAAAATAAATATGCAATGGTCTCAGGCCATGGAAGAGCTCAAAAAGGATTTTGAAAATCAAGTAAGAGAGGTGGAGGGAAAATTGGGAAGAGAAATGAGAGAGATGAAAGAAAATCATGAAAAGTGAGTCAACAGCTTGCTAAAGGAGACCCCCAAAATGCTGAAGAAAATAACACCCTTAAAAATAGACTAACTCAAATGGCAAAAGAGGTTCAAAAAAGCCAATGAGGAAAAGAATGCTTTAAAAAGCAGAATTAGCCAAATAGAAAAGGAGGTTCAAAAGCTCACTGAAGAAAATAGTTCTTTAAAAATTGTAATGGAGCAGATGAAAGCTAATGACTTTATGAGAAACCAGAAATTTCAAAACAAACCAAAGAATTAAAAAATAGAAGACGATGTGAAATATCTCATTGGAAAAACAACTGACATGGAAAATAGATCCAAGAGAGACAAATTTAAAATTATGGGCCTACCTGAAAGCCATGATCAAAAAAAGAGCCTAGACATCACCTTTCATGAAAACTGCCCTGATATTCTAGAACCAGAGGGTAAAATAAATATTGAAAGAATCCACTGATCACCTCCTGAAAGAGATCTGAAAAGAAAAACTCCTAGGAATATTGTAGCCAAATTCCAGAGTTCTCAGGTCAAGGAGAAAATGTTGCAAGTAATTAGAAAGAAACAATTCAAGTGTTGTGGAAATACAATCAGGATAACACAAGATCTAGCAGCTTCCACATTAAGAGATTGAAGGATTTGGAATATGATATTCCAGATGTCAAAGGAACTAGGATTAAAACCAAGAATCACCTACCCAGCAAAACTGAGTATAATACTTCCAAGGAAAAAATGGTCATTCAATGAAATAGAGGACTTTCAGGCATTTGATGAAAAGACCAGAGCTGAATAGAAAATTTGACTTTCAGATACAAGAATCAAGAGAAGTATGAAAAGGTGAACAGGAAAGAGAAATCATAAGGGACTTACTAAAGTTGAACTGTTTACATTCTTACATGGAAAGATCATATTTGTAACTCTTGAAACTTTTCTCAGTATTTAGGTAGTTGGAGGGATTATACACACACATATATATGTATAGATAGAGAGCACAGGGTGAATTGAATAGGAAGGGATTATATCTAAAAAAATAAAATTACGGGGTGAGAGAGGAATATATTGGGAGGAGAAAGGGAGAAATGGAATGGGGCAAACTATCTCTCATAAAAGAGACAAGAAAAAGCTTTTTCCATGGAGGGGAAAAGGGGGGAGGTGAGAGGGAAAAAGTGAAACTTACTCTCATAACATTTGGCTTAAGGAGGGAATAACATGCACCCTCAATTTGCTATGACAATCTATCTTACACTACAGGAAAGTAGGGGAGAAGGGGATAAGTGAGGTGGGGGGGATGATAGAAAGGAGGGCAAATGAGAGGAGGGAGTAATTAGAAGTAAACACTTTTGGGGAGGGATAAAGTCAAAAGAGAGAATAGAATTAATGGGGGGCATGATAGGATAGAGGGAAATATAGTGAGTCTTACACAACATGACTACTATAGAAGTCTTTTGCAAAGCTACACATATATAGCCTATATTGAATTGCTTGCCTTCTCAGTGGGGATGGGTGGGGAGGGAGGAAGGAAGAGAAGTTGGAACTCAAAGTTTTAGTAACGAATGTTGAGAATTGTTCTTGCATGCAACTGGAAAATAAGAAATACAGGTAATGAGGTATAGAAATCTATCTTGCCCTACAAGAAAAGAGAGAATTTGGGGATAAGGGAAAGGAGGGCAAATTGGGGGAAGGGGTAATCAGAATGCATGGTGTCTTGGGGGTGGCATGAGGGGAGAGATGGGGAGAAAATTTGGGACTCAAAATTTCGTGGAAATGAATGTTGAAAACTTAAAATAAATAAATAAACATTAGACTTCAAAAAATTACAAATAATTATTTTATATGAACATTTTGGGGGATGTGGTACTGACTTTACATTATTTCTTATGGGAAAATTCACTTTGCAATACGAACAAATCCCATGATGAACAGAATCTCTGAATGAATTAAGTTCATAAACCGAAGTTCCACCGTATATCCATTTACATATATATAATACTACATGTGAATACACACATTACATTATTATACATACATGGCACGTAGACATGTTCTAAGACACCACATGTCACATGTATATCAGAATTTAAGTTCCTTGAGGACAAGGAGTCTTTCACTCTTATCTATGCCATCACCAATTCAGTCTCCAGAATGTCTTGCTGTGTTATCTTGCTTTGGCATTGAGATGATCCTCAACTATACCAGCTGAGCACCAGCTCTGAAAGTCTGTACCATGCTCGAAAGGCATGGAAAGCACTCTTCCCAGGGAAACAACAACAGGCTGTATTTGCTTTCCAAGGACCAGCCCACTATCTCATGAATTCTTTGGCCAGGGCAGCCCATGGAAAGAAGAACAATAGAGGCCTGGGTCCTGCATGGACCCCCTTCTCCCTCTGCATTGAGGGTGGAAAAGGAGAACTAGGGTGCCAAGAATCTATCTAGAAATATGAACTTAGCTGTTGGTACTCTGAATGTGAGATGCTTGTCCACAGGCCAGTAAGTGGATGCACTAGGGGAAGGGCTGAATCATATTAATCTTGACATTCTAGATATAAATGAAACCAGAAGGCTAAAGGAAGTTGCAGTTAAATTAGAGGATGGCTGACAGGTTCACCTTGGAGAGGAAGTTGGCAGAGTTGGCTTTATCGTGTGTCTACAGGCAACAAGAAACATCATTTCATGGGTCATCTCATGTTGCACTGCTCATGAGAAGCATTTGCAATAATTTCACTGTGAAGATAATTGCAGATTATGCATCAACATCTGTTTCAGAGGACGAGGAGGTAGAGAAATTCTATGATGAACTCAATAAAACACTCCAAATTAAATCAACGTGCGCTTTGATAGTCAGTGACTTCAATGCAAAGGTAGGCATGGAGAAGAAGGCAAAAAGAAAAACACACACACACACACAAAAGGATGTTGGAAAGTGCGTTTCAGGAATAAGAAATGAAAGGAGCCCAGGAATTACAGACTACACAGGAGTCTCACACCCATAGATGATGAATACTTATTTCGAGAAAAGATGGAAGAGGTAGTGGATATTATAAGCACTTAGTAGTATCATACACAAAGAGGCTGATTACTTTTTAACAGACAGGAAACAACTTGTTACTGATGTTGGAACTGGACCTGCAGCAGTTATGTACAGGTAGACCATTGACTATTTAAAGCAAAGATCAGAGTGGATATGAACCTTGAAGAAATAATAAAAATGAAGGTGAAAAGCCATGATTAGAACAACTCCACCATGAATTACTTAAACACAATGTTAACAGTCAAAATTGGGAAGTATATAAAGAATGAACATTGATACAGGTTAGAACCATTTCCCAAAGAAGCTTACTCAATGTATATTATTTACTATAAAGAAGAAATGAAAAGAGTCTATAAACCAGCTCCCCTAGTAATTATCTCAATTTCTTGCCAAGCAGAGAGATATGGAGACCAAAAATGACACTCGGTTTAGAGTGTGAATTCATTTGTGAAGTCTTATTGAGGAAGAATGGATTATTGTGAGTCCCTCCCAAGGGGACTTGTGGGTATATGGTTGGAAAAATAATAATGATAATAGCTAGAATTTATAAAATGCTTTGAAATTTGCAAAATGCTTTACATGTCAACTCATTTGATCCTGACAACAACCCTGTGAGGCAGGTGCTATTATTATCCCTGTTTTATAGATGAGGAAACTGAGGCTGAGAGGGTAACTGACACATAGTCACACATCACATATCAAGTATCTGAGGAAGAATTTGAACTCTAGTCTTCGTAACGCTGTCTTGCACTCTATCCACTTCACCACCTAGTTCCTTTATTTCATGGAATCTTTCTCACCATATCAAAATGTCTTTTGGACTTTGTAAGTGTGCAATTCTTTAGGTATGCCAAAGAAAGATATGTACTGACAGTTTCAAGTTTGAAAATGGAGATCAAACTGTACCAGTCAATGAAGGTGACGCTTTCCTCCAGGCAAGATACATTGAACATGAGGATATCAAATTAAAAATTGTGGCAAAATACTTACAGGCATATGCAATAGTCATTCTAATGTTTGGAATAGTAAAGGGAACTGTCATATATTTGGAAAATATCCTAACCAAAAAAAAAATCCAATATTAACAAAGCCCAGCACCCATCACCTTTGGGTAGTTATAGAAAGATATTGTAGTTCAATACCATTTTCTAGTTCTCTCTGAAAAGGAAGAAGATTGATAAATATTTTCAGAGCATATGACAAACAGTACATAATAAAAATGTATTAAAATATGTTTAGAACAAGAAGATATTACTTCACTGAGCAATGGCAAAGACCAATTACAGTTACACACCATTAGATTTGCTGAATGTAACTTCAAGTGACTTACCTACCTCTGGATGAAGCCTATGAAATGTCTCAGATCCAAGGATACATTCCAAAGGACATCCGCATGAATTTAGCCGGTGGCAAAATGAGGAAGACCTGAATTCAAATCTTGGACACTTACTAGACATGTGACCCTGAACAAGTCATGTCCATTACCTCGGTCTGCCTCAGTTTCCTTATCTATTAGATGGGGATAACAATAGCACCTGCCTCACAAGGTTGTTGTGAGGGTTAAAGAAGATAATATTTGTAGAGTGCTTAGTATAATGCGTAGCACATAGTAGGCACTGAATAAATGCCTATTTCCTTCCTTCAGCCAAGAAGCACTGAACAAATTCATGAAGGAGTTATGAAATATTTTTGTAGAAGTAAAAAAGTTTATGATGGCAATTCAGACCCAGTTCATTGCTACCAAAAGTTATAGAAGGTTTATCCTGTAGGAGCTTACTCCTGGCAATCTCTGTAGAAGAGTGGTGTCAAATGTGAATAGAAATGTACATAAGGATCCCTGTGGACTGTGTATTGACTTCAAAACCCACATATTAACATATTATCTCTGTTCTATAGTATTTTTCTTTTGTTAAATATTTCCCAATTACATTTCAATCTGGTTCAAGAAGTCCTCAGGAGTGTTGTAGGCTTTATGTTTGACATTTCTGACAGAGATCATGCAAGGAAATGGTAAAAAAGAAAAAAACAAACAAACCAAAAAACCCCAAAACCTATGCAGGATATGATGGCAGGTTGTAAAAATTAAGCACCTACCAAATATTTTGCAAGCTATAACTTGGTTTCATACATATACATACTATATTTCTTGGACTGATAGCTAACAAATCCCTCTACTACAACTGCAGATTCCCAAATATACCAGAGAACTCAACCAATAAACACTATTGGATCGAGATCTTTATCACAGACAGAACCGTTGGGGGAGAGAGGGTAACTGAGACCAACTCCTACTGACTTGAATTTTCAATGTGAGTGTTCACACCTGGGAAATCAGCAAACTCTACAAATCAGGATGGGATTGATTATTTTGCTGACTGTCAACACATAAGGAAGTGATGGAGAAAATAGTCTTAAGGCAGATAAAATTTCCAAGCTTGTCCTTGCATTTTACCAGCACACTCCTGCCTTGACACAACACCGATTCATAAAGACTGAAGACTGCCATAGACATTGCCATGGCAAATACTCAAGGTCTCTAAACTACCTTCAATGGCTATGAAAAGTTTTTAAGACATAGAGGCCTAGCAAAGGGCATTAAAATCCTGTGGAAACAGGATGAAGTTCATGCCATCCCGAGGATGCTTTCAGTGACCCTACTGAGGCTGTGTTGACATTTACTCAGCTGCAAAAATCAGTTGTTATCCTCCCATGTAATAGTCTGTGTCGGATAGCATATAAAACGGCAGTGAGCAAGATAATAACTTAACCCAGTACTGAGTTGATCTGAACCCTCCTAGAAGAAATGAGAATTCCCATTTCGCTAGTTCTTCCTAAGGCCGACAAAGCGTTTTCCTTCTTTCTGATGAAGGCTCCAAATGCCTGAAAAGGCATATGAATGCAGGTTTCTTTTGTAAGTTCATTGATTAATTTCTCATATTTATTTCATTTCTACCTCTATTTTCTCTCTTTTCAAAAAAGATTCTTAATATCTTTTGTTTTTATATCACCTTCATTTCAAAATATGTCTTTCTGACCCAGTGGGTAAGAAAAGGGAATTAAAAAACCAACAACTGGTCAACAATACCATCAAATGAAATTTAGAGGATATGCACTTCTCTATTCCCATAGTCCTCCACCTCTTTAAGGGAGGAAGGGATGAACCCAGGTTTCTTGATTGCATGCCCATAAGTCTCTCCCCTCACAAGGGACCTTAGTTCTCATACCTGTAAAATGAGGGAACTAAACAAGATGATCTCAAAGCCCCCAGGGGTGGGGAGAGGGAGAATGTCTTGCGAAGAAATGGGAGAGTGTTTATGAAATTACATGGAACGCTCCTCTTGTGCTGAGTCATCTTGAGCAGATGTGAATGTGAAACCCTTGACAGCCAGTGCTTTGGAATTTCTACAATACTGTGGTTCAGATTGCTGGGAGTTATTCTCCTTTTATTCAGGGGATTTGTTCTGTGAAGTTTAGATTCAGTCAAAGGGGCACACTTGAGGACATAGAAGGCCATATGTGGCCTTGAGGCCACAGGTTCCCCACCTCTGATTTGGACCCTAGGCAAGTTCTAAAACTAGTGTGGGACAGAGTCAAGGTTTTCCCCAGAATTCCATTTCCCTTTATCAGTCTCAGTGCCCTATAGATGTTTCTGGTCAGTTTGGGTCATCAAACATTCTCTTTGGGCCTCCACTAGCCAGTGTTGGGAAGGAGAAGGTATGAAGGGGAGATGGAGGAGGAGAAGTCCCAGCCAATAAGGACTATGCACTTTATCAGGGAAGTTGTAGAAAGAATTCTTGTGTAGATGCAGCTTGGACTAGTGAACCTCCAAGAGTGCTTCTAACTCTGAAATGTTATGATTCTGGGCCAGTTGAATTTTTGCTGTACTGGGAATGAACACCAGAGGGCAATAGAAACACCCTTGCCATGGCATCTCAGAATCCTAGGATCATGGATTCAAAGACAGAAGGGACTTTATCTTTTAGTCCAACCCCCTTATTGTACAATTGAGAAGACTGAGGCCCAGAGACAGGACATGACTTGCCCATGATCGCACAGGTCATAAGTGTCAGGATTTGAACCTGGGTCCTCAAACTCCAGATCCAGCACTTGTTTTCCCCTTTTCTACCATACTTCCCTGCCTCCCTCAGTCCACCAGTCCACATTACTTGGAATATAAGGGATGGACTTACAAGGTCTATCTATATCAGTAGGACTGTAAGAGACCTTAAAGATCATCTTGCCCAACCTTAACACTTTAAGTGGAAACTGAAGCCTAGGGAAATGACCTGTCCAGGGTAACAAGTATGTGACAGAACTAGGACTTCAGCACAGGTCATTGGGATGGGACACCTGGACCAGAGAACTTTCTAGTATACTACACTGTTTCCCTCTGTCTCACTGAAAGTGGGGGGGGGGACGACTAGGGTTCTGAGGCCTTGTTTAGTGGGTGAGATTGGTTGGGTCCCACCAAACAGGTCTCCCACCAAATAAACGTCTTTCAAATAAATACTTTGCAAATAAAATTCCTGGGTTCAGTTACCTATGTACTGTCTCAGGCCACTGGGCCTGGAGTCAGGAAGACTTGAGTTCAAATGTGGCATCTTGATATTTACTAGCTGTGTAACCCTGAGCAAGTCACATTTAACCTCAGTTTCCTTAACTGTAAAATGGGGATCATAATAGCACCCACCTTGAAGGGTTGTTATGAGGATATAATGAGATATTTGTAAAGTGTTTAGCACAGTACTTGGAATATAATAGTTGCTTAATTAATACTTGTTCCCTTCCCCTCCCTCCCTCCCATCTAGAAATTTTGAGTACACAGCCATGCAGCAAATATCTTATTATTACATATTTTTAAAATTACTTTTATAGACTCTCTGTCAAGAGTAAAGCATCAGAAATGATTATATTCTATTGGTTCCCAGGTTCAAATCCTGAGTCTACTAATTATTAACAAGTCACTTCAGTTCTCTGGATCTCAGTTTCTTCATTTCTGTGTGCAATCAACAGCATTTATTAAGTACCAACTGTTTGCAGTCACAGTGCCAGATGCTAGGCATACAAATACAAAAATGAAAAAGACAGTTAGACTAAATGATTGCTAGTTTAAGGTGGCTTTCAGCTCCAAATCTGGTATAATGTAAATATGCTGGTATATCAGAATATGACCCTTCAAAAGGTATAGATGCCTGGCATAATGGAAATACACTGGTATATTGGAATATGGCCCTTCAAAGGGTATAGATGACTGGTATAATAGAAAGGATGCTCAGCTTGGGTCCAGGAGACTTGAATTTGAACTTTCCTTCTGTCATGTAATCAATGGGTCTTACTTTAGGTAAGATATTTCTCATCTCTAAAAGGAGTGGGTTGGACTAGATCGTCTACTCCAAATAAATCATGTTTCTTTCCATCTCTAACTCCTATGATTAACTGATGGAACTAGTTAGTGAGTGCAAGACGGTGCTCTCACCCATGGCTATGGTTCCTGGCCCTTCGAAGTATTTCCTTGCCAGATTTAAATAAACAGAACAAATCCTCTTAACGGAGTTCTTCATGCAGGGGAATGGAAAAAAACCCCACAACGTTGTCCAGGCCTTCCCCTAAACAAGGAGAAAAAAACATAAAAACACTTTCCTTACCCCCCCCCAAAACTCCCCCAAAACAGGAGGCATGGGAAGGAATTTGATTGTTTTGACCTGAAAGCAAACAGACAAAAATGAATGGCTCATAGCAAAAGGCAGGAGGTGGACAGGTCTCAGATTTCACTGGAGTCACTCAGACTAAGCTCAGCCTGGACCAGCCCGAAGAACTTAGGGCACCTGGAAGCTGGTAGTTGTTGGTGAGGTGACCCTAGATCTCAACACAGCCACTTGACTCTAGAAAATAGCGCAATATTGTGAGGTTAGGGTCAGCTAAAGGGTACATAGTCACTGAAGAACTATTATTGGCCCAGAGAGATCTTTCCCAGAGGACTATGGGAAACAATAGGAGAATATTTCCCAAAGAACAAAGGGGAGAGACATACGTTACTGAAACATTATTGCTCCAAGAATCATTTTCCAATGGTTAACTCATCAAAGCAAATGAACAAAATGTTCTCAAAAAAAGAATTGCAAACTATCAACACAAACTATCAACAACCATATGAAAGATTGTTTCAAATCACTAACACTAAGAGAAATACATATAAACCATTCTGCAAACTGGCAAAGACGATAAAAGATGAGAATAGCCAATGTTGGAGGAGCTATGAAAAGACAGAGATACTAATATACCTTGGTAGAATGAAACTATGAACACCACTGGTCTACCTGTTCTGGGAAGCAATTCCAAATGAAGTCTAAAAGGCGATTCAGAGGACCAGCTGATGGGCAAGGTGGGCAATGACAGAAAAAATCCATATATGCTGAAATATTTATTTACTACTTTTTGTAATAAAGACCTGGAAACAAAATAGATGACCATCAATTGGAGAACGATTATGTAATGCTAGGTAACTCAGTGGATAGTGTGCTGAACCTGGGGTCAGGAAAAACTGAGGTCAAATCTGGCCTCAGAAACTTGCTAATTGTATGACCCTGGACAAGTCACTTAACTTGTTTGCCTCAGTTTTCTCATATGTAAATTGGACTGGAGAAGAAAATGGCAAACTACTCCAATATCTCTGCCAAGAAAGCCCCAAACAGTGTCACAAAGAGTCAGACAAAGAATCACCCCATCATACACAGCCCAAGCCTTTCTTTCAAACTATTCAAATAATGATGAGTCATAAGAGTATTGCTAATATTTTCACATATATGAAATAAACAATTTGACCTTGTTGAATCCTTCATAATTGGTCTTTAATGTTTACCTTATATTTCTCCTGGATCTTGTAAGTTGAATTTTCCCTTAAGTTCTGCTGGTTTTGTCATAAATACTTGAAAGTCTTTTAGTTGGTTAAATGTCCATTCATTTTTTCCATTCAAGATTATACTTAACTTTGCTCTATGAAATATAGTATTCCAAGACCTTTAGTGTAGTAGCAGGTCTCATTGATATTTAAGATACTTAAAACTTTTTTTTCTTGTGCTTGCAATATTTTCTACTTAACCTGGAAGCTTTGAAACTTGGCTGTGATATTCCTGTGAGTTTTCCTTCTGGGTTCTCTTTTAGGTGCTAATAGGTGGATTGTTTCTATTTCTGCTTTGCCTTCTTGTTCTAGAACTTCAGGGCAATTTTCCTTGATAATTTCTTGTAATATTGTATCAAGATTTTTTATTGTAATTTTCAGGAAGTCCAACTATATTTTGTAAAGCAAACGAGCTGGGGTTACAATCATGGGTAACTTACCCAGCAAAATTAAGTATAATCCTGAATTTGAAAAAATGAACATTTAACAAACTGAAAGACTTTCAGGTATTAGTGACAAAATAGCAGAATTTAAGGGAAAATTGGACATATAACATCCATTGGAAATATGAAGTAAACATTAAGGACCAATTATAAGGGACTCAATAAGGTCAGATTATTTACTTCTTATATATGAAAATATTCATATATTAAATATTCAGTTCTATTATGACTATCATTTTTATTTGGGTGGTTTGAAAGAAAGGTTTGGGTTGAGTTGAGTATGATGGGGTGATTCTAAAAAAATAAAACTGTAGAGAGAGATAAAAAGGAGCAATTATCTCAAACAAATGAGGAGGGAAAAGAAAAAAATGACACAGAAGAAGCCAGTAGAGGGAAGGGTGGGTAGTACTGAAAACTTACTCTCTTTGGGAATGGGTTAAAGAGGGAAATATATATATATATATGGGTGTGGGTGAGTGTTTATGTGTGTGTGTGTATGTATGTATGTATGTATGCATAAAAGTCTTTTATATTCAGAAGGAAATAAGAGGGGAAGGGGATAGGGTGGGGGAGAGGATAAAGGAGGAATTCTTGGAGGAGTGGGTAGGGTAAGGAATAGGAGGACAAGGTAGTGGGTGGAAGTAAAGCAGAAAAGTGCGAAGGCATAGGGCAAATAGGGTGAGAAGGCTAGTGAGAAAAAATAGGAAGGAGGAAAATACACAAGTAATTATAGCTTAGAATGTTAATAGGATGAATTTACCCATAAAATGGAAATGGGTAGAAGACTCAAAATATGAATTCAACAATATTTACTTTCAAGAAATGCTATAAAAATGAGAGATGCACATAAACACAAAATAAAGTCAGGAGCAGAGTTTATTATATAAAAAAGCAGGAGTAGTAATCATGATTGCAGAGAAAGTTAAAGCTAAAATAGATTTAATTAAAAGAGAAAAACAGGGAAACTACACTATGTGTCACCAATATTATTCAGTATTGTTTTAGATCACTTAAAGTAACTAGACAGTATAAAAAACCTGAGAGAATATCTGCCAAAACAGATACAGGAATTATACCAATATAAACACAAAACATTTTTTTATACAAGTAAAATTAGATCCAAATAATTGAACCAATATGTATTATTTATGAGTAGGTAAAGTCACTATAATTTTTTTAAATGGCAATTTTACCTAACTAACCTATTTATGTAATGCCATCCCAATTAAAGTACTAAAAATTATCTTATTGATTTAGAAAGATAATAAAGTTCATTTAGAAGAACAAAAAGGTCAGGAACTTCAAAGAAACTAGGAGACAAAAGATATAAAGGAAGCAGATCTAGTAGTATCAGACTTTAAACCATATTATAAGATGAGAGCATTGTTGAAGTGTAAAATGGATAGTTTTGATTATTCTAAATGATAATTTCCTTGTATAAATACCTGTACAGCCATGAACAGAAGGAATACAGAAAATTGGGGGGAAAAGTTTCATAGACAATCTCTCAGGATGCTTCAGTGTGGGAAATGATGACCTGATTGATTTAGAAAAACATAGTAAGACTTGAACTTATGAAAGAAAATATATCCACCTTCAGAGAAACAGATGACAATTAGAAATAAGCACAGTTCAGTCTTACATATATGTGTATGAGTGTATATGTATGTATAGATACATATGTGTGTATATTTATATATATGTGTGTGTATTTATACATTCTTAATTATAGCCTTCTTTAGGGGGATAGAGGGAGAGAAAATAGAGTGAAAAGTGCACAGCAAAGAACAAAAGAAAACCTAAAGTAAGCAAAGAAAAATTGGATAGCTTTGAAAACAGTGTGTAGTATATATTATATGTTTTCTTGACATGGAAATGTATCGCTCGATATTAAATCCTCTCTGATGGTTTGATGTGTACATGGCAATTTTTTTCCTTTTCTTATTTTGTACTTCAGTTTAAAAGAAAATTTAAAACTTAAAAAAAAGAACTGGCTGGATGACTGGAGGTAAAGAAGAGTCCATGTTCCTTTAGAAGAAGGAATCCAGCAGAGCACCTCAAGGATATTTGGCTTTGTGGTGTTTAACATTTTGTCCACTTTTTGAATAAAGGCTAGATAGCATGCTATTCAAATGTGTAGATTTGTAGGAAGCTAAGCCCAAAATGGAATGGAGTAGCTTGGGAGGAAAATGAGCTTTCCCTCACAGAAAGTCTTCAAGGAAACTCAAGCCAAATCAACGAGAATTTATTAAGTGCCTACTATGTGCTAGGCTCAAGGATTGCTTGTCAGGTGTGTTGTAGTTTTAGGGTATGGGTCAGACTGGATTGTGTCTGAGATCCCCTTCCAATTTGTAAAGTTGGTGGTTCTGTGACTTCATGGAAACAGTGAGAACATCAAAAGAGAGAAAATAATGTGAGAAAAGATAGGACACAAAGACAGAACCTTGGCAGAATGTTCTCCCTTAGGAGAGGAGGATTTAGGGTTGGTGCCAGCATGCAGCAAAGGAAACTGAGAAGTGATCAGACAGGAGAACCAAGAGAGAACAGTCACTGAAGCCGTACAAGACACACACAAAGTAAATACAAGGCAATTTGAGGTGGAGTGAGCACTAGCATGTACAAGCTGACTCTTGAATTGAGCTTTGAAGGAAGCCAGAGATTTTAAATAGTGGAGATAAGGCTTGGGGGAGGGGGCGCGGGGGGCAGCCAATGCAAAGGTATAGTGGGTCGCTAAAAAAGAGCAAGTTAGGTCAGTTTGTCTGAATTGGAGAGGCAGTGTTACTATTTTAAATATCTGGTGAGGGAGTTCAACATCTGTATTGTCCACCAGGTCACATTCTACTCAAGCCACCAGCTAAGGGGTTTCATCAGAATCTCTCTGACATATGTAGAAGAGCCTTCCAAAAGGATGCAATATCAACCCTGACCACCAGAGGGTGCTGATCCTACACATACTTAAACTACTCCCACCAACAGACATTGAACCACGCAGTTTTATGTCGCTAAGTTCTATTTGTAACTACAGCAGTGGTGTCAAACTCAAATAGAAACAATGACCACTAATCTGTACATAAGGGTCTTAACATAAGAACTGGCAGCCTTAAAATGTAATGTTACCTATGTTCTACTGTATTTTTATTTATTTTGTCCCAATGACATTTTAATCTGGTTCTGGTCACACTCAAGAGTGTTGTGGGCTGCATGCAGCCACTGGGCCATATGTTTTACACATCTGATGTAAAGGAAGGCATGTTCAAAATATCAGAAACACAAAAATAATCTCTCTAAAGCAGAAGCTCTTAATCTTTTTTTTGTGTCATGACCCCTCTGTCAGTCTGGGTAAAGTCTATGGACCCTATATCATAATTATGTTTTTAAATGATTGAAGGAAATAATAAATTTCTCTTATAGGCTGATCAATATGTAGATTTTTTTCTCATTTAAGTTCCTGGAATCTTGGAATTTATCCCAGGGTCGATGGACTATAGGTTAGGAATCCCTGCTCTAGGGCCCCGTGGAAATCTCTCCTCAAGCAACTACACTTCCTACATTCACAGAACATAGGTACTAAACATACCCTGGTCATATGTTGAAAAGAACAAAAAAGAAAGGAAACCTACCTCAAGCCATCTACCTTCAAACAGTTTTGCTCTTCAAACAACCTTTGCTCTTCTATCTTTAGGGTGATAAGAAGAAAGTCCTGAGCCACTTGTCCTCAGAGTTCATCAAAAGCATTAAGGGGAGAGGCACCAGCCCCATCTCAAGATCAAGGATTCTGATCAAGGAAAGGCTAAAGAAATTTGTTGAATGACCAGTCTCCCCTCCATCTCACCAAGTGAAGGTATTTGGCTGGTCTCAGCCCCTCTAGGTTTTTGTCTGCTCTCCACCATCTTGGTCTGCATGCTGCAGATCTAAGGAATGCTGGTCATAGTTTCTGCTCTTCTCTGGGTCCTAATCACTGCCATACAGGCTACTGGATGGTGGTAACAGTGGCCAAGAAGTCCATATCTTAAAAGCAACTGTTTTAGAGGGGAAAGACACCAGATCTCTGCAGCTGATTGCTGGTCTTGTAGTTCCTTCCATTTTATCATATGGCTCCTTCTTTATTGTAAAAGCATGTACAGGGCCATACGATTTCCCAGGTTCTGACAAATTCAGTTTCCTTCTACAGGAGCTTCCTTTAGGGTCCTGACAGAGATGAGAGCATGCCATAGAAATACCCCCTATACTTATAAAAGGGAGATGTAGGATGATAGCAGGGACAGAAGGGTCCAGTGAAGGATTTTTTAAGAATGGAGGAGACCTGGATAGGTTTGTAGTTAGCAGGAAAGCAGCCAGTACATTAGGAGAGATTAGAGTAAGAAAGGAAGTGATGGAGGGAAAAAACTACCAGAGGAAACAGGAGGCGAGGGGAGAGGATTAAAGGAAAAAGTAAATTGTTAAACTCAAATGAGTTCCTTGTCTACTGGAGCAGAAACAACACTGAGGATCACTGTATGTTCTGTGTGTATTTTGGGGGTCTGATCTGTGGGAAGGAGGACAAAGTATGTGGGTGGGGAAGAACAGGAACAGTGAGGTGTTTGTTGCTCAATTTTCAGTCGTGTCCAACTCTCCGTGACCCCATTTGGGTTTTCTTTTCAAAGATACTGGAGTGGTTTGCCATTTCCTTCTCCAGCTCATTTTACAGATGAGGAAACTGAGACAAACAGGATGAAGTGACTTGCCTGGGGTCACACAGCTAGCAAGTGTCTGAGGCTGGATTCAAATTCAGGTTTTCCTGATTCCAGGCTTGGTCCTCTATCCACCGCAGCACCCCTTAGCTGCCTTCTATGTTTATTTGTCACTATCATTCTTCTCTGGCTCCAAACCATCTCTATGTATAGGGAAAGAGATCTCAATCTAGGATTAGAGGACCTGGATTCAAAGCCCATCTTGGCCGCTTACTACCTGTGTTATTTTGGAAAAACTCTTTCCCATTCCTGGGCCTCAGTTTCTTCTTCTATAACATGAAAAGGTTGTACTAGATTGCCTCTGAGGTCCCTTCCAGCTCTAGATGGAGGAGCCTATTTTTCCAGACACCTCAGGTGTTTTCTCATTCTGTCTTGAATGTGTGTGTGTATGTGTGTGTTTAATGTAAGCACAACAACTATTCATAAAACAGAGCCACTGGTAAAATTAACCAGAAGGCCACATGTGTGCTGATTGCCTACAACCCCTTCTGACCTGCTCCTCCCCCTTCCTCCCTGTGAACAAGACTCTAAATATGCCTTTTCCATAGTTACTTACATTTAGCCAAATTACACTTAAAAAAGTATTCTCTGGGGATTAAGAGTATGTTCTTCACTCCCCCTAAACACCTAAACAGCAATTATCTGGTGAGGAGAACAGGGAAGGAGGGGGGAGGTTTTGGAGGGCTCTGATTTCATCCTAGCATAGGATGTGAATCATGACTCTGGAGAAAAGAGGGAGAAAGGGGGTGTGAATCTGGAGGTGAACCATGTGTGAGGAATCATTTTCTCATACACAACGGGATGGATTTTACAGACAATGCTAGGCTGAGTTTAGAGTAGGAGCACATGTGTACATGTGCGAACATGGGGATTTATGTGCACAGGCCTTTTTATTGATGTATTTGGTATTTTAATTATTTAATATTTTCATTTTTTGCTTTATTCTTAATTCATTTATTTATTATTTAAATTTGATTTAAATAACAAGTATTTAATAATAGTAAAAATTTTATGTTACATTATATGGTTATATATAATATTATAAATCTTTTTGTTGATTTGATTCATTGATTTTTATTGTGAATGTCTGTGTTTGGGATATAGATGCTCAGTAGAGTAGGAGGGGCAAATGGCAAAGAAGAGTGAATGGCAGGGGCCTGAAGTTGGAAAGACTTGAGAAATTGTCCTCTCCGAGCTTCTCAATTTACAATGGGCAAGCTAAGAATCAGACCTTCTCCAAGGTCATCCAGGTCACAGAGACAGGTTTGGAATCCTAGTCGAAAGCTGCTGTCTTTCCACCACTCCCAGGCTCCTGCAGGATGTGACTAGAATTCACAGGGACCACGGAGAGATCTAGCAAGGGCTCTGAAAGGGGTGTTAAGAATGTAACCTGTACAATTCAAAGGAACACAGGGAAAATTCCCCAAGAAACCATGTTGATCTGGTGCAAAAGTGTGGGACCCAGCCATTTCTCTTTCTTACCTTTGAGAAGGAACAGAAGCCCAGAGGTTCAGAAGTGCCCTGTTTTTATCAGCTGCTTGCAAGGCAGTTTCTGAGAGGGAAAGATGATGGTGACCTCTGGGTGTCAGGCAGCAGATGCTGCCTTCCTGCTCACAAAGTTCAATTGCCATGGTCTTTGATAATGTTGACAAAGGGGAGGAAGAAGTTCAAAACAGATGGTACTGTCTATGAGGTGTGCCAGGGAGGGACATTCTCTAAGAGACTCTAAAGAGCTGATCTGAAGGTTTGGGGTATATGGGAGACAGAGGTGGGGAGGGGGGAGACTGAAATAGAATCAGCCTGGGATTCCAAGGAAATCCACCACCCAGTCCAGCCCCTTCACAGGTGTGAAATTATCCTTTCCTTAATCTTACCAGTGATCATTTCTGGGTATAACCATCCTCCTGATGAAGGTTACTGACCTGTGAGAGCCCACATGGATACTGTCCTTAGCTGGAAGTGTGGGGAAGGAGAGACAATTTAAACTGGGAGCCAATCTGGGTGGAACCTTACAAATGTGGTGTACTAATGGTCTCTGAATGTGTTGACCCCAGGAGTTATTACGAAAAAGAATGAAAAAACACTAAAAAAATTGAGAAAAATTAAATTAAATTAAAAATTAAAAAAAAAGAACAAAGCAGTATACCAGAGTAGTAAGAACATGCAACTGGGAAGCAAGAGGCTCATAGTTAAAAGAGGCCTTGGCTCCAGAGTTAGAGGGCCTGAGTTAAAATCTTTTCCCTGATGCTTATTGCCACAGTCACATTATTGAACTTCCTGGGCCTCAGTTCCCTCATCTGTAAAATCTAGGGGTTCATTTCAGTGGCGTCTGAGGTTCCTTCTAGTTCTAGATCTGGGATTCTATATGGATAATTTTGGTTGAGTCCCTTCCCTTCCCTGAGTCTCAGTTTCCTTCTCTGTAAAAGGAGACAAAAAATGGGTTTTGAAGTCCTATTCAGTTCTAGCTTTAAAACTCTGTTCCCTTGAACTGGTGGATATGTGAAAGAGATCGTGGGTTTGTGCCATAGAAGGGATGCTGGTTCTGAAGTTAGGACCAGGTTTGGATCTTAGCTGATACACTGACTGGCTGTTAACCTGGGAAAGAAATGCCCTTCCCCTGTGCCTCCATTTCCTTACCTATAAGAATCCCATCTCTCAGGTCTGTTTTGAGGAAAGAGGTTTGTGAACCTTGAAACACTGCAGAAATGGTAGGTATCTTTAGGATTTTCCCAGAATGCTCATGAATTTTTGTGCCAAGAGTTTCCATTTCTTCTTTTGTCATATGACACTGGCCCTGGTGTAGCTATGAACTGGTCCATAGCTGGAAGGTAATCTAAAACCATATGAAAAAGCCACTAAATCTTTCTTTCTGCCACCACCTGCAAACCCTCATCGCTTGACCCCTGGTGCTGTTTTAATAGGCTGCTGCTGTTGTTGATCTTGCTGTTCATCCTGCATTCTTGAAGAGGACCAATGGCATCGAGGAGGATGTCTTGACTTGTGAGTCAATTGGATTTAAGTGAGGCAAGACTATGCAAACTCATCAGCCCCACTCTCTCCTCCAAAGTCATCAGAGTCCAGAAAAGTCAAGATGACTGGCCTGGATGTAGTAAGTGAACTTGGTCTTTCTAAATGAAGGTATTTCCCAGATCTCAATTGTCTGAGGCAATGACCATTCAATGACTAAGGGCTAGCTAAGAATTGAGACAAAAAATGGACTAATTTACCATCGCAAGAATATCAATCTGGGAGGGGGAATACCCTCAAAGTTCCTGGCCATAACAGAAAACAGTTGCTATTTACACCAAATCTAAGCCATCAGAATCTAAACACTGAGTCTCAGAGGCTTGAGGTAGGGGTTATTATTGGAGGAGGAGGAGGAGGAGGAAGAAGAAGGAGGAGGAGGAGGAGGGGGAGAAGAAAGAAGGAAGGAAGAAGAAAGAAGAAGAATATTGACTTTTTAAAGGGGAAAAATGTTATCACAGGATTTAAATTCATTTAAATGATCAGTTAATTCATTCCATAAATAGCAATAGTCTAACTGTTTTGGATTTCTATCTGCTAAAACTAATCTTAAATCGTTCAGTTTATGATAAGCAAAACTTCCAAACTGAGGCCAGAATAGTTCATCAGCATTATTTTTCCCTGTTTAGAACAGATATTACAAAACCTAATTACTTGCTTTTTTATTATGCCTGGCTCAGTTGGAAACTCTCCCTTACCCCATGCTATAAGGAGTTTTGTTGAGGGATTTCCTTTTGGCATGTTGTTTTTGCTACTTTTGGCTCCCATAATATGTTTTCCAAAAATTTTAAATGAGACCTAGGAAAATCCATGAGATACACACACACACACACACACACACACACACACACACACACACACACACACAGACAATGTGAAATCTTCCCGCCAGCTGTCAATCTCCATATATTTGAGATATGAAAACTTTACTGGAGAAACTGCCATAATTTTCTCCCCAATTTTCTACTTTCTCTCTGTTCTTAGCTACATTGGTTTAATTTGTACAAACCCTTTTTAATTTAATGTAACCAAAATTATCCATTTTGAGTCTCATCATGCTCTATTTCTTATTTATTATAAATTCTTCTTGTACCCATAAGTCTGATAGGCAATATGTCCCATGTTCTTCTAATTTTTTATGATATCTCCCTTTATATCTAGGTCATGTATCCATTTTGATCTTATCATGGTAAATGGTGTAAGGTGTTGGTCTATACCCAGTTTCTGACAGACTGCTTTCCAGTTTGCCCAACAATTTTTTTTGTTCGTGTTACCAAATATTGAATTCTTATCCCCAAAGTTTAGATCTTTACATTTGTCAAACACAAGGTTACTATACTCATTTACTACTGTATATTGTATATATACTCTGCTCCACTGACTATTTCTATTTCTTAGCCAATGCCAGGTAGTTTTGATAATTACTGCCTTATAATATAGTTTAAAATCTGGTACTGCTAAACCTCCTTCCTTACACTTTTTCATGAATTACTTTGATTTTCTTGACATTTTGTTTTTCCAAGTGAATTTTGTTATTATTTTTTTCTGCTAATTTAATTTTGGTAATTTAATTGGGATGGTATTGAACAAGTAGATTGGTTTAGATACAATTGTAATTTTTATTATATTGGCTCTGCCCACCCAGAACAATTCATATTTCTACAATTATTTAAATCTGACTTTATTTGTATAAAAAATGTTTTGTAATTATGTTTATGCAGTTCCTGGGTTTGTCTTAGTAGGTATACTCCCAGGTATTTTATACTGTCTATGGTTATTTTAAATGGGGTATCTCTCACTATCTCTTCTTGCAGAGTTTTGTTGCTGATAAGAAAAGTTGATGATTTATATGAGTTTGTTTTATATATTGCTACTTTGCCAAAATTGCCAATTGTTTCAAGTAACCTTTTAGCTGAATATCTAGAATTTTCCAACCATATCATGACGTTACCTGTAAAAAGAGATAGTTTTATTATCTCATTGCCTATTCTGATTCTTTCAATTTCTTTTTCTTCTCTTATTACTATTCATAGCAATACAATATTGAATAATATTGATGATAATAGGTTTCACTCCTGATCTCACTGGGAAGGTTTCTAGCTTATCCTCATTAAGAATAAGGCTTGTTGATGGTTTCAGGTAGATATTCCTTATCATTTTAAGGAAAAATCCATTGATATCTTTGCTTTCAAGTGTTGTTTTCTTTTTTAAAAAAATCGGAATGAGTATTGTATTTTGTCAAAAGCTTTTTCTGCATCTATTGATATGGTTTTTGATAATTTTGTTATTGATATGATCAATTATGCTACTAGTTTTCCTTATCTTATTTTTTAGGATTTCCAATTGGCATTTAATTAGGGATTTTTAATTTGTTATTTTTTCTAGTTTTTAGAAATTAAATACCTAATTCATTGGTTTGCTCTTTATTTTATTGATGTAAGCATTTAGCAATATACATTTTCCTCTTGTTACTGCTTTTGTTGTATCCCATAGATTTTGGTATGTTGCCTCATTATTGTCATTCTCTTTAATAAAATTATTTACAGTTTCTCTGACTTGTTCTTTAACCCACTCATCCTTTAAGAATAGCTTGTTTGGTCTCCAACTAATGTTTAATCTGTGCTCTCATATTCCCTTATTAAGTATAATTTTTATTGAATTGTGATCTGAACGGGATGCATTTATTATTTCTGCTTTTCTGCACTTAACTATAAAGATTTTTGTCCTAGTATATGATTAGTTTTTGTCCTAATATATAATTGTCCTAATATATAATTAGTTTTTGTACTGTTGAGAAAAGGTATGTTTCTTTCTATTGCCATTCAGTTCTCTCCAGGTATCAATCATATTTAACTTATTTAAGATTCTGTTCATCCCCTTGACCTCTTTATTATTTTTTTTTTTTGGTTAAATTTATCTAGTTCTGAGAGGGAAAGGTTGAAATTCCTCACTATCATAGTTTTGCTATCTATTTCCACATATAATTCATTTAGCTTTTCCTTTAAAAATCTGGATGCTATAGCATCAGGTGTATTTGGGTTTAGTACTGATATTATTTCATTATCTATGGTATCTTTTATCATACTGTAGTTTCCCAATTTATCTCTTTAAATCTATTTATTTATATAAATTTATTTATTATATATAGATAGATTTATATAAATCTATTTTAGCTTTAACTTTGTCTGAGATCATGATTGCTACCTGTTTTTTTTTTTTGTTTTTTGTTTTTGCATCAGCTAAAGCCTAATAAATTCTACTCCAGCCCTTTATTTTTGCTCTATGTGTATCTCTCACTTTTATATGAGTTTGTTGTAAACTTCAGATTGTCAGGTTCTGGTTTTTAATCCATTCTGCTATCTGTTTCTATTTTGTCGGTGACTTCATCCCATTCACATTCAAAATTATAATTACTAGTTGTGCATTTCCCTCCATCCTATTTTTCCTCACTGTTTATCCTTCTCTCTCTTTTTACTTTATCCTTCTTCAAACATCTAATCTCCTTCTAACCACTGCCTTCCTAATCCACAGCCCTTCTAAGAGTCTCTCCCTTATCTCATTCCTTTGCCCCCTATTTCTTTTTAAGTTAAGAACACTTTTATACCATTCTAGATATATATGTTATTCTCTATTTCACCCAGTTCTGATGCAAATAAGGTTCTAGCACTACCAGTCCCCCATTCCCTCCTGCCTCTGATGTAACAGCTCTTCCATGTGAGATAATTGCTCCATTTTGCCTCTCCCTGCCCAATTTTATATTTTAGAATCATCCCATCATACTCAACTCTACCCCAAGCCTTCTATCTATGTATGCCTTTTCAAACTACCCAAGTAATATTACAGATAGTATGTTCCTATATAAGAAGTAAACATTTGGACCTTGTGTTTCTCCTGATTCTTGTAGGTAAAATTTTCTATTAAGTTCTGGTCTTTTCCTCACAAGTACTTGAAAGTCCTTTGGTTCATTTTCATATTTATTTTTCCTCAAACAGGATTACACTCAACTTTCCTGAGTAAGTTATTCTTGGGTGTAAACCCAGTTTCTTTGCTATTTGAATATAATATTCCATGTCTTCCAGTCTTTTAATGTACAAACTGCTAAATCTTGTGTTATCCTGCCTGTAGCTCCACAGTATTCAAACTGTTTTTTCTAGTTACTTGTACCATTTTCTCCTTGACTTAGGAGCTTTGAAACTTGACTATGATGTTCCTGTGAGTTTTCATCTTGGGATCTCTTTCATGTGGTGATGGGTGGATTTTTTAAATTTTACCCTCTTGTTCTAAAACTTTAGGGCAGTTTTTCTTAATAATTTCTTGAAGCATAGTGTCTAGATTCTTTTTTTAATCATAATTTTTAGGTAGTCTGACAATTCTTATATTGTCTTTCCTTAATCTGTTTTCCAAGTCAATTGTTTTTCCAATGATATTTTTTCACATTCTCTTCTATTTTTACATTCTTTTGCTTTTCTTCATTATTTCTTGGTGTCTTAGGAAGTCATGCACTACGGAAGTCCTGTTCTGTTGTTAACAAATTGTCCTTTATGCTAGAGCTAGACTTTCATTTGTCAATCACAAAAACCTGGAGCCCCTAGCATCCCTACATCATCCCTGGTCACTTTCTCCAGAATTGGATGCCCCTTCTCTCCTGACTTCCAGAGCCAGGGAGTGTCTTGTTCAAGAAACAGCAAAGGAAGCTCTTCTCTGACGTGCCCTTTTTCTTTATCTTCTACAGAGCTTGGTGGCTGTTCTTTACCACCTTCTAGACTCACTACAAATTCCCATTATTTAAACTCAACTGGATCCCCATTGCTGCACTGCAATTCTCTGACTCTTGTTCCCTCCCACTCACCCTGGATTCTGTTTCAAACCTTTCCTTCTCTCTTCAAGTCACTCCTGCTCCCTCCATCTCAGCAAGGAACTCCATTCACACTTGACTGAAGAAAGTAAAGTCATCCTTCTTTTCCCCAACTCTACACCTTAAATCCTCCTTCCTCAATTCTCTTCTCTTTGTTCCAATCTCTGAAGAGGAGGAGCTCTTCTTTTCACCAAGGCTCACTCCCTTACTTTTGTCTTTGATTCTGTCTCCTCCTGGCTCTTGTAGCAGCTTGCCCTTTTGATCACCCCTCTCTCTAATTTTCAATGTCTCCCTATACTTTATTGCTCATAAGCAGCCTAAGGGCCCAAAAACTAAGGTGGCTCCTCAGGGATGAGACAAGATTTTGGAGATGGTTGGACTCCAGTCACTTGGGTCCAGGATACTGAGAATTGTCCTTGGATGCTCGAGGGCAGAGGGACCTGCTGTCTTTGTGCTAGGTTCCCCCAGCAGAATTCACCCAATGCCCAGGCTGAGGGCCAGCACTCTGCAAAGCTCAGTACTTCTTTGCATGGCAAAGACCATCTTGTCAGAGACCCTGGTCTAGCCATACCCTCGCTGCCTGGTGCCCATGGCACTGGCTTCCAGTCTTAATTTGGTTATCTCCTTGACTTCTAGGGTTCCTGCCTGAAAGAGTGTTGATAAGGGGCCCTGGGAGAGGGGATGTCAAGGCTGGTGGGGGGCTTGGAACATAAAATGCCAGGGCTGGAAAGGATCTTAGAGACCATCTAGCCCATCATGATAAAAAATGCTATCCACCTCCAAATAGAGAATTGATAGACTCAGAGTACAGATTGAAGCATCTTTTTCCTTTTTCCTCCCTGCAAAATGGCTAATGTAGAGATGTTTTGCATGACTTCATATGCATAATGGGCATCATATTTCTTGCCTTCTCAATGGGTTGAGGGGAGAGAATTTGGAACTGGCAGGCAAAATGAGGCCCAGGCCTCTTGGTTCCTGATGTCGTCCTTTGCTCTCTACTTTGCAGGCTGTGTCATCTCTGTCCCATGTCCTTTTACACCCCTTTGCCTGTCCTCTGAAATAGCTGCTCTGTTGACTATTTTGGGGCCTTGGAAGTTTGTGTTTGTTTATAGCACTTGATTTTTAGGGCCAGCTGACAGGATGTCTGGGACCTTAGCTTCCACTTGTCATTAGTCTGATGCTCAATGACTTCCTGTCTGGGAAACTCCCTTCAACCAGTTACTTTGGAGCACAAGGGATGTCCTAGAACCCTAGACCCTACATAAAAAACTCAGAAAGGCCCAGACCCACAGGCTTCCTTCCCATTTCATTACCCTCTCTCTCCTTCCATCCCAGGAGCAGTTGGTGTTCAATGATGACTTCAGAGCACAGAATGGTGCCACAGGCCCCTTGCCTCCCAGCAGAGGTGGTGGGCATGGGTGCAGAAGGATGGGTACATTTTCAGACATGGCCAATGGCCTGATTTTGTTTGTTTGTTTTTTTTTTTTAACAAGTCCAGCCCTCTATCCATTGTACTAGTTAGCTGCTTAATTCTTCAGCTTAATTCACAGGACCCATGTGCCCTGGAGGCCTGTGGCCTCCCATTTCCATGCTCCAGTCTGAGATGGGCCGATATGGGCACTCATTTTGTCTATACTTAAATGTGTCCAATGGAATGAAAGTTCCTTGAGGATCCTTTGACTTCTTTGTATCTCCAGACTTTGGCACAGTGCCCAATGCAGAGTGGACACTTAACATGAATTTGTTGGCTGATAAATTGGTGACAAACACGTTTGCTGAGCAAAGGACAAGTAGTGACAAATGAAAGCAGGGGACGGCTGTGGACAAGGCTTTGAGATTATCAATATTTGAGGCTGCTATAAACCTCCCTGGTCTATGGGAGGATGCTGACCTTCCATATAGATGAAGTCTATCCACCCTCATGGGGTGATTTCAGGGGAGAAGGGAAATCTGCGCCCTAGCAGGTTCTTCACCATTAGAGCTTGGTTACTTTGACTGAATACTTAGTCTTCATTATAATTCCCATTTTTTTGGAAGCGGGAGAGGTGGGGCTTACCCTGTCCCAGTATCAGGAGGTCCAACTTCAGAAGGCAGCTATACAATCATTCCAGTTCCCAGAATCCATTTTGAAATTGTGCTCACAGCCTGTTGCCTGCACTACCGGGGAAGGTAGGGGAGAAGTGTAGGCTCGTCAAATCAAGCATTTCACAGGCAGCTGGTCCTAACTGAGATCCATAGAGGGAGTGAGTTGCACAAAGTCACACATGAGAGGTTGTCTAATCCAGGGGGAAACTGAGAACCAGGAATTTGGAGGTGGGGTATATCTGGGATAAGGTTACTGCTCTTTTTGTGGCAACTGATGAAACTCAGGAGGGGATTAAGTCACATCTTCTGTCTACGCCTGTTTCCTCATCTGTAAAATAAGGAGGATGGCTTATGGTAACCTCATGGTACACTGGAATGAGAGCTGTATGTGGTCTCAAGAATACCAGTATTCGAATCCTGGCTTTGCCTCCTTACTATTTGTGTGATCCTGGACAAGTCATTGCCCCTTTCTGGGTCTCATGTTTCCTCCAGTGGAAAAAGAGAGGGTTGAACTGGATGGCCTTTGAGGTGCTATGTATGACATTGGACATATCATCTCCCTAGGTCTCAGTTTCCTCCACTGTAAAATAAGGAGATTGTACTAGATAACTTCTAGTCCACCTCCCTAGTTTTACAGATGAGGAAACTGAGACTCTGTGTTGAAGTGACACCCTTGGTTACACAGCTAGGAAACAGAAGAGGCAGGCCTCCAACACAGGTCCTCAACCTCCATTGACCACTCAACTTGTTCCATCTCGGACCATCAGAGGGCAGTATGCTCAGTCGATGGGGGGATGTCCCCCATCCCAGATAAAGGAGGGGAAGGACATCCAGAATGTCACGAAAGGCAGTTCTGGGGAGGCTCCAAAGGAGGACTAGACCTGCATCAAGGGGAACGAGAACGTAGGACAGGTGTTGCTTTAGCCCAGTCCTGAGTGGAAGACACCAGGCTGGGCTCATGGTTGGGGTCGACTCTGTACCTGCAAGTCAGTGCAAAGTTAGGGGTGGGGGTAGCCAGTGGGTATGTGCATTGTGAGACTGAGACTCCATTCTCTGCCTAGGTGCCATCAGCAGAGAAGCCAGGCCAAACCTGCCCCCCCACCTGCCACCCAGCCATCTCTGGAAACAGGAGCTGATGTCCTTGGGACCCCAGTGCAAAACGTGCCTTCTTTGCTCTGGATCTTGTTTTAGAATTAATAAAAAACACAAAAGACTGAAGAGGCAAGCCCAGACGTATCTTTTGACTTTTTATTTAGCTCCATAAATATTTTCATAAGGCTCAGTGTCTTCACAACACTTCTCTCTTTCTCTCTTTTTTTTTTTTTGTTAAACACATTTTTGTTTTTACACACAACTTGGACATTTGTTGGATAGGGTCAAACAGTCAGATATAAACAGAAGAATGAAACTGGCAGATGCACACAGCTGGGGAGGCCCAAACCAGCATCACCCAGCCCCCCCACCCCACCCCAAGATCACAGAAATATCACTGTCAGGCCCCAACTTAGGCCTGGCCAACCTCCCCCTCTTGGCGGCAGTGACATTTGCATTCAAGATGGAGCCCTAGGTAGGTGTTTTGGAGTTACGGCTATAGGCCCCCTCCCTCCCACCCACCCTCCCTCCCTCCCTCCCTCCCTCCCTCCCTCCCCACCTAGCCAGAGTGCCCTACTGAAAAAAAAAGAAAAGAAACAAAACTCAACTGGACTCAGCTCAGGAACTCTCTTCCTGTCCCCTTAGGGAAAAGCTAAGGTCAACTGACGCCATGCAGGAACTGATAGCTAAGTGGGCTGAGGAATGTGGTGGCACTGGGGAAACTGGGAGAGAGCTTCCTGAAGACCATGCTCACCACAGCAGCTGGCTCATTCCCAGGCCAGCACTGGGTCTGGCCCAGCCCGGACCATTCACAGCCAGGCTGCTTAGCCCAACCCCCTTTGGCTCAGTGGCTGGCCCATTTCCATCACTATGGGCCCAAGGGCCCTCCCTAGAGTGCAAAAAGAAACAAAATCCAAATCAATACTGTCAGTGAGTTGCTAGAATGGGTGGACGTACCTAGGGTTATAGGGGTGGGGACAGGTAGGGGGGCAGGGCTGATAACCCCTGACCCAGAAGTCTAAAGAGCAGGCAGTATGGGTAGGGATGGCTCAACAGGGAGCTGGGGCTTTGACAGCCTCAGTAAGGTGGCCAGGTCCTGAGTGGGGAGGCTCATTCTCAGTTGGCCCACCATCATGGCCAAGCCTGGTTCTCTATATTCCCTCTTACCTCCAAAAGGAAAGTGAGGTGGGCATCTGCCCAAACTGATCAACCCACCTGGAGGAACAAATTCATCTGGGTGAACTGAGCTACCCAGGACACTGCATCGGCCCCTCATGCTCTGCCTCAGGAGGTGGGGGCCACCTCGCTGAGGGGATACAAAAGCTTGCAACCCCTTGTTTTTCATGATTATCAATCTATACCCCACCCCCTACCTCTGGCCTGCCTTCTGCTTTGGCCCCAGTCTGGCTTGGCTGTGGCTACACAGAGGAGCTTCCTTCTGAGGAAGGAAGATGCCAGGCTCTGACTGTGGGTGGCCTGGTCAGGCTCAGCTACCTTCATGACGTGGGCCAGAGGTATGACAAGCATCTCCTTCCCCAAAAAATGCCCTGTCATTACTCTCTTTCAAGGCACAGAACAGTTTAACCAGGGAAACTGGGCTAGCATCCCTTAACCTAGCTATTATATAGCATACTAATTACTGGTTCAGGTCAGAGGACCTGGGTTCAAATCCTGATTACCAATTGTGTGACCTTTGGCAAGTCATTTCTTTTTCTGGATCTCACTTTTCACATCTGTAAAATGGGGGAAGAAGGGAGCTGGACTGTTAAGATCCACTCCACATAAAAATCTCCTGTTTCCCTCCTAGCTTCAGGGTCTCAAGCTTGGGAACCCATCTCAGCCCTGGTGACACCAAACTGTGGTGAGGTCTTCCCATTTCCCAGTATCTTGGCTACTGACCTACAGGGTCCTGCCACATTCCTGGGGGGGAACTAAAGGAAAATAACCTGGGTCCTCCAAAACTGAAAGAACTCTCCAAATGAAGCCAAGTCAGGTTCCTATTCATGACCTCCCAGAGCAGTGGGGATACTGGGCTTGGGATGGACCCAGGACTTCCTCTCTCTCTGCCCCAGAATCTAATGGATCTCTTCCTCTTCTTCTTCTCTCTCCTTCCCCAATTAGAGGACAGGGACCAGGTCCCACTTGCCTCAGTTTCCCTAAGTGCCCAGCACAGGGTTGGGTACATGGGTGCTCAGTAAAGACTCACTGTGTCAGCTGATGGAAACCTGACTTCCTGAGAGGGAAAGGGATATTGGTGGAAGGGGAAAAGGAAAGGAAGAGAGGAAAGAAGGCGGACAGATGAACAGAGGGAGAGGAAGAAAGGGAAAGGGAGACAGCAAGTGAGTAGGACAGAGGGAGAGAGGAAGAGAGAGAGAGAGAGAGAGAGAGAGAGAGAGAGAGAGAGAGAGAGAGAGAGAGAGAGAGAGAAAGAGAGAAAGAGAGAGAGAGCGATAGAGGAGAGAGCAGGGGGAGAGAAGGAAAAAGGGAAGGGAAAAATAAAGTATGGGAAAGGAAAGGAAGGAAGGAGGGAGGAGGAAGGTGTGATTGTCCATGCAATTTGGTAACAAATGTACCTTTGCAGCTCCTGCCCCTCCAGATGGGTTATTGCAACCAATTCACTTTGGCCAAGGCCCCTACTCTGCCCAGATCAGGCCCTCCCTAGGCCAGTGAGCAGTAGGCTAGATGTCTAGAAGTCACTAGCTGTTCCCATCCAACAAAGGATCTGGAACCTTCCTCCCAGCTCTTATGCTGCCCCCCTCCCTCCCCCACAGCCCACAAATGAGGGAGGGAAGTCATGGCTGGGCCCTTTCCTCAGTCTAACAGCAGGTGCTACTCTTCTTAACTAGAGCTGAAGGAGGAGAGAAGCCACAGAGTACAATAGCCCTAGCCCCAGAGGGTGGAGCCCTCAGCCTAGAAACCAAACAGAAAAAAGACTGCACTGGGCAGGGCTGGGAAGCACCCTACAACCAAACCAGTCTGTCCAAAGAAGAAGGCAAGGGGCCAGAGGAGTCCCGATCCCACCCCACTCTCCAGTACCTTTTCCTCTGCAGCATCCTGGGGGCATCTCCCAGATCAGAAAACCCTGATGTTCCCCTAGTTTTGGTGGGACTACCCCCCTCCCCCCAAACACATAGAAAATAGGAAAAGCAATAGAAATACCTAGCGGAATGTCACAGGGCACAATAGAGCACATCCTGACTAGCACGACTGAGAACAGAGGATGCTGGGAGAAATGTTGTTCAGGGGGGTGGAGTCTTCAGAAACATTCTCCAAAGGCAGAGGGAGAAGGATAGGGGCTGACCCCCACACACTTTCCGGTTCCAGAGACAAATTAAAAGGGGGTGGGGAGGAGGGGAAAGACTCTCCAACCCCATTCCCTAAACCCAACTACCGCAAAGAAAATCATCATCATTTATGTCTAAAAAAAATCAAAATACAACAACACTCATGATTGTAAAAGACAGATCAGTGAATCAACCACAGGGTAACCAGAAAGTCATTTGGGGGGCACAAGAAAAGGCAAGGTTTTTTTGTTGTTTGTTTTTTGTTTTTTAAATTAAAGGAGGAGAGTGAGAGAACAGAAAAAGGCAAGGTGGGATCACATGGTTAGAAATCATTGGTACATCTTCCTATCTAGTAACAGGTTTTCTTGTTTCCCAAAACACAGGAAAACTCATTTTTGGTCCTCCAGTACATCTCTCTCTCTCTCTGGCTCTCTCTCACTCCATATATACATACGCAGGGGGGGTGTGTGTATATATATATGCATGTAAATATTAATAGCAACAGTGCTTCTCCGAAAAAAGGTCCATCTAGAAATATAATTTTATTTATTTTTAAAATCTGACATTTCCCACTGGACGCTATTTTTTAAAGGGAGTTAACCTGCTGAAGTTTTGCCAGAAGGGTGACTGGCTTCTCTTGGGTTCCGAGAACTCAAAGACCTGGGACTGAGTGATGCCATCTGTCACCAAGTACTGTCCCTGACTCACTGGGTCCTGGGGTGGCGGGTAAGCCGGAGGGACAGCCCGGGAGTAGTTGGCACCTAGATGGAGAAGAAAAAAAGGGAGGGGAGAACAGCAATTCAATTCAATCAGTACCCTGCACAAAGTTTCTTTGCTTCACCTCAGTCTATGGTGGAAAGCTCCTTGGAAGATCACAGGGCTGTCCTAACGACTCAGCTGGAGACTTGACTTAATTTGAAGTAGTAACTGTAGGTGAAAGTGGCCTTTGCTAGCACTCAGCTGAAGTCCATAAAATGTCAGAGTGGGGAAGGGCATCGAGAGACCATCTGGAATGTGCACTTATTTTACTGAAGAGTAAAATGAGGCCAGGAGAAAAGTGACTTGCCCTAGATCACACAGCTAGTGAGTGGTACAGTTTCTTATCTCCAATCTTTGTCATGTCAGGGTAGGATAGTTCCTGCCACATAGTAAGCACTATATAAATGTTTATTCCCTCCCTCCCCTATGGGGGAAAAACTAATTTTCAGGTGAGACAACTGAGACTCAGAGAGGAAATAGGACATATAATGAGTTGATGAAATGGTTAGGACTTAACCCAAGTTTGCCAACTCATTCTTAGGCTGGGGCTATTTGCAATAGACTATATCTGTGTCTCCAGATAATTTGTCCAAGTGGCAATGACCAAGGAAAGCACCATGGCAGAGGGGTGAAAATATGTGGCTTACAACCAGAAGGCCTGGGTTCAAATATTGGAATTAACATTGGGCAAATCACTTCCTCTCTCCAGACCTGTTTCCCCATCTATAAAATGAGAAGGTTGGACCAACTGTTTTCTGAAGTCTTTTCCAGCTTAAGATCTAGGATTAATCAATTAATCAGTCAATAAACATTTATTAATCACCTACTAAATTCCAGGCACTAAGCCAAGCACTGGGAATACAAAAACCGGCAAAAGCCTCAAGGAACTTATGATCTAGCAGGGGAGGCAACATGCAAACAAATATATACAAAACAAGTTCTATACAGGATAAATAGAAGATAATTCAAAGGGGAAAGGCACTAGAAGGAAGAGGGGTTGGGAAAAGCTTCCTGTAGAAGATGGGATTTGAGTTAGGACTTAAAGGAAGCCAGGGAGGTAAGTAGTCAGAGAGGAGGAGGGAGAGCATTCCAGGCATGGGGGAACAGTCAGAGAGAACTCCCAGAGCTGAGAGATGGAGTCTTGTTCATAGAACAGCCAGGAGGCCAGGGGTCACTGGATCTTGTGTAATCTGGGCAACTCACTTCCCCTCTCTGAACCTCAGTTTCCTTCTCTGTAAAATTGGGGGGGGGGGAGATTTTGAAAAGAAAAGAGGCAGCAAAGCATCTTCAAGAATAGCCTGTGCCACAAAATTTCTGTTTTTGATAAGGTAGGTCAGGGAAATTGTGGTAGACGTTGGTTTAGAGTTTATCAGAGCACTTGAAAAAAACTGTTGTGAAACAGGGAGAAATTAGGGCAGGGGTGGGAAGCCTGTGGCCTGGAGGCCACCTGTGGCTCTCAAGGTCCTCAAATGAGGCCCTTCGACTGAATCCCAACTTCACAGAATACCCTTAAGAAAAGGCTTTGTTCTGTAAAACTTGTACTTAGTCAAAAGGCTCCAGGCCATAGGTTCCCCTCTCCTGGATTAGGGCTAGGTACACTTGGGTGGACTTGGAACTGGTCAATGACTGGATCCAAAGATGAATCATTAATGGTCTGAGGTCAGCTTGAAGTAAGGTATCTTTAAGGGAGGGTCCCAAGGACTTATCTTTGGCTCAATTGTTTGCGACATTTCTACCAATGATTTAGATAAAGGCTTGGATAGCAGGCTGATCAGATTTGCAGATAAGACAAAGCTAGGAGGGAGCCTACATGTTGGATGCAAAAGAAGCTCGACAAGTTAGAACATGGGGTTGAATCTAGTGAGGTAAAATTAAACAGGGATAAATGTAGTCTCATGGTTCAGTTTGAAAAATCAACTTCACAAGCACAAGATGGGGGAAATAAGGCTAGATAACACTTTATCTGAAAAAGACCTGGGAATTTTAGTGGACTACAAGCTTAATGAGTCAATGGTGTGATATGGTAGTAGAAAAAACTAATGCAGTTGGATACAGATCAATGGAGGTGATAATCCTGCTCTACTCAATTGACTGTGTGTCTGACCAAATATGGAGAACTGTGATCAATTCTGTGCCCTGTATTTCTGGAAGGAAAAAAAAATCTGAAATTAGTCACAGGAAGGCAACCAGGATGGTGAGCCTTGGGCTCATTCCACATGAAGACTGGTTGACAACATGGGAAAGGTTTAACCTGGAGAAGAGAAGATTCAATAGAGATCCAGTAGCTGGGCTCAATTATCTGAAAGGATGGGAGGTGGAAGGGTTAGACGTGTTCTGCTTGGCACCAAAGACTACAGCTACGAGCAATGAGTGGAAGGTTCATGCGGGTAAGTTGAGGCTTAATGTAAGGGAAAACTTTTTTTAAAAAATTAACTAAAAGGGGGGCGGAGCCAAGATGGCGGAGTAGAAAGACACACATACTCTAGCTCCGAACCCACAGCCCATAAAATATCTGTAAAAGAGAACTCCCAACAAATTCTGGAGCAGCAGAAGCCACAGAACAATGGAGTGGAGGAGATTTCTGTTCCAGAGGGACCTGAAAACCTCTTGCAAAAGGTCCTTCGCGCTGCAGACCCCGGAGGCGAGCCCAGCCCTGCCTTGGCCACGTGGCACCAAGAGGAGCGGATACGGGCAGGCTTCAGGGACGGAATCTCCAGCAGCTGCGCGGGTCCCTCCACCCACAGGTGACAAGGGTCAGTGAGAGGGTCTCTTTGGTGGGTCAAGAGGGGAGTGGGATGCCCCCATAACTCAGGCCCCCTTGGGAGGCAGCAGCAGAGGCGGGAGCAGACCGCGGCTCCCCAAGCAGGCAGGAGCCTGGGATCCATTGTTGAAGGTCTCTGCATAAACCCCCTGAGGGAACTGAGACCCACGTGGTGGCCCTGTCCCCACCTGAGCACCTGAACCTAATCTCACACTGAATAGCAGCCCTGCCCCCACCCAAAGCCCTGAGGCTGGGAAGCAGCATTTGAATCTCAGACCCCAAGAGCTGGCTGGGCAGATCTGGAGGCAAGGTGGGGGTGGAGAGGATACTCAGAAGTCAAGTCACTGACTGGGAAAATGCCCAGAAAAGGGGAAAAAATAAGACTATAGAAGGTTACTTTCTTGGTGAACAGGTATTTCCTCCCTTCCTTTCTGATGAGGAAGAACAATGCTTACCATCAGGGAAAGACACAGAAGTCAAGGCTTCTGTATCCCAGCCCACTCAATGGGCTCAGGCCATGGAAGAGCTCAAAAAGGATTTTGAAAATCAAGTTAGAGAGGTGGAGGAAAAACTGGGAAGAGAAATGAGAGACATGCAAGCAAAGCATGAAAAACAAGTAAACATCCTGCTAAAGGAGACCCCAAAAAATGCTGAGGAAAATAATACCTTGAAAAATAGGCTAACTCAATTGGCAAAAGAGGTTCAAAAAGCCAATGAGGAGAAGAATGCTTTCAAAAGCAGAGTTAGCCAAATGGAAAAGGAGGTTCAAAAGCTCACTGAAGAAAATAGTTTTTTCAAAATTAGAATGGAACAGATGGAGGCTAATGACTTTATGAGAAACCAAGAAATCACAAAACAAAACCAAAAGAATGAAAAAATGGAAGATAATGTGAAATATCTCATTGGAAAAACCACTGACCTGGAAAATAGATCCAGGAGAGACAATTTAAAAATTATGGGCCTACCTGAAAGCCATGGTCAAAAAAAGAGCTAGACATCATCTTTCATGAAATTATCAAGGAAAACTGCCCTGAGATTTTAGAACCAGAGGGCAAAAGAAGTATTCAAGGAATCCACTGATCACAGCCTGAAAGAGATCCAAAAAGAGAAACTCCTAGGAACATTGTGGCCAAATTCCAGAGTTCCAAGGTCAAGGAGAAAATATTGCAAGCAGCTAGAAAGAAACAATTCAAGTATTGTGGAAATACAATCAGGATAACACAAGATCTAGCAGCTTCTACATTAAGGGACTGAAGGGTGTGGAATAGGATATTCCAGAAGTCAAAGGAACTAGGACTAAAACCAAGAATTACCTACCCAGCAAAACTGAGTATAATACTTCAGGGGAAAAATTGGTCTTTCAATGAAATAGAGGACTTTCAAGCATTCTTGATGAAAAGACCAGAGCTGAAAAGAAAATTTGACTTTCAAACACAAGAATGAAGAGAAGCATGAAAAGGTAAACAGCAAAGAGAAGTCATAAGGGACTTACTAAAGTTGAACTGTTTACATTCCTACATGGAAAGACAATATTTGTAACTCTTGAAACTATTCAGTATCTGGGTACTGGGTGGGATTACACACACACACATGCACACGCACATGCACACACACAGAGACAGAGTGCACAGAGTGAATTGAAGAGGATGGGATCATATCTTAAAAAAATGAAATCAAGCAGTGAGAGAGAAATGTATTGGGAGGAGAAAGGGAGAAATGGAATGGGGCAAATTATCTCTCATAAAAGAGGCAAGCAAAAGACTTATTAGTGGAGGGATAAAGAGGGGAGGTGAGAGAAAAACATGAAGTTTACTCTCATCACATTCCACTAAAGGAAGGAATAAAATGCACACTCATTTTGGTATGAAAACCTATCTTACAATACAGGAAAGTGGGGGATAAGGGGATAAGCAGGGTGGGGGGGATGATGGAAGGGAGGGCATGGGGAGGAGGGAGCAATTTGAGGTCGACACTCATGGGGAGGGACAGGATCAAAAGAGAATAGAAGTAATGGGGGGCAGGATAGGATGGAGGGAAATATAGTTAGTCTTATACAACACGACTATTATGGAAGTCATTTGCAAAACTACACAGATTTGGCCTATATTGAATTGCTTGCCTTTCAAAGGGAATGGGTGGGGAGGGAGGGATGAAGAGAAGTTGGAACTCAAAGTTTTAGGAACAACTGTTGAGTACTGTTCTTGCCACTAGGAAATAAGAAATACAGGTAAAGGGGTATAGAAAGTTATTTGGCCCTACAGGACAAAAGAGAAGGTGGAGACAAAGGCAGATAGGGATGATAGAAGAGAGAGCAGATTGGTGATAGGGGCAATTAGAATGCTCAGTGTTTTGGGGCGGGGGGAGGGGACAAAAGGGGAGAAAATTTGGAACCCAAGATTTTGTTAAAATGAATGTTAAAAGTTAAATAAATTTAAAAAAATAACTAATTAAATATTTTAATTAAATTTAAACTTAATTTAATTTTTGAATTAGAACTTAAGAAATAAAACAAGCATTTCCATAACAAAGTGAACAGAAAAAAAAAGAGGATTGCACATGAAATTGTAAACCCATTATGTACAACTTTCTTTTCCTTTTCCATATATAATAAAGGTATCGTGTAACTTTCTTTCTTCCCCCTTCCTTCCTGCTCCCTTCTGATCTAGAGATGGCTACTATCAGATACAAATATGTATATATGTGTGTGTGTGTATAGATGTATAGATGTAAATCCATAGTACATATATTTCTATTTATCAGTTCTTTCTTTGGATGCTGAAAACATCCTCCTTTGTAAATCCTTTGCTGTTAATTTGGGTATTTATAATAGTCAAAATGATTTGGTGTCTCAAAGCTATTCTTAAAACATTACTGCTGTTACTGTGTACAACATTGTCTGGGTTCTGCTCATTTTGTTCTTCATTAGTTCAATTAAGTCCATATTTTTCCACAGTCATCAAGCTCATCACTTCTTATAGCACAATACTATTCTATCACAATCATATATCATAACTTGTTTAGCCATTCCCCAATTGATGGATATCCCCTCAATTTCCAGTGCTTTGCCACCACACAGAGAGTTGCTATAAATATTTCAGAACATATAGGTTCTTTTCCTTTTCATCATCTTGGGAAACAGATCTAATCATGGCATTACTATGTTAAAGGGTATGTATACACAGTTTTATAACTCTTTGGGCATAATTTCAGATTACTCTCTAAAACAATTGGATTAGTTCACAGATTCACCAACAGAGAATTAGCGTCCCAATTTTTCCAGATGCCTTCCAATATTTGTCACTTTCCCCTTCTATTATTTTAGTCAATTTGATGGGTGTAAAATGATATGCCAAGGTTGTTTTAATTTGCATTTCTTTTAATCAATAATGATTTAGAGCATTTTTTCATGTAACTATAAATTGTTTTGATTTTTTCATCAGAAAGCTGCTTTGTTCATATCCTTTGATCATTTCTCTATTGGGGAAGGAATTTTCGATATTATAACTACCTAAATGTGGAATGGCTAGGTAATGGGTTATCCTTCATTGGAATGCTTCAAGTGGAGGTCAAATGATCACTAGTTGGTTATGTAATAGACTAGTTGGTTTCCCTTTCAGTTCAGAGAGCTAAGATTCCTTTTAGCTGTAACCATTCCTAAGAATGTGTGTGTGTGTGTGTGTGTGTGTGTGTGTGTCTGTGTGTTGTTGTTCAGTTATGTTCGACTCTTCATGACCCCATGGACCATAATGTCAATACTATTCATATGAGGTTTTCTTGGCAAAGGTACTGGAGTGGTTTACCATTTCCTTCTCCAGTGGATTAAGGCAAACAGAGGTGAAGTGACTTTCCCAGGGTCGCACAGCTAGGAAGTATCTGAGGTCGACTCTGAATGCAGGTCTGACTCCAGATACAGTGCTCTATCTACTGTACCACCTAGCTCCCTAACACACACACACACATATTATTGATGCCTTACATCATAATCATTTCTCATTCCTACTACTGAACCCTCCACCCTCCCTTGAGAAAAAGGATTTAGTGAAAAGCATCCAATCAGACCCTGTCTGATAATGTTTGCCCTGGTAATTCCCCACCTCTCTGCTGGGAAAGAAGTAAAGTTTCACTCTTTTCTCCAGGATCTTAACTGATCTGTCCATTACAAAAGCACAAAATAACAAAATTTCAACGTCCATCTAATCCAACCTATATGCCAAAGGAATCCCTATTATGACATACCCAACAACATACTATAATAGGACATCTATTACTCAGACTTCAGTTTTCTTTTAGTGATATTTTTACTTGGCATTTTTGTGCCCATTATGTATATCATTCTCTTGGTTCTGAATATTTCTCTCTGCATCAGTTCATGCAAATCTTACCATGTTTCTCTATTGGGGAAGGAATTTTCGATATTATAACTACCTAAATGTGGAATGACTAGGTAATGGGTTATCCTTCATTGGAATGCTTCAAGTAGAGATCAAATGATCACTAGTTGGTTATGTAATAGACTAGTTGGTTTCCCTTTCAGTTCAGAGAGCTAAGATTCCTTTTAGCTGTAACCATTCCTAAGAATGTGTGTGTGTGTGTGTGTGTGTGTCTGTGTGTTGTTGTTCAGTTATGTTCGACTCTTCATGACCCCATGGACCATAATGTCAATACTATTCATATGAGGTTTTCTTGGCAAAGGTACTGGAGTACCACATTCATCATTTCAGGTTGTACAATAACATTTTCTCATATATACATCTTACAAGTTTTTTTAGCTATTCCACAACTAATGGACACCAACTGTTGTTTTACCACAAAGAATATTTTGGTATATATTGCATCTTTGCTTCTGTCTTGACTTCCTTCCGTATGAGCCCAGTAGTGGGATTGCAAGGCCAAAGGTTACGGAGAGTTCAGTAACTTTTCTTTCCTCATTCAAAATTGAAAATCAGAATGGTCAGACTCCTTCATAGCTCCACTTAGAGCTCATCAGTGTGCCTATTTACCCAAAGCCCTTCCAACACTGTTCTAATTTTTGTTTATCTTTACCAATTAGCATAGAGTGAAGTCAACTCTCAAGAGTTGTTTGAATTTGTGTTTCTTTTCCTGGGCATGAAATGGAGTATATTTTCATGGGCTCATCTATAGTTTGCAAATCTTCCTTTGAAAATTATTCATGTCCTTCAATTCCTTATCTTCTACGAAATGGCTCTTGGTATTCTGTGTCTGTGTCAATTCCCTACATGTTGTGCATATCAAACTTTTCTCAGATATGATTGATGCAAAGCATTTTCCCCACTAAACCACTTCTCTTCTTAGTCTATCTTTATTAATTTTATTCACTAAAAGTTTTTCAATTTTCTGTGGCCACAGAAGCATATTAATCCTTTATGCTTATCTCTGTCCCTTGTTGAGTTAAGAATTCTTCCCCATTCTCTACTCTAACCTGAGCTGTAGCTATGAAAGGTATCCAATTTTCTTCTTCTCTACTTTTTTTAATGGTGTGTCCTTTATATTCAGGTCCCACACCCACTTTGAGTTTATTGTAGTATATGGTGCAAGATGCTGATCTAAATCAAACTTTTGCCAAATTGCTTTCCAATTTTCCCAGTAGTTCTTGTTTAAAAAGAGAGTTCTTTCCAGGGTACTTTATATTCTAGGTTTATCAAATACTGGACAACTGTTTTCAATTTCTTCCGCTATTTGCCTCTCTAGTACATTGATCCATCTTTCCATTTTTTAAACTAATACCGAGTCCTCATGTAAGAGATGATGTTTGAGCTGAGCTCTGAAGAAAATAAGAGATTTTAAGGAGTCACCGGAGTTTTTGAGCAGGGGAGTAACTTGGTCAAGATTAAGGGCTTTGAGAGTATCATTTTGGCAGAAGTGTGTGAGATAAACTGGAGTAGAGAGAGACTTGAGGCACAGAGACCAATTAGGAGGCTGTGGTAAAAATCTAGGTGAGAAACTAGGGTGGTAGCTTTGTAAGTAGAGAGAAGGGGGTCAGATATGAAGAATGTTTCAAGGTATAATTGACATGACTTGGCAACTTAATGGATACTGTGTGTGAGGGAAAGATGAGGGAGTTTCAAGTCTCAAGGATGACTTGGGGTTATGAATCTTGAGTGACTGGAAGGCTGGTAGTACCCTCTACAGAAACAGAAAATAGAAGGAATGAGTTTGGGGGAAAAGATAATGAGTCCTGTTTTGGATATGTTGAGTTTGAGATGTCTATGGAATTTCAGTTGGAAATGTCCAATAGGGAGGGACTGCAACTCAGGGCCAGATATACAGATCAGAGTTATGTATATAGAGGTGATAACTGAACCTATAGGAGCAGATGAGGTGAGAGACAGAGAGAGAGACAGAGACAGAGACAGAGAAACAGAGAGAGACAGAGAGAGACACAGGGATTCCCCCCCCCCCCAAAATGAGGAGTGATCAGATAAATAAGAGATCTAAGAGAGTACGTCATGAAAACCCTGAGAGAAGACAATATCCAGGAGGAGACAGAGGGTCAACAATGTCAGATGCTGCAAAGAGGTCAAGAAAGATCAAGAAAAGCTTTCTGGAATCAGCAATTAAGAGATCATTGGTAACTCTGGAGGTCAGTTTCAATCAAGAGATGAGTTTGGGAGCTAGACTGTGTTAGGGAAAGAATCATAGCAGATCAAAGCTAGCAGTGACACAGAGAAGAGACCAAGAAGGGAAAAGACCTTCTGGATCATGGAATCCAGTCCTCTCCTCATTTTGCAGATGCTAACCATAAGACCCAGAGAAGGAAAGTGACCTGTCCAAGGTCTCATAGGGAAGAGTAACTCACCATGACTGACAAGCAGGGAGGGCCAGAATCTGGGCTCTTTTCACTACTCCCAGTCACAGATACATTGGTTGCAAGAGCTGGATCATGGAATTCATCTCTTCATTTTACACATAAGGAAGCTAGGGTTCAAAGAGGGTAAGGCCTTTATCTAAGGTCACATAGTCAGCATGTGACAGATTCAAGGCTTGGTTCCAAGGTCTCTGAACATCTCAATTCCTGCTACACATGTGCTGACTTCTGAAATGGATGCTTCTCTTCATTCATATCTAGGCTAGCCTGGGAAGCAGACATAGTCTGTTACTAGGACTATAGATGAGGTTCTCCCAACATGGTAGAACATGCCAGAACTTAGGCTGCATTGGTAGAAGCTTCAAGGGCCCATGGCATAACCAAGCAACAAGAATCAAACACAAACCCTGTGTGAACTTTTATGACAGTAATTTATTCTCCTGTCTTTATCTTGCCAGCCTGGAGAGAAATCATGGCACAGTCAAGACAGGAAGCATTCTTGTGGAGTATAATTCCTGCACCTGTACCACACTGCATTAGAAGGAGGAGAAAGGGGATTTCTCTCCCTCTCCCTTGATAGATAGGGCAAGTCAGAAGAAGTGGCTACAAGGAGTGGGGCCCTTGGAAACATAGAAGAGAGCCAGCTATGGATTCAAGAGAGAATTCTTGCTGGCAGTTGGGAGTTGAGCAGTGGAAAGGAGTAGGCCTAGAGAGCTCCACTGAGCAAACTTCCCATCAGACACTGAACCTAGCAGGAAGCACAGTATCCTAGCAGGATACTGTCATAAAGGACATCATCACTCTGCAATGCCAGAGGCGTGGGATATCTTGGCCATGTATGGTCCTTACATGTAAGCTGCCCTACCAATATGCTCTATGTATATGTCTACCCTTCCCACTGGCACTCTATGTTTGTGGAAGACAGTATGAGTTAGGGAGCGAGGTAGCAACTACAGCGGAGGAGTACTATATTTTTAATGCTTATTTTATAGATGAGGAATAGAGGTTAAGAGCAAGACAGTGACTTGTCCACAGTCACATGGCTACTGACAAAGCCTGCATCTGAGTCCAGGTTTTCTCACATCAAGTTCAGTGCTCATTTTCCTATCTAGTAAAGACTCTCAGTATTGAAGAGGGAGATGGGAGGGGCTGATGGTTCTGCCAGAGGAGCCAGTAGGGAGATGACAATGCCCAGGATAAACAGTAAATACAACAGCTTAATCAGAAATTGGCTATTCATAAGCATTTAGCCCCCTCAATCAAGGGGGCTTGGGAATAATTCAGGGCTTTTTTCCATGGTTGTTGGCATCCTGGATTCTTGGAGTAAGAGTATTTTTTTCTAGCAAGCATGCCAAGAAAGGGAGATCAGATGGGAACCTAAGGGAAGGAAAGTAGTGATGAAACTGAGAGTCACAGTCTTGGGAAATGTGACGGTGGATCTCAGTGGTCAAGCTGGGGACACAAAGGAGGGTCTCTTTCCTCCTGCCTTAACTGGGGTAATGTTGGTTTGATCAATCAATAAACATTTATTAAGGGCCCAAAATGGGCCAGCACTGTGCTAAGTGATGTCTAACAGTTTAAGCAAATGCAAGTTGAATTCCAGTTTGGATGAGTTCACAACGAGGTTTTCTTTCTTTCTTTTTTTTAAAAATACATTGATCTGTCCATAGTCTTTGCTCCAGAGATAACATTGCTAGGCCTAACATACCCCAAGGAAGCTAAGGGTACAGAAGAAAGGCCTCACATCCAACAAAATATTCCTAGCAATACTTTTTTTTGGTAATAGCAAAGGACTAGAATAAAAGTGGACGTCTATCGATCGGGGACTGGCTAAACAAAGCATGTGGCAAGAATGTAATGGAATCTTACTGCATCATAAGAAATGACTAACATGAAGAATCCAGAGAAGCATGGGGGGAAGTCAACAGAACAAGAAAAACAACATACAAAACGACTACAACAAGAAAAATGCAAGAATGATGACATCAAACAGCACAAACCCTGAATGCTATGTGACTCTACTAGCCAAGCTTATCCTTGGAGAGGACTTGAGGGTATAAGGCTCCCTCCTCTCTTTGCCTATATTCTCAGATTCAGCCAATGTATTGGGTTTGTTTTTAAACTATTTCATTCTCTTTCTTTTTAAACCTTTGTTACAAGGGCACACGCCAAGTGGCTGACCTCTCTTAATAGAGGCCAGATAGGAAGACCCTAGTCCTACTGTTGACCCATTTTCTAAGCTTGGACCAAGAGGGTCTTACCTTTTTGCTTACTGACTTTCCTGACCGTCATGGCGGCCTGCCTTTTCTGGTTCTCGGAAATTTCAAAGCCTGAAAAAGAGGAAACATACAAGTTGCCTGTGGGACAGCTGCCCTGAGCCACTGGTAAAAGAGCAAGGAGCCAAGAACCCCACCCTCCAGACACGTCTCCTTCCTCCCTCAAGCAGCACCAAGCTTTTGCCGAAGGCTGACCTACTTTCCTTTTGATGTCAAGGTTGGGGATGAAGCCTACCTAGTAGTTTAGCCATGAAAGTGGAAGCTTTTTCAACCTTCCTCACAAACCTGGTGCAATGCTGGGTCTTTCTGCCCCAACTTCTGCCTGTCTGAGTGTTAGAAGCAACTTAAGTCACCATCAAATCAAAAAACCTTCTGTCAATGGGTTCTTTACAAATCCTCTGTTGCCAGGCCTCCTCTGGGTGATGTGAAAGGCACTGTCTGAGGCCATGCCAGCAAAGCACAGACCCAGGAAGAGACTACTATGCTGAGTCTGGGCCTGACAATGGACAATGTGTTCTCTGGAGGACGCCTGAGGGGATGGATGGCCACTTTGGCCAAAGCAGCCTGCAAGGTCATCTAAGTAGGCAGTAGGCTTTGTCTTTTCTATCAGAAGGAGACCCTAAAAGGTGGAGTACTTAGCAAACTGCTAAAGGGAGTTCAATAGATTTTCAAAAATCAATCGATACTGCCCAAAATACCTTTCTCCCCATAGTGAAATGGAAAATCCTTCGGATTGGTGGAGACCAGGCTTGGAAAATTGTTTACTCTCAGCAGAATCAACCTGTGGCTGGCTTTCTTTGTATTTCTTCCCACATATGAATGGAGAGAGGTTGGCAAGCTTGTCTAGAGTATTAGAAAAGCAAACTAAAGCTGGCCTTTTCATTAGCTCTGGCAGTCAGCTGCTGACAAAAGTAACCAGAGCCATTTCAGTGCCAAGCTGGCACAAGGTCTTGGGAGTCATGACTGTTCTCAGAGTCCAGGTAAGACCAGGATTGAACCAAGCCATGATTAATAACAATTCAGTTAGTGAGAAAGGCACCAATTTAGATCTATATACTTGTTTCTTTATAAAGCTTGCTCTACTGGAATTCAATTTTGCAATGTTTATTTGTTGAAATAGGAGCTGGGTATTTTTGAAAGCTAGAGAAAATTCACGTTAAATAGCTATCTCTCTGTGATTCAGAGCCAACAACCAAGACATTCAACCACCATTTTGTGGCAGCATGCTCATGAGCAGGTGAAGGACCCTTGGAGGAAAATGCAGCCTCCTGACTGCTTTATTTGCAAACTGAATGTTCCAGAATGATGGCACAGGCTACCAGCAGACTGTCCTGTAGTAGGAAGAGCCACTACGGGAGGCCCAAGTTGAACTAGAGGCAGCCAGAGGGTTTGGGATTAGGTTCATTTAACTCTCTGTATATGGTGTCCAGGACCATGCCATATGTTGGCAATCACTGAATAAAAACTAATTGATAATTACTACATTATTGATCCAGCCTGCAACTAGGAGATCAGGTTCTCAGTGTGGCCGCCATTGTGAACATTAAAAATCCTATAATCAACTGATTTTAAGAGGCACCCCTCCAGCTGTGTGAAGAGAGAATGAGATTCTAAGCACAATTCAAAGAATGGAAAATAGTAGTAATTTGGTATCATCTAATGCTGCCCACAAGAACTTCTGCCACTTGTCTAAAGGCAGGACAGTACAGTACAGGAGAGGATGCAGATGACACTATGTGACACATCACTGCCACGGTGGAAGACCGCCCCAGCCGCTGGGATGAAAAGACCAAAATTACTCTCCAGGTTCACGTTCAAGAAGGGCTAAAAACCTTAATATTTCCAAAGATGGGGGATGGGACTGGACCTGGGATTTGGTTGGTATAGGGAACTCCCTCTACCAGTGCTGACTGGTACCTGTCCTGCAACTTAAGAGTCTAGGGAGCTACCTGGGACCTGGAAAGGTCAGGTGCTTTGCACAGGTCACACAGTCAAAAAGTATCATCCAAGGTAGGAGTTGAAAGCAGGTATTTCTGGCTCAGAAGCCACTTCTCTATTCATCACATCAGGTTATCCCCACCCCCATCTATCTATCTATCTGTCTATCTGTCTGTCTATCTATCTATCTATCTATCTATCTATCTATCTATCTATCTATCTGTCTGTCTGTCTGTCTGTCTGTCTGTCTGTCTGTCTGTCTGTCTGTCTGTCTGTCTCTCTGTCTCTCTGTCTCTCTGTCTGTCTGTCTGTCTGTCTGTCTCTCTGTCTGTCTGTCTGCCTGTCTGCCTACCCATCCGTCCATCTATCTATCCATCTATCTATCTATCCATCTATCTATCTGTCTATCTACCTGTCTATCTATCTATCTATCTATCCAACTATCTATCTATACATACATGCATATATATGTTTACATATATGTATGTATATAGATATCATTCTGCACATATAAGCATATACATAATAAATGCCAGACAGTTCAATACAGTTGTTAAGGAGGGAGGGAATGGGCATTGGGGGCCAGGGGATCAGGTGAAACTTCCTAGCAAAGTGGTGGTTGAGCAGGAGAGAAGCCAGGTTCTCATCACTATGGCCACGATTCCTTTCTCAGAAACCAAGAAGTCTGAGCAGACTTCTCAACAAAGTCAGAGCTAGGATAAGACTGGATCCAGTAAAGCCCCATTTTCATAGCTCTTAGATTTCTAAAGATTTCTGGTGAGGTGCAGGTATTATTGACTATTTGATAGATGAACAAACTGAGGCTCAGAGAAAAGTTGCCCAAAGCCACCCAGCTCTTAAGTGTAAGAAGAGAAATCTGACCAAGGTCTCTGCTGACTCATACTTTGTTACTGTCCAGTACTCTTTTTTTCCTTCATGTACTTTGAAGGAGAGTAGTCTCCCACTGGAAAATATGCAGAAGACGTTTTAAGCCTAGACTCTGTGCTCTCTCCCATCCTTGCCAACCAGAGCCCTACTCTTGGTTGACCTCTGGGTTTCAGGGTTTCTCACCAATTTTTTCATCTTCTTGTACCATCTTTCTCTCTTCTCTGAAAGCCCGGAGCCAGCGAAGCTTCTCCTCCAGTTTCTTGGCAAAGAATAAATGGACCTCCTCAGTTTCCTTGTTATGTAGCTTGAAGGCATTTTTCATACTGACGTTGAAGTCATCATCGCGCCCGTCTTCAATGTCGACCACCTCATATTTATCCATGTCAATGCGGCCCTTGTAGTAAAGGATATCTCTCCGAATCAGGTCCTAGAGGCAAAGGAAGAGAGGGATTTCTGTTCAGGGGGAAAGGGGTGGTCGCACACTGTAGGCACGCAGGGAACCTTCTACCACTGGCTTATTTTAGGAATACACCTGGGAAGTCTTTCGAGTGGGTCTGGCCTCATTGGCCCAGTGGGCTGGAGCATTGGGCTAATGAGGCTGAAAAGCAAGCTTTGTCCTGGCTAAGCCACTTGATCCAAGGTAGAATAGAGTTTCCCAACAACGAACCAAGTCCCTCAGGTTAGGCATGCATGTCACCAAGAAGCCATGGGGTACAGGGGAAAGAGTGATGGACCTGGAGTGAGAAGGCCTGGGTTCAAGTCCATATTCAGTAACTTACCATCCATGTGTCTTTGGGTAAGTTCCTTAATGTGAGGGGGCTTACAGTATCATGATAACTCCCATTTCTCTTAAAGCTTTTTAGGTCTACAAGGTGTTTTTCTCATACTAAGGCAATTATTGGGATAGCATGACATTGTGCAAAGTGCTGGGCCTGGCGTCAGAAGACCTGAGTTCAAATTCAGCCCCACTTACTAGCTAGGTGACCCTGGGTAAGTCATTTTGCCTCTGCCTGCCTCAATTTCCTCATCTATAAAATGGAGATAATAATAGCACCTACCTCTCAGGGTTGTTGGGGGGACCAAATGAGATCATATTTGTACAGTATTCTATAAACCTTCAAGTGTTAGAGAAATGTTCACTATTTTTACCATTTTACAGAGGAGGAAACTGAGGAGAAATCAGTTGCTCTAGGTCAGTAAATATGGAAGCCAGTATTTGAACCCTCATTTAGGGCTCCAGGTGTGTTGCTGGATACCAAGCAGTGTCCTGATGGCTAAGGACTTGAGTGCTCTCCTCTGCAGGAAGGCTAATCTTGGCACTATCTGTCTAGGCCTGCCTACCTCCTAGAGGGCTTATGTGTATATGGCAAAGCTATAAACCAAGGTTGCTTGGGGGGTGGAGGGAAGAGGGCACAGACAGAGGAAGGACTGTGAATTGCTCGGGTCAAACCGCCTCTGCTACTGGAACCCAAAGCGTGTGTATGCCCTACTGATGGCGGGTCAGCAGCGTCATCTTCATGTACGCAGAATAGCGGGCACACACTTATAAATAGGCACTTGCCTGGGGCTAGCTGGTAAAAAAAACAAACAAAACAAAACAAACACATAAAAAGGTCAATCCTTTGCACATTGATAAAAGAAGTCAATCGCAGAATATCAGAGCTGGAAGGGGTCTTAGGTCATCTAGCCTAATCCTCTCATTTTCCCAATAGGCACACTGAGGTGCCAAGGGGAAAAATGACTACTCCAAGGTCACACAGCCAGTGTGTGCAAAAGCCAGGACAGGTCTCCCTTGCCACTACACTGACTGGCCTCTCTATTTGGGGGGTAGGAAACAGACAGGGTTTATTTGGCCTAAGGGTTGGTGACTTATTGCCTACCCTACATGGTGAACTTGTTAACATCCTCAAGACCTACTTCACTAGAGGGATTTGGGGTTCAGAGCATCCTATGTTCTCTAACCTTCCATGGATCCCAGAGCCAGGCAATTCAAAAGATGCTGGAACTGTGTATGGGGAATTCTGTGCAGATCTTTAGAGTACCCAACCACAGGCCCAGGTTCTACTGGGTCATGAAAACACTAGAGTTACTTGGGCATGGTGTGGGAAGACAAGGGCTGATGCCCTCCTTGACCCAGGGAATTATGGGCAGGGCTGCTTGGAGACAAAGGGATGGATCAGATGATGAGATGACCAGGAACAGGTCCTAAGATAAAGGATGAAGGCTTCTTGAGAATTATCATGCCAGGGTTGGACATTTTGGCTCCCTAATTCACACAGGATCTTCAAGCTGGAAGGGGCCTGTGGAGGTGAGAGGAGGCATGCCATGGGGCAAGTGAGGAATTGAGTACAATCTGTAACTGACCAAGGATCCCCTCTTAGAATATCCTCAACAAATGGTCACACAATCTCTACTTGAACACCTCCAAGAATAAAGAACTCACTACTTCATGAAGCAGCCTAAATCTACTTTTGGAGAGCCCTAAATATTCGGAAATTTCTCTCTATATTGAGCTGAAACCTACCTCTGCAAGTCCTCACCCCCTCAATTGCTTCTAGTTCTTCCTCTTATAAATGAAAGTCCTTCTTGGAATATCTGAAGACAGCTCTCATGTCTCTCTCCCCCTCTCTCCTCCTCTCTGGGATAAACAGCTCTAGTTTTTTCAGCTGCTCCTCCCATCATGTGGCTTCCATCCTTGACCTGACTACCCAGTTTCCCCCCTACTCAATGGGGTCACTTTCCTAGGGTGGGGGGTACCTACTTTCCTCATTGGAGTTTGAGTTGCCACCATCTCAACAGGCTTCTTCCACTGGCCAGCCTTGAGCCAACCAACTCCCATTCCACTCTAGCTTTCTATGACCTCCCAGTTAAAGTTGAGAGTGTCAGAAAAGCTCATTCATTTTGACTACTGTCTGACAGCTCAGTTCCAACCTTTCTATTCCACTGACCCTGGCACACTTGTCACTCAGACCCTCTGTCTGTCACTTGCAGCCATTGCAAACCGTCCTGACTTGAGACAAGGCTGGGAGGTGGGGCTTGATTCCTTCCACCCTCCAGATAAGCTGTGCTCCTCTGGGCTGTCTGGGAGGGCTGGGTCTTGGCATAGCTGAGTCAACCCCTGAGTCCCAGGTGTTGATGAAATGCTCTGGAAAAAATTGATCTCGTCTTTTTGTCACCAGTATGGTGGCAGCAACCACGTTCTCTGAGAGCACAGCTATAAATAATCGGAACAGCACACAGGCTGGCAAGAGGGTTTGGCACCCAAAGCACCAGGCCTGTAGGATGGGAAGAGGTCAATTCTCCAGAGGATCCCCTGGAGCCACAGAGACACTGGAAGAGCTGCTCTGAGCCAGGGCTACTTGGGTCTCCTGATGGAATGGCTCATTCTTAGATAGTACCTTCCAGTTTACAATAGCTCAGCAGAATGGGGGACTTGGACCCAGGCTGGAATCCTTATTCCTTTATGTGTGGTCATTAAGTAATATGAGCAGCTGGCATTTCTATTGAATTGAGTAGCAAGCCCACAGTCTCCAGAGGTAGGTAGAGCTTTCACTGAGACCCACAGAGGGCACGGGACTTTACTCAGGTCACACAAGTTGGAGTTCCAACCAAGGGACTCTTTCCACTAAGCCATGTATGACTTCTGTGCAAGCTAATGGATCTGTTCTAGGATGAAGGGTTCAATCAGCATCCCCACAATAATCATCTGAACTGTGTGTATAGTGTTTGTGCATGTGCCTGTGTAGGTATGTATATGTGCATGTGCATGTATGTGCATGTGCTGTGTATATGTAAATGGGGGGGAGGGAGAAGAAAAGGGCTCCTGTCAGATGAATCTAATCTCCTTCCACAGCAGAGACACAGGTCTGAGAGATAAGAGGAAAGACATTTGCCCAGCTGCCCAACCTTCCATCCACATGATACACCCTGCTCTGAGCTAGGAAAACACTGTTTAGACAACACAACTGTGGCGGCTGGGGTGGGGTATACAACTGACTGGAAAGTTCTTTCTAGAAGGTGGTTCTCAACCTGTTGGGAAAAACACAGACAAGCCCAGTGGCCCTTGGCTTTGCTTTTAGCTCAGCCTCCTCTAATTCAGCGTCTTTAAGGCATTCTTGCTGAGTCCTTCGTTGCCTCCTGGTTGTCTGAGCTTGGCCGGTTTAGTTTCTTCAGCTGCAAATATAATCCCCATTCCCCATCCAGCTCATGGCACATGGTGTTTATATCCAGATAAGTAATTTCTATCATCAGCATCTTTCTGACGTTAAAAATTGGTGGTAAAGATGAGTCTAACAAAGCCAGGTCCAACGAGTCTTAAGAGAATCAGGATTCGAACCCAGCTCCTCTGCCTCCAATTCCTGGCCTGTTTCCTCTCTACTATCTCATCTTAGCGTACAATGGCTTCAGTTTCCCTATTTGTAAATAGGAACTAGAGAATCCGGAAGGCCCAATGCATCTCAAAATATTATCAGTTGATTTTGGCTCAGAACAAAATTGGTGTTTTCTTGCCCCCAAGCCTTTGCCCACGCTATTTGTTCTGCCTGCAATGCCTTTGCTCTTCTAATCCTGATCAGTCTTCAGGTCCCAATTCAAGTTGCAGGGCCTCCAGAAAACTCTCTCTGGTCACTGGCCCACAGGACATCCTCTCTCCACTGAGTTCTTACAGCACTCGATGTCTGGGCCTATCAGGGATTACTGGTCCTTAGGACAATGTACTTCTACACAGTAGAAGTTAATAAACACTTGTTCCTTTGACTTGACCTGTTCTCTTTGCCTCTATGAATATGTTGTCTTCCCAACTAGTCTAAGAACAGTGACTCTGACTTATGTACCCAGGCACTAATCCTGGGGGGATCACGTCTCCATGAATGTCTTCAATCCAGCACAAGTCAAGGAAGAATGTGCCAGGCTTGAGAAGTGCCAGGTTCCCAAAGTTCTGGGCCATGCAACTTTGGCTAAGCTTATTTCCTGTCCCTTCTCCTTGTTTTTCTTTTTTTCTGGAAAATGAGCGGGAAGAAGGTGATGGATACAGAGTGCTTAAACCTCTCTTGATGGTGCTTGGCACATAGTAACACACTTCATTTATTCACAGGTCAGCTGCCATTCATTTTTTTTTTTCTTTAAAGACTATTTCCTGGGCTAGGCTTTTGATTTCATTGGCTTAAGGAATTTTCAGTAAGGAAACTCCCTCTGCCAATGTGGACTGCAATGGGTTCTCCAATTTATAATCTTAGAGAGTTATCTGTCATGTACACTACTATTATAACTGTTGTTAATTAATGATTGAAAAATGGGGCATCTTAGTTACAATGAACTTCCATGAGATTCTAAGTTCCCTGAGAGCAAGTACAACCCTATTTTTGTCTTTGGAGCCCTTAATATGGTGCCTGGCCCACAGAAGGTGCCTAATGGATGACTGCTGATAGATTGGATTTTTTTTGCCAACTTATTATATTTAAGCATGGACCCACTTCTCAGGACAAAGAAGAAAGGGATGGGTTGGATATCCCATTTTCCCTATCTTATGAGGCACACCTTCACATTAGTGGAGGCCGGCCTACATATGCCATCTAGCCTAATCTCCCACTAGCCCCTCACCCAGCTAGCCTCCTCTCCATTCCCCATTTCCAGAATCTGCTGTCTGTTGACCTTCGCTCTGGCCACCCCCCATGCTCAGAATGGACTCTCGCTCCCCAACTTGATAAAGCCCCTCCAGGTGCCACCCATCTCATGATGTCTTCCCAGAACTCTACCTCCCTCACCCCAAGGTGAAATTGGTCCCTTGTTCCTCAAATGCCTTGTCCCTCAAATGCCTTGTCCCATTTGGCCTGGTCCCTGCTACTGTATTTTTGCTCACTCTATGCTTAAGCATATATCTATTTGGAGGTACATCCTATTCTCTTATGAAGCTGTAGACTCCTTGAAGGCAGGAACTGTACCTTATTTCCTCTCTATATCCTCAAGCATCAAGCACATGATGGATGCCTAATAAGCAGGGGGTTGAAGTGATGGAGTGAAACCATCAAGGACCAATTGCCAACAACCAGCCTGACATTCACGGTCAAACAGCTATGGCAGAGTCCTTGGGGGAGGAGCCCACTAGAGCAAGGGAGAGGTTGATACCAGCATCCCATGGCCAATCGGGCACAGCCATGGAGGGCCAGTCAGCCCTAGAAATTGGCTTCTGCCAAGTACCATAAGCCACAGAAGGGTCACTACTGTGGCAAGGTTGGCCTGAATGGCTGGTAAGGGAGCTGGGCCAAGTTTGGGCCTCCCAGCATCTTATGTCTAATCAGCATGCACGAGAGACCTGCTGATCTGATCTAGCCCAGGGCTCAGCCACCTCTTCAGCCCTGAGGGCCCCCAGTGGGATTAAGGAGTACCACTGGTAGACCAAGGGCATGGGCCATGGGAAGAAGGAAAAAGAATGTGAGCTGGAGAAGAGAAAGGGAAGGGAGAGAGCTATCATGGGAGTCTCAAACTATTACCTCTAGGGTCCCCATGATATCTGAGCCATTCTCTGGTGTGGCAGAGGAGACAGTAGAACCCAGGAGCCCTGAGTTCTAGTCTAGGTTCTGTTGTGATCTAGCTGTGTGGCCTTGGGTGAGGGTGTCACTCCCTCTTTTGGTATCTGTTTTTTCCTCTGTAAAATGAAGGGGTTAAACTAGATGACCTTTAAAGTTCCTTCCAGCTGTAATGTTCTATATTCTAAGGCCTCTCAAAACTTAGGCATACTGTATTCTAAGGCCCCTCCCAGCTCTGATATCCCTTGTTCTAAGGAGCCTTCCAGCTCTGATATCTCCTATTTGAAGTCCCCTTCGGGTTCTAAGGTTCCTCCTAGCTCTGATATCCCCTGTTCTAAGTCCCCTCCCAGCTCTGACAATACCCCTCTTAGCTTAGGCATACTATATTCTAAGGGTCCTTCCAGCTCTGATGTTCTGTGTTCTAAGACCCCTCCAGGTCTAACATTCTCTCTTCTAAGGGCCTATCCAGCTTCGACATTTTATGTTCTGAGGGGCTTTCTCAGCTGTGACACTTTGTGTTCTATGTTCCTAGGGCCCTAGAAAGGAGATTGTAATCATCTGAGTCTGTGTCCCCTTCACTTCCTCCATCCATTTCCTTTGTCCAATTTTCCTTTACCCATATCTTCCATCTCTATTCAAAAACAGGGAAGATAGGCCAGCCTGTAAAAGACTCGGAAAACTTGAAGCAAAGGTCTTTTGGACTTCTGGCTTCTACTGGTAGACCACCTGAAAGTTAAGGCAAAGGCCAAAAGCCCAGCTCGTGGATGCCCAAGTCTTGATTGATCACCTTTCGCCACTGTGGACAGATATAGCTTAGTCCTTGGCTGTTGAGCAGAAAGGAGCCTATTGTAGACTTCAAATGAAAGTCCTTGTCTGTAGTGCCATGGTAAAAATGTTCACTTTCAGATGTAACCTTCATGTCAAGCTCTACCAGATGGGCCCATTTGCAGCAGCAGAGGAGGCCCCTAGTTGGCCTTTCCCTGGGAAGGCAGTCACTGATTCCTGTTGCAACGGGGAGAGACTTCTTGTGAAGAGCAGGCTTTACTTCCATTCCCAGATTCTCCTGTATCTGGTGGGTTATGAATGCTTCTATTCTCCTCAACATTTGCCTGGGTTTAGATCACTGGGCAGCTGTGACCCTGGGCTTCTCTAGTTCTATCTCACGTTTCCATTCTGGTCTCCAGTTGGTTTGTATATTGTGGGCCCAGACCAGCTGATGACTTGACACTGCCTCAGAAAGTCATACTCACAGCTAATTAGAAATGGAAGGGATCTGAAAGGTCATCTGGTTCAAATTCTTCATTTTACAAAAGTGGATACTGAAGACCAGGAAAAGGAAGTGACTATCTCCATGATCCATGCTGAAGTTTGTTGAAGTTGGTGATGGGTGAATGAACTCAGAGAAAGCAAAACCAAAGTGGAGAGGAGCAAGGTTCCTTGGCTAATCTTCTTAGCTTGTTTCTACATGTCCACATACTCCAGTGGTGAGGGAGGATGAAGACTTCTGAAGTAGACTGCTCTGTCGGTACTGCTATGGGTGGGCAGGTCTTCCCTCTAGCCTGATGGGCTAACTGGAGCTTGGTGGGGTGCTGGGAGCAGAGCTAGGCAGAAGGTGAGCTGGTGACCATCTCAGTTACAGATCCACAGCCCTTCTCCTACGCAGGCTCAGCTCCAGACTGAGTCAAGAGTCAGCCCATCAGAGACTTGGGTTAAACTGATGAAGAATGAAGCTTGCAGAACCAGGAAGCTATATAGGTGATGAATACAACAATACATAGGAGAACAGCAGCCAAAACTGAATGCTGTGTAATCATGACAATGAAGCTGAGTCCGAAGAAGAGAAGGTCCGTGACTCCCTAGCCACTCTTCTTTGCCAAGGTAGGACACACGGTAGGGCTCACTGGGTGCCTTCCTTAGTTGGATTGTACTTCTCTTTCTTTGGAATCCTTTGTTTCAAGGTATGGATGGCTGGGTAAGGAAGTGGGGGGGGGGGGGGAACAGACTCCAAAATGAAGGTGATGTAAAAACAAGAGATCAGTATATCTTTTGCAAAGAGTCAACTCATTTGCTCAAGACATGTTCTTTATATGCTGATGCTATTTGATTCCGGGCTTGATTAAATATACACAAACACCTTCACCCACCACATACACTTCATACATGTAGGCACGTGCACACACACACACACACACACACACACACACACACACACACAGAACAGGGATCTTAAAAAACAGATGAGGGATTTATGGCCTGAACTGCAAAAAATGATATTGTCAGAATGACAGCTTTATGACTCAGTGATTTTTCTAGTCAACCATTTCATGTGGTGTCTCAGGGAGTGGATAGAAGGACTAGGTAGGATGGAGGTAAAAAGCTAGGGGAGGAGGAGGCCTTCAGAATGAGTCCTCCAAACCAGAGACTGCCTAGGTCTTTTCTAGCCCTCTACCGCAATTTTTTTTTTCTCCTGCAAGCCTGAAAGCAGAGCTTAGAATAAAATTCTGGATCCAGAAACAACCGCCTACCATGGACAGAAGTAAGGAAATGTGCCCCAGAATTTGGAAGGGAATCTCAATATGAGAGGCCCTGAAAGGACATCTCATCTAGTCTGTCCCAAAGGAGGGGCACTCTCTATGATATCCCCAGTAGACTGGTCATTCAGCTACGGCTTGAAGGGTTACTGAGATAGGCCAGTCCTGTTTTGGACAGGAAGGCATTTACCTGCTAGGCTCTCCTCCTGGGCCTCAGTTTCCTCCTCAGTAAAATGAGGAGCTTGGACTCAATGGCCTCTGAGGGCCCTGCCAGCTCTAGATCTCAGATCCTCTGTGTGACCTTGGACAAGTCCCTTGCCTTCCCTGGGCCTCTACTTTCTCTGTACCCTGAGGGGGTTAAATTGGTGGCCTCTGAGATTTCCTTCCAACTCTGGCTCTAAGCTCCTAGGATACCCAGGGTAGCTATCCTGGCTCTCTTAGCCACACTCGACTTCGGTCTCAGCTCACCTGTCCAAACTTACCTCACTAGTCACTTGGGTGAGGATTTGGGCAAGAACCGGTTTTACCCATAGACAGATTAGGCCACTGTCTACCAAAGTCTTTCAGAGGCACTAGGGAGGGTCCCCATGCTGCACAAATTCCTTCCCCCACTCATTTAGTGATACCCAAGCCTCTCTATCAAGGGCTGAAGTTTTCTCATTCCCTGGAAAAGGCTCAGGATTAAAATGCTAATAGCGACCTAATGGAAAGGGCCAAAAGAAACAGAGCTTGATGCTCACAGGATGTCTAGGCTCCAAGACTTGAGAGATGATCTACTCCAATCCCTTGATTTGAACTCACAAGATTAAGACTAACCACAAGATTTTAACTAAGACCCAGAGAAGGAAAGGGACAAGGAATAACAGTATTTAGAGCTGGAAGGGACTTTACACAGACCAATCTCATCCACATGAGGAAAATGAGGCCTTGACTGGGGTCACTGCCTATTTGGATAAGAAAAGAAATTAGGGACAGAACAAAGGCTTCTGGGTAGGAAAAGAAGGTACCACATAGTGAGGAGAAAAAGGAGGCTGGGGCCTCCAAGACAAGGCTTCTCTAAGCTGGCCCTGGCCAGACTCCAGCCTTTCCTGGTCCTGGCCCTAGCCCAACTCTGGCCTTCCTTGGCCCTGGCCCTTCCCTTTGTCGTTTCTGCAGTTCTTACTCCTGTGCTGTGAACCAAGAGGGGTGGGGAGCCCCACAGTGAGCTGTAGCAAGGGATGCTAGGGCTTGGGTGCCCCCGCCCTCCTCCCCCCTTCTTTCTTCCCCCTCCCCCCACCCCCCCACAGTGCCCAGCCCTCTCACCGAGCTCTGTGCCGCCAGGGAGGCAGGAGAAGGAGCTTCCCGGAGCTGGGTTACCTTTTTACAGAGGACCAGCTGGTGGTCAAAGAGGAAGAAGACCCTCTGCTGGTTGCGCCCGTACGGTTGATATATCCAGGACATCTCCCCAGTGTAGATCAGCTCTGAGCTCCGGTCCAGGATGTCCTCCCCCTGAGAGAAACAAAATCAGATCAGAATTTCCCTTCTTTCTCAGTCAGGAGGGACATGACCAGGGTCCCCTGATATGGAGAGGGGAGGGGGGAGGTGGCAGACCTGCTGGCCCTGCTGCCAAATGTGCAGAGAAGCAAGCCCCTGATTTTACAAAGGAGGAAACTGAGACCCCAGGAAGAGGAGAGGCACACACAGGATCCTAGATGTGGAGCTGGAAGGGGCCTCAGAGGTCATCTACTTCAGCTCCCTTAATTGACAGAGGAGGAAACTGAGGCTCTGGGAGGGGAAGGGATTTGTCCAGAGTCACATTGCTAATAAGAAGAGACAGAACTAGAACCCAGGTCTCTTCCTCCCAGTTCAGGACTCTTGCTGCTTCTAGAAGAAAGGAAGGTAGCCTGAGGAGTGGAAAGGGGGATGCTTTAATGGAGCCCTGCTGCTGAAGTTAGGTGAGAGGAGATCCCTTTCCCAGGCAAGATCAAACATGGGATCAAACATGGCCATTTGTTGCTTTGTCTGGTTAGAAATGAGCAACCTTCCCTCTACTGCAGTGAGAGAGTCCTGGAGGGAGGAGGCAGCAGGGGAAAGAGGGGCAGGTGTGGAGTTACTCTTGGAGCTGTAACTGAAGAGGAGACAGGAGCACAGAGAAAGATACTGGAGCCATGAGCACTGCTGAACCTACCCACCCAGGCTGTAGGAAGCCCTCCTTCTGCTCTCCTGAGATCCTGGGGGGGAGGGAATTGGGGGGTGGTGAGACTGGCCCAAGTTAGAAAGCAAATGAAAGATGGAGCTGAGATGGGCTCAGGGCTTGTACAGCCTGGGCCAGTGTTCCTATCAGACCACGCTTGTGTTGGGCCATTTTCTTTCCTTTGAAAAGTGTACATTTGAGCAGAGAGTACAGGTCCTCTCCATTTCCAGATGAGTAAAGGGGGGGCAGGGAAAGGGAGAATCGATTCAGCCTCTTGTAATTGGGGTTTGCCTCCCCTCTTGGTTAATTAAAATCTATGTATTAAAACAAGAGGGGTTGCTCCTGAATGTCTTCCTGGTCCATCATCCACCAGGAACAACAGACAGCTGTCCTATCCCACAGCTAAGAAGCAATAGCAAGGCCCAACTTCCCAGACTACAGGCCCTGTACCAGTGAAGACTCAAGCCCTCAAGTTAGGGTAAAAGACAGACCCTCAGAACCTTGGAGGAGTCAGGAGTAAGTAAAATCCTACATGCAATCAGTAAAAATCAGAGCTTGGAGGGGCCTGAGAACTGAGGATGTCAGAGTTGGGAGGGGCCTCAGAACTGGGGATGTCAGTCAGATCTGGAAGGAACCTCAGAGCGTAGAATGGGACCTTGGAGATGAGCATGTGTAACCCAATTTTAGAAATGCAGAGCCTGAAGCCCACAGAGGACTAGCTGCTCCCTTGGCCATGGTGCCAGAACCAGAGCTAGAGCCCATAGCCACTAGACACCAAACCCCACACTCTTTCTGCCATATCTCATTGCTGCTGCTCTTCCTCGTAGTGAATCCAAGGATGGGCAGCTCATTGGAAATGCTTTCCCCTAATAGAAGTTGAACGGGCATTCTGGGCTGGAGTCCAGAGCTCTAAGCTGAGCTGGGAGGATACCTGGGAACTCACTTAAGATTTCCTCTTAATGAACTGAATCCAAAGTGGTGAAGCCCTAGAGGCATGGAGGGGGAGGATGAGAATCCAGTGTGGAGGGCCAGTAGGGGAGGGGGAGAGGGGAGGGCCTGGCATTCCCTGGCAGGCTGCCGGGCAGTACCTCGGGTGTCAGCAATGCAGGTGGAAGAGATGTACCACATCAAAGAATGGCTCCAAGCTAATCCTGGCATTAGCAGGAGCTAAGCTCTTCCACCTTGAGCTATGGGACCTTGGGACAAAAATCCCTTCTCTGGGTCTCAGTTTTCGCATTTGTAAAACCAAGGGGTTGGATGATTCCAGTTCCAGCTGTCTGTGATCAGTTTTCCAAGAGCCCCAAGATGGTCCCACAGTAGACCAAATGTAGCCTTCCTCTTAGCACTGCTACTCCCGTTTGGTTCACCTCTGGTCCTTTCACAGACTCCTCTATCTGGCAGAAGCCCTGCAAGGTCCCCTGCACCTCCCCGCCCCATCAGGTGGTATATACCCACTACCTTTGCCTCCAGGTATATCAAGCAAAACAGCACTCAGTGTCCCTCTGGGTTAAATGGGCAGTGGGCAGGTGACCTGGGCCATACTCTTGGGAGAAGGTCAAGCAGCAAAAGTTCAATTTCAGCTTTGGCCATTAACTCCCTTCCTGACCTTGGGCAAGCCCCACAATACTAGAATGTTAGGCTTCGAAACTAGGCCTCACTGATTCCCAAAGAGGATGAAATGGCAAGAGAAGGCAAGGACCTTCTTCAAGGTCCTATAAGGAGGATTTGCAGAGCTAACACTCAAACCCAGGTCCTCTGTCTCCAAATGCAACATCCCCCCCCATTGTACCTCTAGCCAACATTGCAATCTTACTAGAGACCGATCTATTCTATATTTGGAGGGCCTGGCTGATGGAGAAAAGAAAGGTGAGAGAACTAGCTGAGCTCCTCCATGCATCTCTATGGCTGTTCCAGGTCCAGGGGGTGAAGATGAATGGTAGACCAGAGAAAATGCCCCTGAAGACCTTACAAGGCTGGAACATTGGACAGAGGACAAAGAAATCAGCTGACTTGTCTTCTAAGTAAAAATACACTCTCCCTCTAAATACATTTGCCCAGGGTCTCTGGCTTCCTCTGTTAAGGGAGAGAGCTGGGCTAGCTGGCATCGAGGGTTCACTCTGGGCCTTGGGGGTCTAAGGTTCCTCCCTCCCAGCTCTGCTAGTAGATGATTGAATTCTAGTTTCTTCCCCATGCTGTCTGATGTCATCAGGGAAATAAAATAAGAAATGAATCTAGTCCCCCAGCTGATCCCAGGGGCCCAGAAGGCTGCCTCATCAGACTACCAGAGCTCTCAAATCAGCACTCCTGCGGCCTCTAGCACGTCTGGCTTTTTGTTTTCTTGAACTTGTATCCCGGAGTCAATCATTCAATGGTAAACTGGATGAGGCCCAGGGGATTTGCACAATCAAGCTGGAGGAGAGTGGAGCCAGTGAGAGAGAACTGCAGTCCCATGAAATCTAGCCCAGAACATTCGCTGGAAAGTCAGGCTCCAGGTAGAAATGTTCAGGAGGAAGGGAGCTGAAAAGCAGCTGTCAGAGCTGTGTTCCCTCTTTCTTCCTTTCAAGTGAATTTAATGAGTATGAACAGTGGCAAGGAGACAGCTCAACAGAATCATCCCAGCATCAGGGAAATTAGAGATGGAAATTTCCCAGAAGCCTGCAAGCCTCTGGAACAAGCTCTTCCTATGGTTTGCCCCCTCCCCCCCATCAGGGCCTGGCTATTGATTGCTACCTAGGGGAACAATTGACGATTACCTTTCCTTATTCATGTAGGCACAGAGGCCCGCCTATCTAGAGGCAGAAGGACTGCTCAGCCACAGAGTGAATGGAGCCCAAGAATTTTTGAGCTGAAAACAGTGGGACTCAAGGAAGGGAGAACTGGGGGTGGGGGGTGGGGATGTCAGGAGACCAGAGTACAAATTCCAGTTTGATCACTTACTAGCTGTGTGATCTCGGGCAAGTCACATAACTTTTCCAGCCCTGTTTCCAGGAGTTTAGTATAGATGGCCTTGGAGGTTCCTTTCAGCTCTAGAGCTAGGCTCCAATATGTGACTCTGAGCCAGTCCCTTCCCCAGGTCTCAGTTTCCTCCTCTGTAAAATGAGGGAGTTGGACTTGGTGGCCTCTAAGGGCCCTTCCTGCTATGAGAAGGTATGCTTTCTCTACCTAGATGTGCATGCCTCTTAGGTGGAAGCTCTTGGGTACAGGAAAGGTTGGCTTCTTGATCTCTTCCCCAACCTCTTTCTTCCCAACAAGACAGATTAAGCTCTAGAGGCTTTGATCTTTTTCATTTGGTAAATGAAGCTGAAATTAATATGAGGATGCTTCTGACAACCAAAAACATCTGGGAGTCAATGGGAGGGCAGACAGGAAGATGGGATTTCTCCTGCTGATTTTCAGGGCTACCATCCACCAGGCCTCTGTCTCATCTTTCTAACAGTGAAATCCAAGTAAACCTCAGTGCAAATGGAAGCCCTAAGAGGTCCCACCTGGACACACTCTCAAGGACAATGCTAAGGTGCTACCCATAATGAGGCCTTCAGGTCAGACAGGAGTTTGGGAGCTTCCAGAGGCTCACTACCCAGTGGTATGAAATACCTGAAAGGAATTGGGTTGGGAGAGTGTGCTACAGCTGTGTCATCACTCAACTTTGTGTTCCTTCTCTGAAAAATGAGGAGACTGGGACTATGGTCCCTCTCAGCACTGACCTGTGTTCTAAGGGCCCTCCCCCCAGCTCTGACATTACCTGTCCTAAAGGCCCTCCCAGACCTGACCTCTGCTCTATGGTCTCTCTCAGCACTGATAGTCCATGTCCTGAGGTCCCTCTCATCTCTGACTTTCTGTGTTCTAAGGTCCCTTGGAGCTTTGACAACCTAGGTTCTAAAATTAGTTCCAACTCAGACATTCTGTGTTCTAACATCACTTTCAATTCTTATATTCTCTGTTCTAAGGTCCCTACTAGTGATGAGATTCTGTTTCAAGGTTCTTTCCAGCTCAGATATCCTGGGAGCCTCTCTAGCCCTGGCATTATTGTGTTCCAAGATTTCCCAACTTTGAGATTCCTTGTTCTAGGTCCCCTCCCTGCTGACATTCTCTGCTCTCTCCCTGCTTTGACATTCTACATTTGATACTCCCTCTCAGGTCAGTCAGTCCTTGGTCTAAGGTAGCTTTTAACCTGATGCTCTCTGTTCTAAGATCCTTCCCATCTCTGACATGCCAGGCTTCCAAGACTTCTTTAAGCTCTGATATTTTCTATTCTCTGTTCTAAGGTCCTCCTCAATGCGAACATTTTGTTACCTTTGGTTCTATGGTAGCATGGCCACCCCCTCCCTGGGAAGGATGCCCAGCCTCTCCCATCTGGGTAATGTTATTCTATGGCCTGTCAGGTTGGACAGCTCCGGTCTGTGAGATGAATTTGTAATACCATTACTCCTAGTTCTTTCTGTGGTTACAAGAACAAAACACTAAATAATGCAGCTCAGCATGTACCTGAGAGGTAGCTGCCTTTGATGGACTTGTCATTGCACATCTCTTTTTCTAACACAACCTTTGACAGTGCATTCAAGTTACAAACGGTCTTCCCAGTCTGGCCCCTCAGAACTCCCCTGAATAGTCCTTTTCATCTAGAGAAACCAGACTCCCCACTTTTGCCAGAACTCAGGTTGGGCTCTTGAACCTTTATGTCTTTGTATGTCATGCCCTATCCTGGAATACCTGTTCTTTCTACTTTCTCCATCATCCTTCCAGGCCCTGACCACAAACCCACAGAACTGGAGAATAGGAAAGAACCTAAGCAGCTTTCTAGTCCAGCCCATACCAACTCATACCCAAAAGGAATCCCTACTCTAACGTATCTGACAAGCCTCCAGCCTCTTCCCGGATACTTCCAAGGAAAGAGAACACATCAGCCCTGGAGGCAGCCTATCCATCACTTTTGGGCCAGCTCTGTTAGGAGGTTTATCCTGACTTGAAGCCTAAACATGCCTAATTCCTTCAACCAGCTGTCACATGACATAGCCTAAAGGTCCTTCTCTTGACTTTCTCTAGCTTCTTAAGCTGTGGCTCCTAGAACTAAAGGCAGCTGTGGTCTGACTGGGGCATCAGGCATTGGGACCATCACCTCCTCATTCCTGGAAGCCAATGCTTTTTGTGAATTTTCCTGATTGCTCTATCACACTGTGGATTCATCTGAGTTACAGTACACTCAATGACCCTTAACTTTTTCAGACAAAGGGATGCCTTCCTTGATCTCTCCCTCCTTAGACCTCCCAGGCACTGTACTCAAAGAATTTATAGTCTGCCCTCATTGTTTCCATCAACTTTCAGTACTTAGGATCGAAAGGATTTCAAATCCAGCTGACAAATATTTGTTAATATGCCTACTGGGTGCACAATACTGTGTTAGACATGGAGGGAGATACAAAATGGAGATACCCAATGGTTCCTACTTTATGGAGCTCATAATCTAGTAGGGAGACAAGATAAAAGGATGGATAAGTAGAGAATCCCATGTTACAACACAGGGGCCTTGAAGAGGTACAAAGTACTCTCCAGAGAAGGGGAGGGAGGATGCATTACTGACAGAGTTGTGATCAGAGAAGACTTCCTACAGGAAATGGTTTTGAACTGGATTTTCATGGAGGGGCAGGGATTCAGTGAGCAAAGGATGAGAAGAAATGCAGTGGACCAAAAGGATAGAGCGAGGAGATTCTAGGCACAGTAACAGGAAAAATATTGACTCCATCTGGGGAATATCAAAGAGTCTAATTTGACCAGATTGCAAATGGAGGAAAGTAATATGAGCTAATGTTGGAAAGGGAGGGTGGTACCAGATTATGGAGGGCCTTGAATGTCAGGGAGAGGAGATCGAAATTTATCTGGGCAGAAGGACACAAGCCTGGAGGTCACACAGAAACAAGATGAGGTGGGCAGTGTAAGAAGAGTGAATTAGAGGGAGAGGGTGGAGGCAGAAAGTAAGGAAAGCCTTCCCTGGTCAACCCCGGGATCCTTTCATTGTCTTCAATTGTCATGGCTCCTCTCCAATCCTACATGTCTCTCATATATGGGAGGTGGAGACAATAAAAGTGTGGGGGTGAAAAGAATGAGGACAGGAAGTCCCAGAGTTAGTGAGAAGCCTCAGGATAAAGTTTTAGAAGTGACCCAGATGGCAGAGGTCATCTGTACCAGAGGTGACAGACTCTCTCTCTCAGCCAGTGAGAGTGAGAACAGAACCAGCAGTAAAATTGGGAAATGTTTAACAAGATAAAGAAAAGTACAATTTAACTGAGCTTATGGTAAATGTGTGGTTTTCTAAGTTGATATGCTGTGCAGTTCCTATTTGAACCACTGGTTTAAAATACCACTCATGTCACAGAGGAGGAAATTCAAAGTCTGTCGATGTGGGATGAAATATGGCAAAGTTAAGTCCTAGAGACAGGGTATGAAGCCAGGGCCTCTAGCTTCAAATTCAATGCCCTTTTCGCTAGACCATGCTGCTGTTAAGAAAGACGAGAAATGAGACACTCGAGTGGAACAGCGTCAAATTTCAACTGGACCCCAAGAGCGAGCTCTAAATCGACATCTGCAAATTGTCTGTAAAGGCCAGTGTGATCTTCCCAGCTATTTTATATGCAAAGTTAGGGTGTCTGGAGAAATTCCCAGACACCCCAAAAGTTAGTTAGCAAGACGGGCCCCAATAGCTCAGTTTGCACTCAGAATCACAGAGGATTGGACAACTGGACTTCAGTGGTTGCCTAATCCAAATCACACAGGAAAAGGATCTCTGCCATGACCAACTTGATAAGAGGCTGTCCAGCCTCTCCCAGAAGGCCTCCAAGGAAGGGGAGCCCACCATGTTGGGAGAAAGCTCAGTCCACTTGGGGACAGTTCAAATTCTCATGAAGCTTCTCTTGAGATTAAATACCAGTTGCTCTTGGTTCTACCTTCTGGGGGCAACCAGAATTGAATCCCTCTACATTGATGTTCAGAACTGGATACAATGCTTCATGATCTGATGAGAGGGGTTGTCACCTCCTTATTCCTGGAAACTAAGGCTTCTCTTGATGTAGCCCAAGAACACAATAGCTTTTTTGTCTCCTACCTCACACTGTAGACTCAGGTTGAGTTTGAGGTCCACTGAGACCCCCAGATCAGTTACAGACCAGGTTCTAACTCACTACACTTCCCTTATCCTCTACTTATGCCACTGATTTTGGAGCTCAAGTGAAAGACTTTCCTTTCTATCCCTACCATATTTCATCGTATTAGCTTCACCCAATGTTCTGCCTGTCAAGAGCCTTATGGATCCTGACTCTGAAATCTGGTATGTTAGCTCTCCCTCCCAGCTGTGTGTCATCTGTCAATCTGTTAAGTGTACCATCTGTGCCTTGATCTGAGTCATTAATAAGGATGTTAAATGGCACAGGTCCAAGCATAGATCTCAAGGGCACTCTACTAGAGGTCTCTTGCATGGCTGCCATCAGCATTAATAGATCAAGACAACCATCTCTGAGAACGGCGCATTTCAATATTGTCTTATCATACTCACTTCTTGTTAGTGCAGGGGAATTGGATTCAAATGTTATCAGGAAATGTTTGACAAAATAAGGAAAAATACAATACAACATAGATAATGTTAACTTGTGGTTTTCTAAGTCATTATGTGGCCTTCAGGGATCTGTTTCTATTTATTTGAGTTTGACATTACTCTTCTGGTACACATCTTCTCTACATCCCCTCCTCCTCCAAACAGGGGAAGTGACTTGCCCAAGGTCATACTTGGATCCCAGACCTAGAGCTGGAAGGGACTTGAGGCATCTAGGCCATTTTTACAGGGGAGAAAGTGACTAGGACTAGGAAAGAGAAGTGATTTGCTCAAGGTCACACATAGGATCTTAAATCTAGAGTTGGAAGGGTCCTCAGAAGTCATCTTGTCCAATCTCCTCATTTTACAGAGGAGGAAACTAAGGCTCAGGGAAGGGAAGGAAGTGGTAAAAATCTTCAGAGATAGGATTTGAATCTGGGCCCTCAGGCTCCAGGGTCAGTCCTCTTTCTGAGGTCCAACTCTGGAATTATATAATTCTATGACAAAAGATGACTCAAGATTTAGGGGACCTGGGTATGGATCTTGGTTCTCATACTTTATCAGCAACGTGACTCTAGGAAAGTCACTTTCTCTTTCTGTGCCTCAGTTTTCTTATCTGTAAAATGGGGATACATCTACATCTAGAGAAGAAAGTTATGATTATGAAGCAGCTTCTCTTTCTTCTTTAAAGACCCCATTACTATCCCTCACTTGCCTCCTTAGCTTCAACACTGCCCTTAGACTGCATCCCCATTGCATTTCTTCTTTTCTCTGCCTTCCGACAGGCTAGGTCAGGGGTGGGGAGCCTGCAGTCTCGAGGCCACCTGTGGTTCTCTAGGTCCTCAACTGCAACCCTTTGAATGAATCCAAACTTCCCAGAACAAATCCCTTTCATAAAAGAATTTGTTCTGTTCAACTTGGACTCAGTCCAAAGGCCATACTCAAGGACCTAGAAGGCCACTGTGGCCTCGAGGTCGCAGGTTCCCCCCACCCCTGTCTAGGGATAGGCTAGGCCTATTTCTGGGTCCAACTCCAATCAATTCTGGGAGGAACTTACCTCCCAATCCAAGACTGAGGCCTGCCACTGGGCAATCTTGTCAATGTTCTCCAGCCGCCGCTTCCTCTCGTTGATCTGCTGGGTCACATTCCTCATGACGGCCAGAGCTGCTGCAACATACCTGTAGTCACTGTGAAGACACGGGAAGGGCAGGGCATGTTAAGTCATGTCCATGAAGTGGGAGGATTTGGGGGGCTGAGAGGGACCTCTGAACATAGAACATACAATGTTGGAGGCAGAAGGAGTTCTAAGGGGTCTTAGATTACCCAACAATGGAATTGCAAGGGGCCTGAGACAAAGAAACTTAGAGCTGAAAGAGATCTTAGAACAAAGAAGGCCTGACTTGTAAAGGGCCCTTTGAACATGGAAGGTCAGAAGTGGGAGAGACCTTAGAACAGAGAATGTCAGAAGCTGGGAGGTACTTCATAGACCATCTAGATCAGGCATGGGGAACCTGGGGCCTTGAGGCCACAAATGGCCTTCTAGGTCCTCAAGAGCAGCCTTTGGACTGAGTCCAAGTTTTACAGAACAAATCCTTTGATTAAAGGGATTTGTTCTGGGAAGTTTGGGTTCAGTCAACGGGCCACCCTTGAGGACCTAGATGGCCACATGTGACCTCAAGGTCACAAGTTCCCCACTCCTGATCTAGTACAAGTCCCATTAAATTATAGATGAAGAAATTGAGGCTAAGAGAAAGTAAGACAGTAAGTAGAAAAAAAGGCAATACCCTCCCCACCTCTGGCCCCCGCTTAGGGGCCCTTTGAGACAAAGGAAGATGGGAGTGGGTGACATGGAGACTGACTGGCCCCACTGTCCCTGCTGCCTGCCTCTCTCTTTCAGCAAGTCCCAGGTGACTGTCCTCGCTCAGGAGGGCACAGGCTGGCAGAGCCATCAGCTGCCTCAGCCGCCAACTTCGATGAGAACTGTGGAAATCACAGACACTCCAGGCAGGACTATGGGGCAGTGTCAGTAAGAGTAATCTTCCAGCTCTGAGAAGGGTGAAGGGGCCAACAGGCAAGTGTGGGGAGTGGGGGGAAGGGAAGGAGGAGAAGAAACATGTCTCTCAGCTGTTTTCACAATCAAAGAAGCAGCAGCAACAGTGAAAAGAGACCCGGACTTGAAATGGGAGAGCCTAGCTTCCAGCCCTGACTCGACCAGCCATGTGCTTGGCGTATCCTTCTAAACACACTGATGGAGAGGAAGGTCCATGAGGGCAGGCCCTGTCTCATTTTGTCTTTGACTCCCTGGTACAATGTCTGGTACTCATGAGTGAATATGTGATGGTGGCAAATTGTGTAACATCTTGGGGCCTCCAATTTCCTCTTCTGTGAAATACAAGGTTAGGTCTCCAATGCCTATGTCCTCCAGCTCAGCAGGGTTCTGCTCTGGGCTCTCTCCTCCAGCTAGAGGAGAATGGCTCTAGAGTTGAAAGGGACCTTCATAAACAACTCATCCAAGGTCCTCATTTTCCCCAGGAGGAAACTGAGGTCCCAAGAGGTTATGACATCACCAGAAGTTATCCAACTAGTACTCACTGGGAGTCAATCTCAACTCCTCTGAGGCCTTCTATGGTGACTTCTCAGTAACAGGGGTGGGAAGCCTGCAGCCTCGAAGTCACATGTAGCCTCCAGGCTGTAGGTTCCCCCACCCTGTCTCAGTAACTTCCCCAGTCCCACCTTGGGTCCCTCTATTATGTCTGCCAGAGAAAAGAGCTCCCCTTCTCAGCCCGGCCTACAGACAAGACTAGGGAAAGAGTAGCTTGGCCACAGGGATTACCAGGAAGCATTGTCCAAGGGGGAGCTCCCAGGCCCCCTAAACATGGGGAACTCAAAGGCAGTCTTCATTCCTTCCATTCTCCTGGATTCAGCTCTCCCTACCTAAGCCAGATCTCCCTACCTACCTCACTGCTCAGTAGTGCAGGGGAATTAGATTCAAATGTCATCAGGAAATGTTTAACAAAGTAAACATAGATAATATTAATTTGTGGTTTTCTAAGTCATTATGTGGCCTACAGGGATCTATTTCTATTTCAGCTTGATACCATTGTTCTATGCCTCATGGCCAAGTAGGAGGGAGGAAGTATTCTTTGTCAGAATTCATGAAAGGTACAACAGTATTTGGCCAGTTGGCAACACATGTGGAGAGGGATACTCCCAAAAATCAAGAAACCATTCCCAGTTGAGCTAGAAGGCAGACTAAATTAAGAAGAACATTGGACCAGAAGAGAAACAGCAGATACAACCCCCTACACTCCTACAGTGTCCCTGCCACCTCCCTCTGGAAGTCTGAGGAGAGACTGGGCCCTATCCTGGCCCTCCAAACTTGTACCGGGCAAAGACCCAAAGCCAAGGTGGAGCAGCCATTACCTTCCATGGGGGGATGGCACAGGCCTCTAGGACCGGGCAGGTAGGAGGAAGTTCAGCCTTCTGAACCCCTCTCCTGCTGCTCCTGCCATCTCATGGCAGATCAGGGAACAGTACAGGGCATGAAAACAGCACACCTGGGTCTTAGACTCAGTTCTGCAGCTAACTCACAATTGTAACCTTTTACACCTTCATTTACTCTAGTCTTTTACACAGTCTGGGCTTCAGTTTCCTCAATTGTAAAATGAAGGGGTTACATTAAAAGGTCTCTGACTCTGACATCTTCTGTTCTAAGGGCCCTCTATGCTCTAATATTCTAGGTTCTATGATCCTTCCCAGTTTTGACATTCTGTTTTAAGGGATCTGCTAATTCTACCATTCTATGCTCTAAGATCTCTCCCAGTCTTAACATTCTCTGTTCTGTGTTCTAAGATTCCCTCCCAGCTCTGATATTTTATGTTCTAAAGTTTCTCCCAGCTTTCGTAGTCTACATTTTAGGGTTCTTCCAAGTTCTGCCAATCCTTGTTTTAAGGAGCCCTCTCAGCTTAGGCATACTTTATTTTAAGGGCCTGTCTAGCCCTAGCAATCAATGTTCTAAGGTCTCTCTGACCTCAGATGTTCTACCTCTTAAGGTCCCTTGTAGGTCTAACACTCTACATTCTAAGGCCTCTCCTAGCTCAGATATTCTCAGTTCTATTGGCTCTCTGAGCTCTGCCATTCCATGCTCGTAAGGTCTATGCCAGTCTGAACATTCTCTGTTCTGTGCTCTAAGATTTTAATTCTAATTCTGTGTTCTAAGACTTTAATTCTAATTATGTATTCTAAAACTTTTAATTTTGTGTTCTAAGACTTTAATTCTAATTCTGTATTCTTCATGCAGGCTCCTTTACCAAGCCTTCCTCTCTTTCCTCAGTGACTTTCAGAGAGCTGTACACAATGAGTATAATCTCTAGTGGGCTCTCCTAGGTTGTGCCCTGTTATAGACCAAGTCTGCTTCCTTGGACTCAGTCCAGCTCTTGACATGCAAAGCCTATCTCCCTGGGATGGGGCACTGAATGAAGAGCCCATGAAACAAAGAGCAATAGAAAAATGGCCCTTGGTTCCGGACTGCCCCCTTCTGCTTCTGTAGGGGCTTTATGGAAAGACACAGATGGGCGAAACATAGGCTGAGCAGGCAAGCAAGACTTGGGACCATTACATCTGGAGGAAGTCCTCCAGCCCTAGCAGCAAATTGAGTCCTGAGCCACTGGGAATTAAGACCTGATTGATGGGAGACTGAAGCTAGCCCCACAAGGGCTCTCTGGAGCCTGCTGCAGCTGGCTCCCCAAGTCCCAGCCACTCACTCTCCCACCACCCCAGGGTCAATGGCAAGGGAGGGCAGCTAGCCAGCATTCCTTCTTGCCAAATTCTCTTCCCTTCCCTAACACAGCCCAAATGATGTGAATGAATATCACCCCCACTCCAGTTGGTTGCCTCTACAGTCCCTATAGCAACTGGAACATCTGGATTTTCTCAGCAGATCCTGGAACAAGGATGTCTTGTGGGCGGCCAGAAAGAGTAGAGGGGATATGAAGCCCTGTACTCTTCCCTGAGGCTCAGACTGATTGGCCTGGGGGAGGATACACCCCACATTCTCCCCCAAAATCAGTTTCTAAATATAAGAGTTGCTTCCTTCCCACCTATACTTTTTCCTCTATGGGTGGAAAAAAAATGGGTAAAAATGTGTGACCAGCAGGTGAGGAAATATAGTCTGGCTGCTTCACCTTCCCTCTCCCTAGCTAATTCCTTTGCCCTGAGGACCAGGTTCCATTCTATTTATCTCTTCCACCCTGGTCCAATACACTCCTGGCCCTTTGAGTCTTTCTGTTCCTTAGGCTTGACCTCACCTCAAGTTGAGAACAGCTTGCTCCACTAACTTTACATAGAGTTCTGTCTGCACCTCTAGCTGCCATGGTTACTTACTTCCATCACTGAGCCCTCTAGCCTGACTTCATTTCATCCAACCATCCACCCACCCAGGACTCCAGAGCCCAATCAGTACAGACACTTGGACCTAGACAGCTCCCCTACTGTGACCCCAGGTCTAACTCCATCTACAGTGTCACCTAGCTGCCCATACTTAAGCTGGGGTAATTTCAAATGTCTGGACTACCAGGGGGCCAGGCACAAGGGGCCTTCTATGTCCTTGAGTGTGGCTTTTGGACTGGGTGCAAGTTTGACAGAACAAATCCTTGTTTATGAAGGGATTTGTTCTGTGAAGTTGGGATTCAGCCAAAGGGCTGCACTTGAGGAACTAGAGGGCCACATGTGGCCTCAGGGCTATAGGTTCCCCACCCCTGGACTAGGCTATAAAGTCCCTGAGGCAGCCTTGAACAGACTGGAGAAAAAGGTTTGCAGTTAGAATTGTAGGTCTCAGACACGAGTCCTGCTAGAAGACAGTGAGCCAATCCTATCCCTTCTTTGTGGCTCACTGTCTCCCTCTCACCAATGGGGGGGCTCATGTTGGGGCCAGATGATGTCTAAGGTCTCACCCAGGTTTCAAAATCTTTGCTTCTCAAGTGGTATTTGTTAGTTCAGGCTCAGCGGGGTCAGCTGGGGCTGGGACTCTGCTGGCCAATGGAGCCTTGGAGGATGTGAGGGTCTCTTGAAGCCTCAAGTTGCTGTTAGGAGGTATGAGTATGAGTCCCCTCCTGAAAAACACATTTATAAGATTCTAGACCGAGAGATGGAAAGCACACTGGAAGCCATCAGGTGCAACTTTGTCTTTTACAGATGAGGAAACTGAGACCCAGGGAGGAAAAGGGACCTAAGCCAAGGTCATACAACCAGTATCTGAGACTGGATTTGAACTCAGGTCTTTCTAACTTCAACTTCAGTGCCCTAAGGTGGGTCATAGGATTAGAGAATCCTAGACCTAGAGTTGGAAGAGACCTCAGAGGCCAGGTAGGACAACTTCATTTAACGGAGGAGAAAAGTGAAGGGAAATATTTGCACTTAGGTGTTCTGACTAAAGAAGAGTGAGCTAGCTCTCTTTGGCTGGGCCCATGACAGTCCCTCAGGCAGGAGTCCAGGCCTGACCTTGACTAATTCTGCTACATAGTTCTATAAACCACCGCCTTTCAGACAGCTTCCACCATGAGTCATCATGGCCTGCCTAGCCACCCAAGGGAGAATGAGAAGGGAGTGACCAGCAGCCACTGCTTGGGCAGGGAGTAAAGGTAATAGCACTCAGAAGGGGGAAGGGGAAGAGAGGGAAAAGGGAGGGAAAGACAGAGAGAGAGGGAAGGGAGGGAGAGAGATGAGGAGAGGGAGAAAAAGACAAGAGACAGAGACAGAAATAGGAATCAGAGAAAGGGATAGGAGGGAGAAAGAAACAGAGAGAAATAGAGAGAGAAAGAGATACAGAGATAGAGGGAAATAGAAACAGAGAGAATGATAAAGAGAGTGAGAGAGAGAGACAGAAACCAGAAAAGATGGTAACATTTTCAATAGGATCAGGTGAAGGAAAATGGGGAACTCTCCAAAGCAAAACCCAAACAAACCAAAAAAAAACCTTCCAGGTGAAAAGATCAGCTAGAAGCTGTGGAACTGAGAACATGCAGTGCCAGAGGGAGCTTAGAGAACCTTTGAGATGATCTAGCCCAAGCCTGTCCTTTTATTTATGGAGAAGCTGGAGCCCAGAGAAGGCCAGCACCCCGGACAGAGCCATGCAACCAGAAAGGCAGAACCAGGACTCTACCTGGGCTCCTTTGGCCCCTAGGTCTAAGGTCTTTCCTCCACCATGCTGCGTCCCAGACCAGGAGGCAGATTCATTTCACATCTTCCATAAGAAGACAAGGCAAGTAGTGGAGGAATACAGGTTCCTGGATGCCTTCAAGCTGGGCTCTGAGCTGCTTGTGTTCAAGGGAGATGTAAGCATCTCCAAATTCACTCAAGAGCTCTCTGCTCTGGTGGGTGACAGGGGGAGGCCAGGCCTCAGTGGTCTGGTTCTATGCAGAGCATTTCAACATTGGGTCACAATGACAACAGAATGCTGGAGGGCTGACACGTCACGGGGCTGGAGCCTGCCAGGAGGAGGTGGGGAGGGAAAATATGAAGGATTCCAATTCCTTCACATAAATCAAATCACAGGGGTCTTCAATGTCCAGTACTGAAAGGCAGCCCAGAGGAAATTAGACAATAGGTCCAAAGGAAAGCAGGCAGTGGGCCTAATGAGAATCAGACAGGAGGCTGAGAGAGAAGAGAAACATCTCCTTCTCCTTGGCTTGTTTAGTCTGAGCTGATTAGCTTGGCTCAAAGTAGTGTACAGTACAGTACCAAGGTCACAGACTTGATCCCATGTACTCAAAGAATGCCAGAGCTGGGAGGGGCCTTAGAACACACAATGTCAGAGCTAGAAAGGCTCTTGGAATGTCAGAGACAGAAGGAACCTTAGAATAGAGGTTGGGAGGGACTTTAGGTCATAAAATGTCCAACCTATGAGAGGAAACTCAGAACATGAAATGTCAGGACTGGGAGGGGCCTTAGAACAGAGAATGTCAGGGCTGGGTTGGGGCCTTAGAAAGGGGAATGTCAGGGCTGGGAGGGGTATTAATATATAGAATGTCAGGGCAGGGAGAAGTCTTAGAACACAGAAAACAGAACTGTAAGGTCCACCTAATGCCCCCCTTTTATAGAGAAGGAAACTGAGGCTGAGATTTAAATGACTTGCCCAAGGTTACACATTGGATCTTCGATATAGAGCTGGAAGAGACCTCAGAGGCCACTGACTCTAACTCCCTTATTTTATAGAGGAGGAAGCTGAGGACCTGAAAGTTGAAGTGACTTGTACAAGGTCACACAGGTAGTAACAGAGCTAGGATCTGAATTCATGTTTTCTGACTACAAACCCATGGTTTAAAGTTCAACTCAGTCATTTTTCAGAAAAGGAAACAATGATCTTGTAAGGTTAAGTTTCTTACCCAAGGTCAAACAGGCTAGACAGCAGTAGAGGGTATGGAAGTAATAATAGTACTCATGCTTATGTTACACTTTTTTCAAGCACTTTCACATTGTTGCATTTGATTTTCCTAACTCCTCAGTGAGGCAGGCAGTGTTGCCATCATGATGCCCATTTAACAGAGGAAGAAACAAACTCAAAAAGGGAGATCAACTTGCCCAAGCTCCCACAGCTTGAGCTAGCACTAGAATGCAGGTGTTCCTAAATTATCTCTCACAGCCTCCCACTTTACCCCCAAAGTGGCTCTACTTGGAGCAGGGCCTCGCACCTACTGTCCTGAAATGTGGTAGTACTCTAGTAGGCTGCCAATCTGCCAAGGCCAGGCAGCTTACCTGTGGTCCTGGGCTGTGTACTTCAGGAGTTCTGCCAGCTGTAGTGGATATTTGCAGATTTTCTGCACAGGGGTCAGGAGGAAGCCATCAATGGCAATGTCAATCATCTGCTGCAGCAGACGGCAAGCTTCAAAGAAGTGCTGGTAACGGCCGTCCTTCATCAACTTGGAGAGCTCCATGCACGCATCCAGGTGGTTGTTACAATATTCCGAATAGATCCAAAAGCCATCTTGCTGCAGGGCGAAAGAGACAAGGCAGGGGTAGGAGGAGGCTCTTGAATTAGTGTACTGGGAAGGGACCTTAGAGGTCAAGTAGTCCAACCCCCTCCAATGTACAGAAGGGGAAACTGAAGCTCAGGTAGGGAAAGGGGCTTGTTCAAGGATTTGTAGCTACCCATTTCAGTACTCTTCATACTACTATAGCATGAGTTCTTAACTGGTGGTGCCTGAAGTTGTTGAAAAAATATTTGACAACTGTATTTTAATAAAACTGGTTTCCCTATAGATTTTATTTTATTCATTTAAAGATATAATTCTAGGAATGGATGCACAGGCTTCAGCAGACTACCAAAGGGGTCCATGATGCAAAAGGTAAAGAAAGGGCCTCAATGAAAAATCTTGCGCTACACTGAAGATCCCACTGATACCTCCTTCAGCTGCACTCAATTCCTTCATAGGAGTTCTGTGCTACCCTCAAAGGCTGTGAACCTCCACACCCCCCCCCACACACCCCAGACCATCCCTCCTAGAGAAAGGACACGTTAAGAAATGCCCACAGGTCTCTGGGCTGAGTTCTGGGAAAGTCATACCTGGGCCCCAGAACTCTGGGTAACACCAGGTCAATATGCTGAAAAGACTATACCTGCATCCTCAGGGTCAAGGGCATGAAAAACAATTTTGTTCACTTCCCACTCCCTGTCTTCAAGCAATAATGCCCTCAGATCATAGGTTCATTGAACAACAGAGATGGAAAAGACCTCAGAGGCCGTGGAGTTCAAGCCCCTTGGAAACAGAGAGGGAAAGGGACTAGACCTGGAAGGGACCTCAGAAGTCACTAGTCTGAGCCCTTCATTTTACAGAGAAAGAAACTGAGGTCCAGAGAGGGGAAGAGATTTGCTCCAAGTCCAGGTGGGGAAAAAATGGCAAGGCCAAGACTCTTGAAAAAACAGGTTTTCTGACTGTAAATTCAGGATTCTTTTGACTTAATGTACCCCCCAAATCTCCTCTTACAAGGATGATAACCTGACTTGGAACTGTCCAAAGGATATCAAAGGCTCTTTTTTTAAACACTAAAAAATAAAAAGGAAACTGAGGGGCAGATTAAAGAAGGGAGAAACTGGGATGGAGAGGTGGCTTTGACAGTTGGACTCCATCTTGTCCAATCCTCTCCTTTTACAGAGGAGGAAATTGAGGCCCAGAGAAGGGGAGTGAGTGGCCCAAGGGCAAACTGGGAGAAATGAGCAGAGGCAGGATTGGAACCCAGGACCTCTGGTTCCATCTAGACTTGGGGCAAGTCATCCAGAGGGGTTTAGACTGTCAGGGCAATGAGAATCCTCCTCCCCTTGATGGTGCCTGCTGAATTCTTCTTTTTTTTCTCCTTTCTAGGGGCCCACCAACACAGCTCATCTAGGCTAAGTGGGCACAATGCCCTTTAGCCCTAAGGCAGCTGGGAGAGGCCAGTTAGGTTGGCCTTGGCTTTGGCCCCAGACCCATTCCTCCTCCTCTTTCTCCTTCCTGACTACCTTCCTGTTTGCCTCCTACTGCACAGCTCCTGCAGGAATAGTACCCAAAGGTCCATTCACCTGAGCTCCATGAACTTGGCTTTGAAAAACACATATTTTCTGATATAACTGGCTTCCTTTGCAATCCTCTGTATTTTATTTTATGCATGTAAAAACCTGATTTGAAGAAAGGGTCCATGGACATCACTAGAATGACTGCCTAAGGGGTGGGGGCCCCAGGACAAAACAAAGGATTGGAAGTCCTAGAGGAGAGGCCATTGCCTGCTTTTCACTGGCACCTCTAAAGCTTCCCCCTCATTTACAGAAGGAAACCTAGGCCCAGAGTAGTGAAATGACTTGCCCAAGGTGACTCAGCTAGTGTCAGAGGTAAATCTTCCTGACTTCAAACCAAGTGCTCCAGCCACTATACCACAGCAGTGCACGTATACTGCAGCAGTACACATACATTTCTAATCCCCCTCCCCCTTAGACTGTGAGCCTGGCCTGCACACCAAGTATCTGTTCAACTTGAATTTGGGGTTTAAGGATCCCCAGACTGTGTCTGGCCCCACTTATCATGGCCAGTCTACAAGTGCTCAGGAAAGACAGCTTTGGGAACAAAGTCATTAGGTTGGTCAATATCCAGTCAAATAGTGCCTGCTCAAGCTAAATGGAGAGTCTTTGGGGGTTATTAGCAACAGGAGGTCATCCAGACCATTTGACCCTCTACATTAGTAGAGGAGATCAAGGGGTACTATAGTGACTATAGTGACACCATCTCCAAATTGTCCTGAAAGTGGCCATGAGGGGCAAGGCACTGATAGGGGCTGATGCTGGCCATTGCCCAGGTGTCTTAAAAAGGGGCAGGGATGAGGTTGGGGAAATATTTACAGGGAGACCTCTAGATTCTTGGTTCCCTCTAGGGTTCTGTTTCATTAAGCCACTGTTCTGAGCTGGAAAGGACGTTCAAGGTACTGTTGTTCAACCATGTTAGGAAACTAATGTCTGGAGAAGTTATTGGACTATGTGGGGTGTGGGGTCATATATACGGCATGTTATCCTATGCTGCTTCAACTGTGGCCCCATTTCACAGAGAAATCTAAAGCAGGGAGGGGACTTGCTCAAGGTCACAGGGTCAATGGGGAAGAGAGCTGGGAAATGGGGCCAGTCCCCACTACCACTCCATTATCCCCAGCCTGGCTGGGTCCAAGTTTGAACCACTTGCTACTGTCTCATGCTGGGCAGGTCTGAAATGTAGGCCAGGAATGAGTATGGCCTGACCCTCTTGAGTCTCCTGAGCCCCCTACTTCTCCTCTCCACTCAGCTCAAGGTGAGTGGACCCACAGGGACTCACATGCTCCAGGAAGCAGGGCCCAATCTCGCTAAGGTGCGGATCCTCATTATTATACTGCTTCTCCAAGTCACGCACAAAGCCCATCTGAAACCGGTAGATGTCCTCGATGTTGCCAAAAATCACCTTCAGCTGCTCATCACTGAACATATCCCGCCTCTTCCGGCACTGTTTCAAGTAACCCTAAACAGGAAGGAAGAACACATTGACAAAGAGCTACCCAGGGAGAGCCAACCAGCTGAACTCCTCTCTCTCCTTTGTAAACAGGTCAGACTCCATCCCAGAATCCTAGAAGTCAGTTGAACTCCAGTAATTAAAAACCAATGGAGGGTGGAGCCAAGGTGGCAAATTAGGGATTGCCACCCAGCTGAACTCTCCCAACAACTTTAAAATAACACCTCAAATTAAATTTTGGAGTGGCAGAGGTAACAAAAGGTCAGTGTGAGACATTTTTCCCACCTAAGGAAACTTAAGAGGTCAGCAGGAGAAGTATGTGACACCAGGGTAGAAGTCTATACAGAGCCTGCTACATGTGGTAGCAGCAACAGAGGCTGTAGCAGCAGCAGCTTCAGGGGCTCTCAGCCCAAAGTTGATGAGGGGGTTGGACAACTGGTCAAAAAGAGATTACAGGGGATCCTTTGCTAGCACTGAGTCCAGCTGGCACTGATCTACAACGTTACTGCCTATATATAGTTATGGGTCACATTTCCAGGGTGGAAAGGAGTATTTGTGGTCAGTCACAAGGGAACAGGGGCCTTGGTCTCAGTTCCAGGGCTAAGAGGAACACTAACACTTGTAGCTGCAAGGGACTAGGGGCCCTTTCTGTTTAAAGACCACAGCACAGACCAGGAGAGCAGTGACCTCACCTCTCCCCAGATCACACCACCTTGAAAATACCAAAAACTTGCAGACTCCCAGAAATGGCTCTTAAAACAGCAACATAAAAAAGCCTTGAGTTTGGCACAGTGTAAGCAGAAGCCAACTTTAACCTAAAGTTCAAAGTCAAAAAAATAGGCTGGGAAAATGAGCAAATATTTAAAAAAAAAAGAATTTGACCATGAAAAGCTACTACAGTGACAGGGAAGAACAAAGCATAAACTCAGAAGAAGGAAACAAAGTGAAAACAGCTAAAAGCAAAGCATCAAAGAAAAATGCTAACTGAACCCAAATCCAACAAGAATTCCTGGAAGTTAAAGAAAAAGATAAGAGTAGTAGAGGAAAAAACTAGGAAAAGAAATGAGAGTGATCCAAGAAAATTATAAAAAGAGAATTAACAGTTTGGTAAAAGCAGTACAATATGAAGAAAATCACACCTTTAGGGGTAGAGCCAAGATGGCGGAGTAGAAAGACATACATACTCTAGCTCTTCCCCCATAGCCCATAAAATACCTGTAAAAAAATGACTCTCAACAAATTCTGGAGTAGCAGAAACCACAGAACGAGAGAGTGAAAGAGATTTCCAGTCCAAGGTAGCCTGGAAGGCCTACAGGAAAGGTCTATCACATGGGGCATGGAACAGAGTGCAGCTCAGCCTTGGCTGCATGGCACTGGGAGGAACAGGACTGGAACAGGCCTCAGGGGTGGAATCCCCAGCAGCAGCGGCAGTTCTCAGTTCCCTCAACCCACAAACGCCAAGGACAACTTCAAAGGTCAGTGAGAGCGCTTTTTCAACTGGGTGAGAAGACAGCAGGGTCCTCACCAAGCCCTGGCCCCATTTGTGGAGCCCTCAGCCTAAAGCCCCTTGGGGAATTGAGCCTCTGATCTGGGTCTCAGCCCTGAGTGGTGGCCCCACCTCTGTTTAAAGTCCCTGGGAGAATTGAGCAGCTGATCTGACTCTCAGCCTCGAGCCTGGCCAGGAGTGAGGAGGAGCTGAGCTGGACGTGGTTCTGGACAGGAAATTCTGCTACTCTCAAATTCTGGGCAGAAAAGGTTTTGGTTGCTCCCAGACCAGTGTGCAGGACAGGAGAGGAGAGCTTCAATTAATTGTGCCACCTTGGAGGAACTGGGAACTTACAGGTCCCCAGAGTATACCCTCCTCTTGACAAAGGACTCAAAAGTCAAATAACTGACTGAGAAAATGCCCAAAAAAGGGGAAAAAAAAGAAGACTATAGAAGGTTACTTTCTTGGTGAACAGGTATTTCCTTCTATTCTTTTGGATGAGGAAGAACAATGCTTACCATCAGAGGCCTCCAAAATAAATATGCAATGGCCTCAGGCCATGGAAGAGCTCAAAAAGGATTTTGAAAATCAAGTAAGAGAGGTGGAGGAAAAATTGGGAAGAGAAATGAGAGAGATGCAATAAAAGCATGAAAAGACAGTCAACAGCTTGCTAAAGGAGACCCCAAAAAATGCTGAAGAAAATAATACCTTTAAAAATAGGCTAACTCAATTGGCAAAAGAGGTCCAAAAAGCCAATAAGAGAATAATGCTTTAAAAAGCAGAATTAGCCAAATGGAAAAGGAGGTTCAAAAACTCACTGAAGAAAATAGTTCTTTAAAAATTAGGTTGGAGCAGATGGAAGCTGATGACTTTATGAGAAACCAAGAAATTACAAAACAAAATCAAAAGAATGAAAAAATGGAAGATAATGTGAAATATCTCATTGGAAGAACAACTGATCTGGAAAATAGAACCAGGAGAGACAATTTAAAAATTATGGGACTACCTGAAAGCCATGATCAAAAAAAAGAGCCTAGACATCACCTTTCATGAAATTATCATGGAAAACTGCCCTGATGTTCTAGAACCAGAGGGCAAAATAAATATTGAAAGAATCCACCAACCACCTCCTGAAAGAGATCTGCAAAGAAAAATTCCTAGGAACATTGTAGTCAAATTCCAGAGTTCCCAGGTCAAGGAGAAAATTTTGCAAGCAGCCAGAAAGAAACAATTCAAGTATTGTGGAAATACAATCAGGATAACATAAGATCTACCAGCTTCTACTTTAAGTTATCGAAGAGCTTGAAATATGATATTCCAGAAGTCAAAGGAACTAGGATTAAAACCAAGAATCACCTACCCAGCAAAACTAAGTATAATAATTCAGAGGAAAAAATGGTCATTCAATGAAATAGAGGACTTTCAAGCATTCTCGATGAAAAGACCAGACCTGAAAATAAAATTTGACTTTCAAACACAAGAATCAAGAGAAGCATGAAAAGGTAAACAGGAAAGAGAATTCATAAGGGACTTACTAAAGTTGAACTGTTTACATTCCTACATGGAAAGATAATATTTGTAACTCTTGAAACTTTTCTCAGTATTTGGGTAGTTAGAGGGATTATACACACATACACACACACACACACACACACACACACAGACAGAGAGCACAGGGTTAGTTGAATAGGAAGGGATCATATCTAAAAAAAAAAATTAAGGGGTGAGATATTGGGAGGACAAAGGAAGAAATGGAATGGGGCAAATTATCTCTCATAAAAGAGGCAAAAAAAAGCTTTTTCAGTGAAGGAGAAAAGGGGGGAGATGAGAGACAAAAAGTGAAGCTTACTCTCATCACATTTGGCTCAAGGAAGGAATAACATGTCCACTCAATTTGGTATGAAAACCTATCTTACACTATAGGAAAGTAGGGGAGAAGGGGATATGCAGGGCGGGGGGGGGATTATAGAAGGGAAGGCAAATGGGAGGAGGGAGCAATCAGAAGTAAACACTTTTGGGGAAGGACAAGGTCAAAAGAGAGAACAGAATAAATGAGGTGCAGGATAGGATGGAGGGAAATATAGTTAGTCTTACACAACATGACTATTATGGAAGTTGTTTGTGAAACTACACATATATAGCCTATTTTGAATTGCTTGCCTTCTCAGTGGGGATGGGTGGGGAGGGAGGAATGGAGAGAAGTTGGAACTCAAAGTTTTAGGAACAAATGTTGAGAATTGTTTTTGCATACAATTGGGAAATAAGAAATACAGGTAATAGGGTATAGAAATTTATCTTTCCCTAAAGTTAAAAGAGAAGATGGGGATAAGGGAAGGGAGGGGTGTTAGAAGGGAGACCAGAGTGGTGGAAGGGGCAATCAGAATGCTCAGCGTTTTGGGGTGGGAGAGGGGAGAGATGGGGAGAAAATTTGGAACTCAAAATTTTTTGGAAATGAATGTTGAAAACTAAAAATTAATAAATAAACTTAAACAAAAGGAAATTATACCTTTAAAAACAGATTTGGCCAAATGGTAAAAGAGACAGACAAATCCACTGAAGAGAAGAACTCTTTAAAAAGCAGCATTGGCCAAATGGAAAAAGAGGTACAAAATCTCATTGAAGAAAATAATTCCTTAAAATTTAGAATTGGGCCAGTAGAAGCTAATGATTCCAGGAGACATTAAGAAACAATACAACAAAGTCAAGAGAATGAAAAGATAGAAGAAATGTGAACTATCTTATTGGGAAAACAAGTGACCCAGAAAATAGATCTTGGAGAGATAATTTTAGAATTATTGGACTACATCAAAGCCATCATCAAAGAAGGAACTTAGACATCATGTTTCAAGAAATTATAAAGGAAAACTGTCCCAATAGTTAAGATCCAGGGCAAAATAGTAATTGAAAGAATCTACCAATTACCTCCTGAAAGAGATCACACAATGAAAACTCTCAGGAATACTACAGTCAAATTCCAGAGCTCCAAGGTCAAGGAGAAAATACTTTAAGCAGCCAGAAAGAAACAATTCAAATATAATGGATCCACAGTCAGGATTACACAAGATTTAGCAGCTTCCACTTTAAAGGAGCAGAGGACTTGGAATACCATTCAGGAAGACAAAGGAGCTAGGATTACAACCAAGAATAATCTATTGAATAAAACTGAGTGTAATTCTTTCAGGAAAAAAAAATAGATATTTAATGAAATAAAGGACTTTCAAGCATTGTTGCTGAAAAGATCAGAGCTGAATAGAAAATTTGGCTTTCAAATACAAGAATCAAGAGGAGCATAAAAAGGTAAACATGAAAGAGTAATCATAAGGGACTCAATGATAAAGTTAAACTGTTGATATTCCAATATGATGCATTCTAAAGATGATACATGTAACTCCTAAGAACCTTAAAATTATTAGGCCAGTTAACAGGAGGTTACATAGACAGAAGACATAGGTTTTAGTTGATTAGATTGGAATGATTTCCCCAAAAAAATGAAGAGGTGAGAAAGAGGGATGTGCTAGAAGAAAGGGGAAGGGAGATGTAGAATGGGGAAAGCTTCTTCACATAAAAGAGGTGTGTACAGAAGAGCTTTTACACTGGAGGAGAAAATGGAGGAGGAGCAGGCAACACTTGAACCTCACTCTCATCAGAATTGGTTCAAAGAGGGAAGAATATATACACACATTCAGTTGGGTATAGAAATCTATCTTACCCAATAGGTAAACAGGAAGAAAAAGGATATGAGAAAGGGAGAAGGGGGAATAAATGGGAAGGCAAATTAAGGGAGGCAGTGGTTAGAAGCAAAATAGATTTTTGAGGAAGGACAGGGGAGAAGGGGAAAGAAGCAGGAGAAGATAGGATGGAGGGAAATATACAGTTAGAAAATGTGAATGGGATGAATTCACCTATAAAATGGAAGCAGCAGAATAAATGAGAAACCAGAATCTAACAATATGCTGTTTACAAGACACACACTTGAAACAGAAAGACACACACATAGTAAAAATAAGGGGCTGGAGCAGAATCTAATATGCTTCAGCTGAAGTAAAAAAGGCAGGGATAACAATCATGATCTCAGACAAAATAAAAGCAAAAGCAGACCTAACTAAAAAAGATAATCGGGGAAACTACATTATGCTAAAAGATACCACAATGAAATAATATCAAAAAATTTTACAGTAAATCTCTCTGATAAAGACCTCATTTCTCAAATATATGCTGAGTATAGAACTGAATCAAATTTATAAAAATAAAAGCCATTCCCCAATTGATAAATGGTCAAAGGATATAAATGGGCAATTGTCAGAAGAAATCAAAGCTATCAATAGTCATATGAAAAAATGCTCTAAATCACTACTAATTAGAGAAAGGCAAATTAAAACAACTTTGAGGTACCACCTCACACCTGTCAGAAATGACAAATGCTGGAGGGGATGATCAAAAAATTGGCACACTAATGAACTGACTCACCTACTCTGGAGAACAATTTGGAACTATGTTCAAAAGGCTATAAAACTGTGCATACCCTTTGACCAGCAATACCACTACCAGGTCCATATCCTAAAGAGATCATAAAAATGGGAAAAGGACCCACATGTACAAAAATATTTATAGCAATTCTTTTTGTGGTGGCTAAGAATTGGAAATTGAGGGGATGCCCACCAATTGAGGAATGGTTAAACCAGTTATGGCATATGATTGTACCATTGTGGTGTAGAAAATGAGGAGGAGGGTAGTTTCAGAAAAACATGGCAAGACCGTATGTGAACTGATGTAAAGTGAGAAGAAATAGGAGATCATTGTGCACACTCACAGCAATGTTATAATGATAATCAACTGTGAAAGACTTGGCTACTCTAATCAATACAGTGATCCAAGACAGTTCCAAAGGACTCATGATGAAAAAATGCTATCCACCTCCAGAGAGAGAACTGATGAACTCCAAGTGCAAATTTAAGCATAATTTTTTCACTTTCTTTATTTTTCTTGCTTTTTAAAAAAAATATATAGCTAATATGGAAATATGTTTTGCATGACTTCACATGTATAATTGATAGCATATTGCTTGCCTTCTCAGTGAGTGTGGGAAGGAGGCAGAGAATTTGGAACTCAAAATTTAAAAAAAAAGAATGTATAACAAATGAAAAAACAAAACAGAAACAAAATCCCAACAACAAATGGAGGAGGGGGCAACCTGTGATTTCATCAGTATAGGGAAGTCTTAGAGAAAAAACTCCCTCTACTAATAGAGCTCATTGAGTCTCCTGTCATTTAGAACCATAGAAAGGTGCCTGGGGATCAGATTATTGCAAACTGGGATGCATTCAAGAAACAGGGACTGTTAACCATTGGCTAGCTAGAAAAAAAGGAAGCAGAGGCCTAGAAGAGGAAGGAGGGGGCAGTTTGGGGAGAAAAAGAAAAATACTTGGGTCAGGGGATTTGGGTCACTGTGCCAGTCCTCATGTCCAAAATCCCCTGTTGAATGGCATAGGTCCCTAACTGAATATCCAGATCACAGGATTTCAAGGTTACAAGTGAAGGAGCCTGTCTGGGTTCACACTGGGGCCTACTGGCTCCCAATGTAGCTCTGTCTCTCTCTATAGAGATATGCAGATAGAGGCCAAGGCAGGTGAGGGAAGTGATTATTTCTCTATTGTATTAGTATCCAATTATTAAATTAGGATTGAGGTTTTTCCTATTTCCTCATTCAGGAACCAGTTCCTATAGATCAGTCAGTCAGTCTCTGAAGGACACTGTTGATAGATGAGATTACCCAAATCCTCTGGGTACTTGCTCCTTGATCTTGGGCAGGACCCAACCAACTAGAAGACCATATTTCTGTTTAGATTAAAAACAGAATCTAATCTAGGTGAATTCGAGCCTTTAGGGAAGGAGCCCCTATCATTGTACCCTTCCACTGGAGTGTAGGGGAACCCAGCTTATGAAGGAGAAAACCATTCAGAGTATTCTGGATAGAAGTGGATTCCTTTGTCCAGATTGCTGGAGGTGGCTGAGTCCCATGATCAAGTCACATTCCCAGTAGAAGGGGCTGAAGACTTTTAGCCCACCTCCTCATTAATATGTCTACCCCCTCATTAATTGCTCACCAATCAGGGTTGATTTTCATTTATCAGGGGCACCGATTTTTCCAAAAGTATCCCCATGGTTTTGTCTTTGGTTACTGAGAGAAAAAAATGACCATCAATTGATTGCTTATTAGCTAGCCTAATCAATAAATTATCAATTACTCAGAAACTCTGTCTCTCAGGCTTTTCATTCATCACATAGGGAAGGTGTGGAGAGGAAAGAAGCCCCTGGAACAGAGCTGTGGTTTCCTGAGCCAGATTCCAGAGTAAGCTCTTAGCTCATATATGACCTTTGGCCTGAGAGATCACACTGGTAGAGGAGTTCCAAGGTCCCAGATGGACCTGCACATTTGCTCCTGGCAAGGGTAATTATTGTCTCCATTTTCCAGATGAGGAAGATGAGGCACAGAGAATAATGATAATTCACATTTCTACAACAATTTATTGTAAAAAGGACTTGTCTCTTACCTCTTATCCCCAGATAGAGGCAGAAATTAAGGATCAATGAAGTTAGGTTTTGTTGCCAAAGTCACACCTAGACTTGGTAGGGCTGAAGCTTGAACCCAGGTCCTCTGGCTCTTTCCACTATAACCACTGCCTCCAGGAAATGAGAATGTCTTATTCCAAGTAAAAAGGAAAGGTAGGGCTGGTAAGTAAGCCCAGATGCCCCCATTCAGGAAATCTATGCCCTTCTGCCACCTATGGGGTATCCCTGGCTTACCTCACATATGTCTTTGAGGTGCTTGATGTAGTGACGCTCGGTGCTCATGATCTCATTGATGACATTGGCACGCATCTGGTCCCGATTCTGCAGTGACCTGCCCAGGCAGAGGCAGTCAGCATTGGGGTCCAGGTGCCCATTCTGTACCTCACTGGTTCCTTCCTCCACACCGTCTTCCTGGTTCACCCACAGCTAGGAGGAGAAAAAGAGAGCAAGAGTGGTTAGAAGGCAGGCAGCTGGAGAAACAGCCACTGGCAGTACAACTGTAGTAAGGGTCTCCAAAATAAATCCTTCTTTGCTTTAATTGTGTTATCAGTACAAAGGGAAGGATGATGGGAAGAATGCTAGATTTAGGAGCAGAAACAAGGGCAGAAGCAAAGGCTTTGTGATTGTATAGAAGATGCACTGCACCTATATGATGAAAACTGGAGGTGTCAGACATGAAAAGTGCCAAGTAACATAATAAAAAGTAAAACTGATTATATTTTGGTGTTTGGTGACTAGTTAGCAAACAATGTGGTAGCCACTTCTAAATCTCAATAGTCTATGTATAATACGCTAGTAATTGATTTGAGCAAGTATTAGATACTTGCTCTTATATTAGATAACAATGAGAAGATAAGCTATAAAATTGACTCAACTACAACCTGACTTACTTAAGCAAGCTGCTGATGCTGAAAAATGGGAACTGGATAACAGAACAAATATCAGCATAGACTGTTACAATCTTCTAAGGAAGTTTAACTGAAATAAATCAGTTACCACAAAGAAAAGGCCAAAAAGGATTAGAAAACACTTAATCTCTCTACAAGAGATGTGACAGCCAAGTTCAACATCAGTTTAGAGGGACAAACTCATTTGCAAAATCTAATAGAAGATGATGGAAGACTATGAGCAGTTTTGCCTTATAAAACAGCAGGAAGTAGAGGAAAAAACAAATTTTCAGAAAGTTTAGCAAGAGACCCAACTATGATCCTATGAATTGGTTTAGGCCAGATTATACCAAATACTAGAGGTAGGTAGATGGCCCAGGGAATAAATAGAACACTGGGCTTAGAGTCAGGGAGACCTGAGTTAAAGCACAGCCTCAGAAACTTCCTAGCTGTGTGACCTTGGGCAAGCTACTTAACCTCTGTTTGCCTACAGATCACACTGACTTGTCATGGTGGAGGGGTTTGCATAGTTCAATGAAACTATGAGCTATGCTGTGCAGGATTACCCAAGATGGATAAGTCATAGTGGAGAGTTCTGACATAAAGGTGATCCAAGGAGAAGGAAATGGTGAACCACTCCAGTATCTTTGCAAAGAGCACCAAGGACAGAGATCCACGGGGTCTCAGAGTTAGATACAACTGAACAACAAAAACAACAACATACCAAATATTGAACTGGAAGGTCAATGAAAAAATGAAAAATGGAAAAGATCTGTCAAGATTTCTATAGAAAACTATTTTTTCTATCAATGGCAATGTAGCTGCCAAATTTGGCCTCTAACATCACAGCTCTTACTGTGAGTAAATAAAAATGGCACTGAAGAAAACAAAGACAGGATGAGCAGTGTGGCTAGGTCACAAAAACAGAGGAGGTACATGTTGGCAATAGTATAATTTTGAGTTCTGTTAAGGATCTGAAAAAAGGAAAGGATGACAAATATTGGGGGTAGGGGGAAGATGGACCTTATTGCTACTGAAAAAAGGATAATTGGGATGATATAAAAAATTATCAATCCATGTGTATCTAGCACAAATACCAAAGACAAGTCAATGATATTTCTCTTCTCTTTTGTGGCTAAAGTCCTTGAGAAGGCCACCTACAAATGAAGACCCTATGTCCTCTCCTCTCTGTTCTTAACTCTACAGAAGTCTGCCTTCCAACTTCATCATTCAACTGAAATTTCTCTTCAACATTACCAGCAATCTCAAACCTTGATTATCAAATCTAATGACCTTTTCTCAACCCTTACCTTTCTTGACATCTCTGTAGCCATTGATTACCCTCTTCCCCTTAACACTCTATTCCAGGGGTGGAGAATCTGTGGCCTCAAGGTCACATGTGGCCCTCTAAGACCTCAAGTGCAGCCCTTTGACTGAATCCAAATTTCATAGAACACATCTCCTTAATAAAAGGATTTGTTCTGTAAAACTTGGACTCAATCAAAAGGCCTTAGCCAAGGACCTAAAAGGTCACATGGCCTTAGGTTCCCTACCCCTGCTCTATTCTATTACAATTTCAATGATACTAATGAAAAGGCAGCTGGTGATGCAGTAGATAGAGTGATGGAAGATCAGAATTCAAATATAGCCTTGGACACTTACTACCTGAGTGATTCTGTGCTAGTCATTTAACCTCTCAACCTCAGTTTCCTTATCTGTTAAATGGGAATAGTACTAGCATCTACCTCCCAAGGTGATTGTGAGAATAAAATGAAATGTTTTATAAAACCTGAAAACTTTTTAGAAATGTAGTTATTTTTATTATTACTGTTAACTTCTCCTGGCTCTCCTTCTGTCTGATCATACCTTCTCAGTCTCTCTACTGGATCTTCATCCAGTAATGGTAGATGTCCCCCAGGCCTCTGTCCTGGGTCCTCTTCTCTTCTTCCTCCATAACTTTCACATGGCAATCTGATGAGCTCCCACAGATTAAATTATCATCTCTGTGCTGATGATTCTTCAGTCTACCTGTCCAGCTAACTTCTTCCCTAACCTGCAGGCTCCAATCTCCAATTTTGTATTGGAAATTTCAAACTGGATTATGCTGTAGACATCTTAAATTCAATATAACCAAAAGCAAATTCACTCTCTTCTGCCTTCCTTCCCAATCCTTCCTCTCTTTCTCTTTCTGATTACCATGAAGGGTACCACCAGCCTCACAGCCACCCAAACTTTCCACTTAGGTATCATCATCAACTCCTCACTCTCTGTTGCCTTCCACTCCTTCCATATCCTAATCTGTGGCCAAGTCCTGTAAATTTCACCTTTGTTAATGATCACTCTAAGATACTCTCTTCTCTCCTCTGACACTGCCACCCCGGGGACAGGCCCTCACTACTAAAGCCTGGACTATTGCAATAGGTGCTGGTGGGTCTGCCTTCCTTAAGTCTCTCCCCATTCCAATCCATCTTCCACTCAGCTGCCAAAGAGATCCTCCTAAAGTACAGGTTTCTACTCAATAATCTACTGCAATGGCTCCTTGTTGCTTCCAGAATCAAATACAAAATGCTGTTTGGCATTCAATGCCTTCCTACCTTTTCAGTCCTCTTCCACCTTCCTCCACAACACATACTCTTCAATCCAGGGACATGGCCTCCTGGTTGATCCTCAAATAAGCCCCTCCATCTCTCAGCTCTAGTCATTCTCACTGGCTGAAATATTCTCCCACATCTTCTCTGCCTCCTTCCTGGCTTCCAACGAATCCTAAAACCCCACTTTGTACAAGAAGCCTTAATGTTTAGTGCCTCCCCTCATGAGATTGTGAGCTCCTTGTGGGCAGGGACTATCTTTTGCCTTTCCCTGTAGCCCCAGGACTTAGCACAGTGACCGGCACATACTGGGTACTCTCTGCTATATATATAGCTCAGTGACTATTCTCCATGTAAAGTCTTAAAGCAGGGGTTTCTAACAAGCCTGTGAAAGTGGATTTTAAAAATATTTTTATAACTATTTCAATATAATTGGCTTCCTTTGCAATCATATGTATTTTCCGTATTTGAAAACATTATTCTGAGAGGGATTGTTCCCTGGGCCTCCATGAGCCAACAAAGGTAAGGAAGCCCTATCACAGCAATAGAACTCCATGCCTAGATACTGAGAGTTTTGGTGATTTACCCCAGGGTCACACATCTGGTAAAGGTCAACTTCAGGGTGCGAACTCAGGCCTGCTTGACTCCAAGGCATAATGCCAGCTGCTTCTCATGGGTGAAACAGTACATGACAATAGTTTCGATTTGAAAATAGTCTTTTTAGCCATATGGGCAGACACATTTTTTTTTCTCCAGCAGCTGCATCCTAGGGACTCTTCTCCTCAAACTCATGTCATTGACAGTCACTTCCTTTTGAAAAAAAAATTTAGAAATTAACCAGTCAACAATGTACTACTGATGTTTTTTACTTTCATCATTGTTACTTCCCAATGACTCTTCCTCATCACCAATAGAACTTAGCCCTGTAACCAAAACGAACGGACTCAAACCAGTGGCCATGTCTCACAAGGTATGCTGCTGGACAAGGAAATGGCAAGTTTGCATCAGTTTCCTCATCTGTAAAACACACTGGCGAGGGAAATGACGAAACCACTCCAGTATCTTTGCCAAGAAAACCCCAAAGGATGTTGCAGAGAGTTGGACACAATTCGAACAACTGAACAAGAACACAACAATAACGCATGTTAGGGTGCCTCTGCCCAAGTGCTGATATCTAGGGTCATTGGAGACGGTAGTTGCATACAGAGCAAAAGGCTCATTGGAGTCCAGGAATAAAGGCTTCAAAGATCCTATTGGACTCCTCTTGGAGGAGAAAGACACTTTGGGGGAGTGCCAAACTACCTGGTGCTTCTGACTTTATAAAGTTCCAATTTATCCTATCTGTATTTGCTTGTTGTTTTCCTCCTTAGATTGGGAGCAAGAGGAGGGACTATCTTTTGCATCTCTTCCTATCACTAGCATTTAGCCTGGGAGGTGCTTAATAAATCCTTCTTTGTTGGGACTGGAAGCTCAATTCCGTGTGGACAGTCTCGGGCAGGTAAAAGTGGGACTTCTAAATCTTAGAGTCTTACGAGGCCCTCCATGAACAGCGGGGGTTCGAGAAGGTCAGACCGAGCTAGCTCGGCTAGCTCGGGTATTTCCGCCTCTCCCCCGGAGATACCTGATGGGTGGAGTCTCCCTGCCCTCGAGGTCGTCCCGGATTGGAGCACACCTAGTTACCTAACAGCATGGTATTGAGATGCAAACTGTGTGGCTGAAGATTAAGTAGGATTCAGGAAGCCTAAAAGCGCTCTTAGCACGTGTGGAGCCAAAGAGAAAAGTAGGGCTCCGCTTCTTTTCTTTCCTCTCTCCCCTCCCCCTCTCTCCCCGCTTGTACTTCTACTTCCAATCCCTTAAGCTTAGCCTTCTTAGGAAATTTCCTCCTAAAGAAGACCCCCTGCACTTGTAACCGAAACCCTGTAATAAAGCTCAACCCCTGTTTGACTCTGGAACGTCCTTTCTCTCATACGTGCATCCGGCATGGCCAGCCGAAGACCTCGGGAGGTGAGGTAAGGAAGACTCGGGTAGCCCAATACAGGCCTCTAGGCTTGGCAGTTGGCGCCCGAACAGGGACATTATGAGCCGCCTCGGGATGAAGCTATCAAATTTTTAGTAAGGGCCATTGCAGTTGCACTGGAGTCCCCACCCTTGAATTGGAAGTCAGACACCCCGATTTGGGCCTTGACTCCAGAAAAACTCCAGGCACTACAACTATTGGTTAAGGAGCAATTAGCACCCTGGAATGCTCCTGTGTTTGTTAAAAAGAAAAAATCTGGGAAAGTCAGGTTCCTTACAGATGTTAATGAAGCATTTGTAAGCACCTGGCAGCAGCTATACCTAAGTAAAGAGCCACTATGCATTCTTATCATCTTTACCTTAAAGGCGATCCTCGCTAAACAAAGAAGGGGAGATAGAGATCGCCTAATACAATCAGAGCCAAGATCAAGAGGCCTAATACAATCAGAGCTTGATACAGCTGTCTCAAAAGGCTCACATACTACTCCAGCTATGAGACATTTTAAGATACTAATAGGGGGTCCAGGGTATGTTTGTGTCTCCACAGGAAAAGGTGATGCGTGGATTCCCATTAGAAGGATCCGTAGGTGGGAACCGAGGTCGGAGACGACGGAGACGCAGGAGGCGGAGACCCCGGAGAGCCCAGAGACCCCGGAGAAGGATCATACACCACCTGAGCCTGCTGCTGACAGCTTTAACCTTGCTGCCCAGAGAGGAAGCAGCCCTCATCACAACCGCAGACACTGCTGCTGACAGCTTCCCATCTAGGCATCCTTTTTTCGCCAGCTGAATGAGGACTTTGATATCACAAACCCAGGACACTTGGGTGGGGAGGAGGTGACCAATTTTCCACCTATATAGATCCATTTGCAAGATTAAGGGAGTGGTGGTGTAAGGCGCCTACACCACCTGCTTCTCTTAAAATATGCTTTGGGATTTTAGTTGATTGCACTTCCCCTGTTGTAACTCAGCCATTTAGTTTCATCTTTGTTTTATTTGATGCCTCCCTTTGTCAGTTGTGCTAGCTGCAGATTTCTGTGTGAATGAAGTCTTGTTGTAAGGTACTCATATGCTAAAGGCCTTCCTTAATCCACTCAGCCTCCAGCCACTGTTTGTTCTAGAGCCAGGTGCGCTCCGCGCATAACAAAGAAGGGGATATGTTGGGACTGGAAGCTCAATTCCGTGTGGACAGTCTCGGGCAGGTAAAAGTGGGACTTCTAAATCTTAGAGTCTTACGAGGCCCTCCATGAACAGCGGGGGTTCGAGAAGGTCAGACCGAGCTAGCTCGGCTAGCTCGGGTATTTCCGCCTCTCCCCCGGAGATACCTGATGGGTGGAGTCTCCCTGCCCTCGAGGTCGTCCCGGATTGGAGCACACCTAGTTACCTAACAGCATGGTATTGAGATGCAAACTGTGTGGCTGAAGATTAAGTAGGATTCAGGAAGCCTAAAAGCGCTCTTAGCACGTGTGGAGCCAAAGAGAAAAGTAGGGCTCTGCTTCTTTTCTTTCCTCTCTCCCCTCCCCCTCTCTCCCCGCTTGTACTTCTACTTCCAATCCCTTAAGCTTAGCCTTCTTAGGAAATTTCCTCCTAAAGAAGACCCCCTGCACTTGTAACCGAAACCCTGTAATAAAGCTCAACCCCTGTTTGACTCTGGAACGTCCTTTCTCTCATACGTGCATCCGGCATGGCCAGCCGAAGACCTCGGGAGGTGAGGTAAGGAAGACTCGGGTAGCCCAATACAGGCCTCTAGGCTTGGCACTTATTGACTTACTATAGGGGTTGTTTTTGAAGGCTTAATGGAATTCACTTAAATAAGTCAATCTAGGCACAGGGCCCCCCTACTTCCATTTTAGGAATAATCTATCACTTATTCAATTTCTGTTTCTGATACCAGGTTATTTTGGGGGAAAAAATTCTTATTTTGTTAACCTGGGTATTTTATATGTTAAAAAACATCTATTTCATTTAAGTTTTCAGTTTTGTTGGCACATAATGAGGTACAACAGTTTGGGGAAATTGCCTTTATTTCCTCCTAAGCTGTTGTGCCCTGAGTCTTTCATTTCTGAATTTTGGTAATTTGGTTTCCATCTCTCTCTGTTTTTGGAGGGTGGCTAGAAATCAAATGAACTAATAGTAGGTCTATTTATTTTATTGGTCTTTAAGGAAAATTAGCTAGTCATCTTATTGTCTCAACCATTTTTGTTTTCAATGTGGTTTATATCTTCATTTATATTCAGAATTTCTATTCTTGGGCATATTCAGGGGTTATTTATTGAAATCTAGGGGAGTTTTTAGGCGTTGCATCTTCAATTCATTGACCTCTTCTTCCTTTCTCTTTGTTAATGTAAGTAAAGTATTTCAAGACAAGATTTCTCCTAAGAGTTGTTTGGATTATGTCTTCTATGTATTGGCAGGCTAGCTATCTCATTGTTATCATATTCTTTGATATAATTATATATTGTGTCCTTGATTTGTACTCTGACCCACTCATTCTGTGGGATTAAATTGCTTAGTTGCCATTTGAGGCTGAATCCTTTCTTCAGATTTCCCTTATAGATTACACTTTTTATTGCATTGTGGCCTGGAAAGAAGAGAAAACTGCTTATGTATATATACCATGTCACATACTGACAGAGCAGTGACAATAAAGGACAAAGAATACTATCTAAGACACCAAGAAGATCACAGGAGATAAATGCCAAGAAAGAAACCTGTAATAAAAGCCCTGGCCTCACTCAAGTGACAAAAGTTTATGCAACAAGCAAGAAATACTAGTAGTCTTAATGTAAAGAGGCAACTGGGCACACAGGTATCATTGAGACATGATGGGAGGAAATTCATGACTGGAATATGGCCCTGGAGGAAGGTACCATATTCAAAAAACCCAAGATGGGTAAATGCCAACCTGAGTAGGGGAAGAAGGAGAAAGATAGGGGTGGTATAGTTAGAACATATTATTTTTATTTTTAAATTATTTCTTTTATTTTTAATTATTTATTGTTTTTAAACATTAAAAAATGTTTTGAGTTCCCAATTCTATCCCTCCCCCATCCACTGAGAAGGTGAGCAATATGGCATCCACTATGCATGTGAAATCATGTAAAACACATTTCCATATTAACCATGTTGCAAAATAAAGGCAAGAAAAATAAAGTGAGAAAATGATAAGGAAGATATACTCTTAATATACACTGTATATTAAGAAGATAAACTCACGTAAGGAAATTCAGGAAGCAGGAGGAATCATAGTAGAGAACATATGGGTGGAGACCAATAGAGAGAAACAGAAATGATATATAGTCTAGGGGTAGGGAACCTGCAACCTTGAGGCCATATGTGACCTTCTAAGTCCTCAAGTGCAGCCCTTAGACTGAATCCAAACTTCACAGAACAAATTCTTGCCCTCTAGGTTCTCAAGTATGGCCCTCTGACTGAATCCAAACTTTACGGAACAAATTCTTGCCCTGTAGGTGCTCAACTGTGGCCCTCTGAGTAAATCCAAACTTCACAAAATAAATCTTAGACATGGAGTGTTCTGCTGATCACGTGAAGGGAACACGAGCTCAGGACAGAGGAAAGCTAGGGCAATAATGGAAGACTTCAGTTATTCAGACATTGTTCTGTCAAATGCAGCTAATCATTTCTTGACTTGCCTTCCAGATCATCTGCTACTTGAAAGTTAGAGGAATCAGCAAGGGGAAATTATATTCTGGAGTGGAAAAGATTAAAAATTTGTGGGGATGGGACTGTTCTTGCCTGAAGTTTGGGAAAGAGAAGGTAAAGAAATTGGAGATCTTCTCTGAAATGCCCAGAAAATTACAGGAGAGCAGAATTCAAAAGGTAGAATCCCATGGACCAAAATTCCATGGGGGAAGCTAGGCCTGGTAGGACAGGAACTTCTTGAGAATGAATTTCCCAAAACACACAGGGAAACAATTCTGAAGTCAATGTGGATGCACAGGGGACTCATGAATCAACTGACATGGTAAAACACTGATGTCTTGTTTCCTCTGTCAGTGAGAATGACCTCCACAACATAAATGACAGAAAATATAGCTAAGGGGGCCATTCTGATCCCCAAGTAGGGAAATATGGTAAGAGAAGCCCTCCAGAGCTGCCCTGGGTGAATTAGTCATCTGGTCCAGATGAACAACAGCCTCGGGTACTAAATGAACTGGCAGATGGAATAACTGAGCTGCTGTGATTGTGGCAAACAGGAAAGGTACTGCCAGACTGGAGAAAGGCAAGTGATGTTCTGATTTTCAAAATATGATGAGAACAGAATGTGAAAACTTTAAGCCTGGAAACTTGAAGTCTGATTCCTGGGAAAATTCTAGAATGGATCATTAAGAAAGACTAGAATTTAAGAATATTTTGAAGGACCAAGCCATGGTATTGTATGCATACAGTTGCGAGAGGTAGAACCACATGATTTATTTCTTTTTTTGTCTGAAAAGTCTTTCGAATGTTAAAGAATGTTGATAACAAACATGTAGAAAAAGTTATCAAATACAAAATAGAAAGGACCCCACCTCTTCAAGCATGTAAAAAAAAACTGCATCAGTTGACATTTTTGGGTCCTTTTAGTGTTTAAAAAGACAGTTGGGGGGTACATATAGCTAAGAAAATGGTGATCTCCAAGAGCCAGCAAGGCTTTGTCAAGTACAGGTCACATCAGACTAATTTTAATTCCTTCCTTCCTTCCCTTCTTCCTTCCTTCCTTCCTTCCTTCCTTCCTTCCTTCCTTCCTTCCTTCCTTCCTTCCTTCCTTCCTTCCTTCTTCCTTTCTTTCTTTCTTTCTTCTTTCCTTCCTTCCTGGTAACAGGGTTACCATACCAGAAGATCAGAGGAATGCTGAAGAGATGTTTTTACCTGGCTTTTAGCAAAGCTCAGGCTCAAGTCTCTCATGCTGGTCATATGAAAAAGACAGAGAGATGTGGGTTGGACAAAAATCCAATTAGATGGACTCAGGATTTATTAAGGACCCAAGAGTAGCTGTTAATAGTCCAGTGACCACTGGGCCAGAAGTCTCACCTAGGCATCTATGTCAGCTCTTCGTTAGTTGGCATTTCTAGCCAAGACCTGAATAAAGGAGTAGATGGGAGAAGAAAGGGAAGAGAAGAAGGGAATGAGCATTTATACACACACACACACACACACACATAACCTATTAGGTGCCAGGTACTGTGGTAAATACTTAATCATTATTATCTTATTTGATCCTCAACCTCAACAACAACCCTGAGAGGTAGATGTTACTACAATCCCCATTTTACAGTTGAGGAAATGAAAGCAAACAAAGGTTATGTGACTTGCCCAGGGTCACACAACTAGGAAGAGTTGGAGGCCAGATTTGACCTGTCTTCCTGACTCTAGGCCCAGTGCTCTAACCACTGTGACACCAGCCACCTCCTAAATGGTATGCTCATCAAATATGCAGATGACACAAAGTTGGGAGGAAAAGCTAACAAAGAAGATAACATGAGCGAGATTCAAAAAGATTTTGATAGGCTAGATCCTTGGACTCATCTGAACAAGATAAAAATCAATATGGATAAATGTAAAGTCTGGCACCTGAGTATTAAAAAAATCAACTTCAGGAGTACAGGATAGGAGAAATGTGGTTAGAAAGGAATATGTTAGAAAAAGATCTGGGGGTCTCAGTGAACTGCAAGCTTAGTAGGAGTTAATAGTATGGGATACAAAAGCCAAGAAAGTGAATGCAATTTTAGGCTACATTAAGCCAGTTAATAAGCATTTATTAGGAGTCTATTGTGTGGGGATGGAAAGAATTACAAAAACATTTTCCCTGGAAAGAAACCTTAGAGGGAAGGCTCTAGCATTGAAGGGGATCAGGAAAGTCCTCCTACACAAGATGGGATTTGAGCTGAGTTTTGAAGGAAGCCAGGGCTAGAGATGAGAAAGGAGAAGACTCCAGGCATGGGGGACAGGCAGTACAAAGGCACGGAGACTGGAGATGGAATGCTATGTGTGAGGAACAGCAACGGGGCCATCAGAGAGATGGTACAAATGGGAAAAAGACCCACATATACAAAAATATTTATAGCAGCTCTTTTGGTGGTGGCCAAGAATTGGAAATTGAGGGGATGCCCATCCATTGGGGAATAGCTGAACAAGTTATGGTATATGAATGTAATGGAATACTATTGTTCCATAAGAAACGGTGAGCTGGTGGACTTCAGAAAAACCTGCAAAGACTTACATGAACTGAAGCTGAATGAAATGAACAGAACCAGGAGAATACTATACACAGTGAGAGCAGCATTGTGTGATGACCAGCTCTGATAAACTTAGCTCCTCTCAGCAATGCAAGGATCTGAGGTAATTCCAAAAGACTCATGATGGAAAATGTGTCCACATTCAGAGAAAGAACTACAGAGTTTGAATGCAGATCAAATCAGATTTTCTTTTTCTTTTCTTTTTTTTTTTTTTTTTTGGTTTCTTCTTTCTTGTGGTTTTTCCTTTTGGTTCTAATTCTTCTTTACAACAAAACTAATGTATAAATATGTTTAATATGATTGTACATGTATAGCCTATGTCAGATTGCATGCTGTCTTAGGGAGGGGAGAGGGAGAAAATTTAGAACTCAAAATCTTATAGAAGTGAATGTTGAAAACTGAAAACAAACAAATTAAAATTTTTTTAAAAAAAAAAAGACATGTAGCTATACAAGATACACACACACACACACACACACACACACACACACACACACACACACACACACACACACACACACACACACCCTAAGGTCCCTTCCAGCTCTGACATTCCCAATGGGACTGAATTCCTTCTGCTGGAGTGATCCAAGGCCAGGTGACCTTGTTGTAAGGAAAGTGATATGGGGAGCAGCCTGATAGCCTGAAAAGGGGACCCAGCTTGTTTAGAATTGGAAGCTCTGGGCTAGAATTTCAGGTTTGTCCCTGGTTCCCAAGGAGCAGGTTTCTTTCCCTTTTGGATTTCCAGTTTCTTCATTGGTGAAATGGGGACAAGTTAGTACATACTCTTCCAACCTGGCAGGGATATTATTAGGAAGGCAGTGTTAAGTTGCAAATGGCTCAAGCCCTGTCAGCTGTTGGCTGGTCTCGGGTCTGAGACTTGGACTGTGCCGAGGAAGGCTGTTTCTTTCAATGAGGGAGCTAGAGGCTGACTGCAGTCAGATTCACATGGCTGATGGCACAGAGGCCCCACCCTGCTGGGCCAACCTCCCCTCAGATTCCTTTTTTCTGCTTCCTGAAAGGTCAGAATCACACCTGCCATATGCTACCAGTAGCCTTTGGTGCAATTGATAAAGCATACTGGGGGTTCTGATCAGCCAAGGGACTGGCTGCCTCAGAGAAGAATTATCACAGTACTGAATGCCAACATGGCTGAGGTGGCAGGAGGCAGCCTATTTTTAACAGTAAAAGCCTCACCACTAATAACCCATTAGTTTCTCTAAGCTTTGCACAATGCTGGCTTAGACCAAATGAGCATGTAGAACTGAGGGGTTTAACACAAACCAGGCTGAACATAGGTGCTTCTGATGGCCTAGGATCTGCTGAGCCTTAGGGTTGGGGCTGGGGAATAGATGAGCAGGAGAGTGGGGCAGGGCAGCTCATGGGGGACAGAACAATGGGAAGCAGACCTCACTTGTAGTCCTGGAAATTCCAGAAAATCATAGAACACCAGAACTGGGAGGGACCTGAAAATATAAAATGTTCGAGATGGGAGGGGGTTTTGAACACTGAAGGACCTGGTATGAAAGGGTCCTTAGAGGGTGACCTGGAATCTAGAGCTTGAAGAAGCCTCTCATACCAACTATCCTAACCACTCTCATTTTTCAGAAGAGGAAACTGAGACCCAGGGAGGGCAAGAACCTAGGATCATAGATTTAGATCTGGAAGAGCTAATTTAACCCTCTTCACTTTACAGAGGAGGAAACTGAGGCCCATGGAAGGGAAGTGACTAGTTCAAGATCATATAGCAAGCAACTTCAGGAAACCTGGGTTCTAGTCCCTCCTCTGACCCATACTGGCAGTGAGATCCTGGACAAGTCATGGAATCCTTTAGCGCAACTCTGTAAGACTTTAAGTCACAGAGGAATTATTTCTCTGCATCCATGGATGGAGGGACCACCTACAGAAAGCACTACCAAGGGTGGGGAACTTGCAGCCTCAAGGCCACATGTACCCCTCTAAGTCTACCTCTACCTCTAGGTCCTCAAGTGTGGCCCTTGGACTGAATCCAAACATCATAGAACAAATCCCCTTAATAAAAGGTTCTCTTCTGTGACATTTGGATTCAAAGGACCACCCTTGAGGGCCACATGTGGCCTCAAGGCCCCAGGTTCCCCACCCCTGCTTTACTGACAAAAATCACAGGTCCAGAACCTATTCCATCCTGGTAGAACTCTTAACAGCCTGTCTTGTGCTCTAAGGCCCCCTCCCAGCACTCCCAGTCTGCATTTGGCATTTCAAAGGGGTTTTTTTCTTCCAGGTCTAATGGTTTATGGTCTCTTAAAAAAAGTCCTTTCCATTCTAATGTTCAATGTCCTATGTTCTAAATTCCCTTCTAACTCTTAATTTCCTGAGCTAGGACTTTCTAACTTTATTCATTGAACCAGCAAAGGGAGGGGGCCTTTCCATAATAGAGAAGCAGGCTGCCATCCCCTTCCTGCCCCAGGGGGGTCAGGGGCGGATGAGCACCAAAAGACCATATTCTCCCTTCTGAAGCCTGGAAGGGGTAGAGGAATTGCTCGGCTGTGTATAGAGAGGTGAAGAGCAGGCTTGGGGAGGGGATGGGACAGGAAGGATTAGCACTGGCCTTGGAGCTGGGAACACCTGGCTTCACATCCCATCTCCAATTTCTTGTAGAATAAGGAAGTTGACCCCATGACCTTGAAGGAGCCCCTCCAACTCTAAATCTATAAGCCTATGATTGGAAATCAAAGAAGGACCTTTGCTACTATCCATGTGACAGGAAGCAAGTCACTTTGAATCTCTCTGTCTCAGGTTCTACAACTGTAAAATAGAGGGACTCTGAAGGATCCTAAGGGATCCTTAGATCCCTTAGGCTGGAATCAACAGGGATCATCTCATGTACCTTCATAGTTTTGCCCCTGGCCAGCCTTCTTTGTCACTATGGTAACCTCAACAACTAGACAAATATAAAGGGGAACAGATGAATTGGGGGGGGGGGGGAAGGTGAAGGGAGCTGAAGATGAGACCTCCTCCCCTAGAGCTAGGAGAATGAGCATCCTTGTTGCCCAGGCTAAGGGTAGCAGGAATGATGTGGGGCGGAGGGAGGAGAGTGAGCAGGGGGATGGGAGCCCTGGCTTCTCACGGATGTCTGCAGACTAATCAAAGCAGAGGCCGCCAGCTCATGCATAGATCGACATCCTTGATTATAGGCTGTTAAGCAGAGTCAGGCTTCTGGGTTGTTGATCAAAGACTGGGAGCTAAAGAAGGCCTTAGAAGTGGCCCCGGCCAACACCTTTTCATCTTACAAAAGAGGAAGTGGTGGACAAGAGAGGGCAAAGAGCTTCCCTGGTAATGGTACAACTGAGGACCACAGCAATAAGAATATTAAGTCAGGCCTTAAGAAGAAGCTGTTGTGGTAGAAAGTGGACTGAACTTGGAGTTAGGAGTCCAGGGTTCAGTGGGTACCTGGGTACCACTAAGACTATATGCTATGACCATATCAATTGGCCCAGGAGCCATCCTAGGAACAGGAGGATCACAAATCACTGAAGACCAAAAAGCTTTGCTCCTGGGGGAGGAGACTTTAGGAAAGGAGGTCACATTTAGGGTAGGACCTCAATTAGAACTGTGTCCTTCTTTGGAAAGTGTTAGTATGAAACAACGGAGCTGCTGTGGTGTCATGGAAAGAAGCCTGGACTTGGGGTTGGAAAAGTTGTGTGACCACGGAAAGCTACTGACATCTTTGTAGGACTTAGTCTCTTCATCTGTAAAATGAGGGGTTTGCAACAAGTGATCTCTCCAGTTCCTTTCCACTCACAAAATTTGTTCTTTTCAAAGGTGCCTTTCACTTCTGACATTCTTTGTGCTATTAAGGTCATAGCTGGGAGGGATCCTGGGAGAGAAGAGGTCCAACCTCAGAGGGATCCTGGAACAGAGGAGGTCCAATCTCTGAGGGATCCTGGGACAGAGGAGGTCCAACCTCAGAGGGATCCTGGGACAGAGGAGGTCCAACCTCAGAGGGATCCTGGGACAGAGGAGGTCCAACCTCAGAGGGACCTTGGGACATGGAATATTCATGGCCTCTTACAGCTCTAACATTCTGCTTTATCTCTCCTTCTATAGAAGAGTGGGCAAATGGAATCACAGATGAAAGCTGTCCTCTCTGGCCAGGAAAGGGTTTCCAAAAGATGGATTTGAAATCTCCCTCACACCCAAATGTCAACTCCTTGCCAGCTGGGCTATCCCCGCCCCCGCTGCCATAGAAGGCTTAGAGGCAGGCGGGGGAAAGAATAAAAGCCAGAGGAAGCAGCCTGCCTGATTCTGTTTGCTTCTGACCAGTTTGCTTAAGGGAAAAAGCTCAAAGTGGATTTGGGGGGTCAGCCAGGGAAATGGCCCACCTGGCTCCCTCTCCATCTCCTGCCTTGGTTGGCCCTCCAGTGCCAGGCTGCCTGTGACCCCCGGAATTACTGAGCCTTGGAGAGGATGTAAATGCACCATAGTGGAGGAGCTCTGCAGTGGCTGCTGAGATCAAATCCCCAGGGATTTACTGAAGGCCTAAACCAGATACTGGCAAACACGGTGGGGGATAAACGAGAAGAAGAAGATGCAAATTAACTGTCGATTACTCCAGGAGCCACAAAGTGACTACTTAGATGAAATTAAATCAGTAAGGGAGAAAAACATTGCAGGCCTGCGGGGAAAAGAATGCTGGGCTTGGAGCTGAAGGCCCTCGGGGCCTTACAGCTGGGCCCCTTACCAAAGGGGTCCTGTGACCTTGGAGGAGTCACTGGAGCTAACTGGGCCTCTATGACATCAACTGTAAAACTAGGGGAGGAGGAGGAGAGGACCAAATGGTAAAGACCATAAAGTCTTAGCCATTTCTAAATTGATAACCTAATTATTCATTCAGTACTATATGAGATTGGGAAAGTAGCTGGAGAATAGAAAATGCAGAAAGTACTTAAGTGTTTGTAGGATATCCAGCTTTGACCCTCCCAGCTCTGACATCCCCTGTTCTAAGGGCCCTCCCAGCTCTGACCTTCTCTGTTCTAAGGGCCCTCTGACCTTGTGTGATTCTCAGTGTCTCCTCCCCTATGATCCATTACTCATTAGGTCCCAAAGTCTGCTTTTCTCCCCTGCAGGAAGGCAGCTAGTTAGCCCCTTTCTTGTCTGTGAATGGAAATTTCCAAGGTTCTAACACAGAAATGACCCAAGCAGTAAGGGTCTATTCTGTCCACAGAAGCCAAGCCAATAAACTGCACTGTCTTATTAGGATTATTCAGTAACTCAATATTAGGAGCATTGGACAGAATTGGGGACCTGTTATTATGGCTTTTTCCTAATCTGTCTCACAAAGGCTGTTTTCCAATCTGTTCTTGGGTTAATGTGCACAGCACAGTGTTCCTCTATTTGTTCAACTGCAAAGGAGAATGAACAGCCTCAGTGAAAGCCTAGCAACGTTATTATTTCTGTCAGTCTAATCCAAGGCAGTCAAGGCAGTGCATCCTGCAATTACATGTGCAGGGGCCTCATTAGTCACCCTTCAGCTCCACTGGTTCTGAAGAACCCGGTGGCACAAAAGTACCTGGACAGAATGAAGCCCAGCTTCTTTCCCAAGTGGATGAATTGGACGAGGCCGAGTCCTTTTAGGGCTGCATGGGCCACCAGCCAGGCCTACAGCTCTGGGGCTGCTGAAGTCCAATCTTCCCTAGCCGAGCCTTCCTTAATGAAGGTCTCTACAAATTCAAGCAAACTGACCTGCTAAGGATGTCCAATTCCATGGGACATGAATAGAATCAGAGAGGAGAGCCTGGAACTGGGAGGAACCCTAGAATGGAGACAGCACTGGACAACACAGACCATCAGACCTGAGAGGATCCCCAATGCCTATGCTGGAGAGACCTTAGAATATAGAATAGCAGACCTTGGAGGGATTTTAGAACACAGAATGAATGTAAGAGGTGGGAGGGCTAAGGGGGGCCTCTAAATTAAGGCTCTGTGCATAATATCTAGTGATGTTTTCTGATTGACTACACACAGGAAAGACCCATTAACACTAGTGAATGATCACTAGGAAGGAGACAGACTGCCTTTGTACTACAGGAAAAACAAAAGAAGGTTTGCAAATATAAATGACTGGTATAAAGCCTATTTTCAGGGGCTAGGATGGGAGAGCTGTCCCCAAGGCATCCTAAGCAGGCAGCAGGAGCATTAGTACTACTGGATACTAGTCCTGGTTCTGCCTCTTGCTAGTTGCAGGGCCTTGGACAAGTTACTTCTGGGATAACAAGCCCTGCCCAGTCTACATCACAGAGCTATACTAATAAGTAATATACTCAGGGCACTCAAATGGATAGCCTAAAATTCAACAGCTAGAAGAGACCTCAGGGTTGGGCCATCCTGTCAAACTGCCTGCCCAATGGTAGAAAACATGCCATAATATCCCAGACCAGTGACTACCAGACTCTACTTGAAGAACACCTCTTCCTTACATCTTCAGACACCTCATTCCCCTCTTGGATGAATTCACGAGAGCATAGATCTAGAAATGAAAAAGTCCTCAGAGGCCACAAGCTCAGAGGAGAGGAGGAAACTGAGGCCTACAGAGACAAAATACTCACCCAAAGTCAGGATCCTAGAACTAGAGCTAGGAATGGTTTCAGAGAAGAAAACCAAAGCCAAGGGAAGTGAGATGACTGGCCGAAGGTCACAGAGAGGATTCTAGAGCTTTACATATTATTTTATCATATCCTCACAACAATCCTATAAAGTAGATGCTATGATTAGTCCCATTTCACAAACGAGCAAAGTAAGGCAAATAGAAGTTAAGTGACTAGGCCAGGGTCATAGAGCTAGTAAATATCTGAAGCCAGCACAGTGACTCGGTAAGTTGTTTACAAATGTCTCTGGCTTTTCTGCCCAGTCCTCAGAATGCCATAACCTCGAGGTCCTTTCCCATTTTGTCAGCCTCCTTGAGTTGAGACAAAGTTTGTCAATATCCTTCCTAAAATGATGCACATAGGGTTGGTGGTCTTGCCCAAACACTTTAATTCAATTCAGCACACATCTCAAGCACCCCTGTGGCTCTCTCTTTCTCTCTTCCTTAATTCTAGTGGCCCTGGAATCTTTAGGAAACCAGTCAGACCCAAGGAAACTCTTTCAGCACTGGCCACTGCTATAGTTGGCAAAGGTCAAGGTTGGTGAGCCAATGCTGATGGGCTCTCTGCTCCAAATTGTGCCACCTTTCACATAAAGGCCCAGTGTCCAGGTACCTTGGCCTTGCTATCTTTATGCCTTTCCAGCAGATAACTCAGCCTTGAAGCAGCTTGGGGTTTTGCTCTGCCAATGATTATAGGGCAGAGTGGATGGGGGGAGGGAGGAAATCAGAGTTCAGTTTTTCTATTCCTGACTTGCCCCCCCACAAAAACCGCTAAGAGAATGAGAGCTAAAGCTATGGTAGCCCTGAGGTCAGACCTCAAGTGTCTGAAGCAATTCTGGATCAGGGAAGGTTCTTGATTGAACCCTTGGGCTGGCGCTGGAAGTGAGGAGACAAGGAGTGAAATCTTTGGCCTCTAACTCACTGTGTGATCTTGAATATAGTACTTCTCTCTCTGGGCCTCAGTTTCCTCATCTGTAAAATAAGAGAGTGGAAGTGGATAATCTCCAAGGTTTTATTCAATTCTAATGCCCTGAGAGCTCCCCTTATTCCCAGACTGACATTCCAAAGTCTCGTTGTGCTCTCACATTCTATATTCAGTTTGTGTTATGGTGACAAAGGTGAGAGATTTGAGAAGAAGAGGACCTAGGTTCAAACTGTGTGACCATGAGCAAGTCACTTGCTCTGAATCTGTTTTCTCATATCTAAAATGAAGAGGATGGCTAAGAAGGTCTCTAGGGTTTCTGCAGCTAGGTGGCGCTGCAGTGGATACAGCACTGAGCCTGCAGTCAGGAAGACTTATCTTTTCTGAGTTCCAATCTGTCCTCAGACACTTATTAGCTGTATGATCCTGGGCAAGTCAGTTCACCCTATTTAACCTCAGTTAAACCTCATCTGTAAAACGGGCTGGAGAAGGAAATGACAAACCACTTGTGTCTCTGCCAAGGAAACCCCAAAAGGAGAGTCGGACACAACTGAAAAATGACTAAACAACAAGATCTCTTCTGCCTACAGAGGCCACTAGGGGGCACCACCGTGCAAAGATAGCTGGGCCCGGAGTCAGGAAGAATTGAGTTCAAATCCAACCTTAGACGTGTCCTAGTTGTGTGATTCTGGGCAAATCACTTCACCTGACTGCCTCAGTTTCAACTGTAAAATGGGGATAACAACAGCATTTTTCCTTCCAGGGATGAGATAATATCTGTATAGTGCTTAGCATAGTGCCTGGTATATACTAAGTGCTTAATTAATGCTTATTTCCTTCCTTCTAGTTCTAGGTCCATTATCCTGGGGCAGCTAGGTGGTGCAGTGGATAGAACACCAGTGCAGGAGTCAGGAGGACCTGAGTTCAAATCTCACCTGACACTTGACACTCACTAGCTGTGTGACCTTGGTCAAGTCATTTAACCCCAACTGCATAATTCTGGGTCATCTCCAGTCATCCTGATGAATATCTGGTCACTGGATTCAGATGGCTCTGGAGGAGAAGTGAGGCTGGTGACCTGCATAGCCCTCCCTCACTCAAAACAAAGTCAAGTGCAAGTCATGTCATCATTTCTTTGATGACATGGTCTTCTTCGGCAACAAAGGACGAACACACACACAGATCCATTATCCTATGATCTTGGACCTCAGTTTTCTCATCTCTAAAATGGCTGGGGAGGGGGGGGAGGGGGTTAAGAACAGAAGATTGGACTAGATGTCCCCTGGAATCTCTTTCAGCTCTAGACCTGTGATTTTATAATCCTATATGTGACCTTGGCCTAGTTGTACCCTCTACCTGGGCCTCAGTTTCTTTTCTTCTCTGTAAAATGAAGGGGTTGACTGGATGACCTTTGAGTGTCCTTCAAACTCCAGATCCAATAGTCCTATAGTTCGATTTAATTCATACTTTTAATTCAACATATACCATGGGATTAGTACTGGGCTTTAAGAGGGCTACAATAGTGAAAAGGGTTGTTAAAAGGGGACTAGGAAGAGGGCCCACTGAGGTACAACCTCAGTCCAATGGTACTGGCAATAATGAGTAAAGTAGTTTGGCTGGAACTGAGAACGTGTGACAGGAGATGGTATGAAAGAAGACTGGAAAGGGAGGTCGGGCTTTCAATGCTAGGTCCACTTGGGCTTTATCTTTACAATGATAAGGAGACAAGAAAGGTTTCCTAACGGAAGAATAAATGTGGCCAGACCTGTGCCTTAGAAAGATTATTTGGGTAACTCATTTGGGTACCTGAAAAGGAAGCGCCTTGGAGCAAAAGGAACATGTAGAAGACTATGACAAAAGGTTAGGAAAAAGGTGATGAGGCTGGAAAGAAGTGAATGAGATATTGGCGAGCCAGATTTGACTGGGCTTGGCATCTGTTCGGATGGAGCCAGTGAGAGACACAGATGACTGCCAGGCTTTTGACACTGGAGGGCTGAGAGGAGATTAGGATCAGGAACAGCAACAGGGATGCTGGGAGAAGAGGCAAATCAAAGCATAAGATGGAGGTCAACCTTGGCCAAAATGAGTTTGAGGTGTCAGCAGGAGCAGCCAGGTGAAGATATCCAGCAGGCAGCTGGGCATGGAGGGCTGGAACTCGGAGGGAAAATTGGGCTGAATAAGAGAGATATTGGAGCCATATACAGAGAGGTGCTAATTGGAAGTGGTGGAAGCAGATGAGACTGCCAAGGGGGGTATGTGCAAAAAATGAAATGGGCTACGGTCAAAGCCCCGGGGGATGACGAAGCAATCAAAGAACCCTAAAAGGAGTAGTTAGATGGGTGGGAATGGAAGCAAGACACAACTAAAGCAGAGGAAAAAGAGATTAGCTAACCAGACACAAAGGGGGAGATGGGCTGACAGTGTCAAATGCTGCAGAAACACTCCAGAGGGTGAGAATTCAGAAGAGGCTGTGTTCCAACAACAGCATGCATTTATCAAGCACCTGGTATGTGCCACACACTGGAAATACAAAGCCAAAGGGGACAGGTGATAGGGAAGATGGTGGAGAAATAGTTTTTCTCAAATCCCTCCAGTTTTAGAACCTTAGAAAATTATTATATAGAAAAAAGAAATTATATAGCAGATATAGGGCCTGGATTTCATCGGTAGAGAGAACCTCTTCTACCATTGTAGACTGTCACCTTCTCTGCAACTCCCAGTCTTACAAAGTTGCCTAGAGCATTGAGAAGTCAAGTGACTTGTCTAGAGTCATAGAAGGGAGCATGTTTTCTCCATTTCAAGACAAACTTTACTATCAGTTATACCATGCTGTTGCTCTCATATATAGAGTAATTAAAGTTGAATTCAAAAGGTAAGTAGGCAGGGATAAAATCCTTTGAAATACCAAAGGAAAATTTAAATATTTAGAGGTCCCATTCAGCACCCCTACCCTCAAATACACTCCACACATCCAGGACTGGCAGCAAAAGCAATATTACAGGCTTACGCTTTAGGCTCTGGCAGTATGGGTCCCTATGAGGTCCCCTCACCACAGTGACTTCACCTAAAACCCCACCTCACCTCAGTCCCATATATGGATGGTACGTGCTTCCACGCAGACATTTGAGGGAAAAGGGAAACCACTGGGCAGGGGGGGAGATGCAGGAAGTGTAGAATACAGATCAAAATGGCTACAGTGGAAAGGAATGAGCATGCCCAAAGAAAAGGGCTGCAAAAGTCAGCTGGGGCCAAGCCCCACTCTCAAGAGTTAACCTGGGTTAACCTGTGCCAGGTCTCCAAATGAAGAGTCCAAAGACACTAGCTGTGGTTGGATCTGTATAGCAATAGAAGTGGAAGGGGCCAAAGAATGAAGAGGAAAAATTAAAGTCAAGCAACTGATAGGCCAAGGAAAAAAGACTTAGTGAAAATCTAGTTCATGAGAAGATCGACCAACAGAAAATGTTTTATAAAGATAGAAGGAAAATGAGCAAAAACTCAAAGAGAGGCCAGAAGACTATACACACAAGCACTATATAATGAAGGGAAAAGAATGAAGATTCTCTGACAAAAACAAGAATTTAGTAGACTCCCCAGGGATCATGGAACAACAGTAAGAAACTCCAGAATGGTTCAAATGAGAAATAAAAGTTTTAAGAGAAGATGTTAGGAATGAAATTGGGTCAGAAATCTAAGCTCTCAACACAAGAGTTAAAAAAAAAAGACAATGGGATATAGAATTTAGAAAACAGCATGGATAATCTCTCCAAAAAATGTAGAGGCTCTGAATGAGAGAATAAAGAATTTGAAACATAAAAATCCTAAGTTGAAGAAAACTTGGCAGAAAAGACGCTAGAGGAGATGACAACTTGAATGGATTCTATCATGCCAAAGTGATTGACCTTGAAGGCTTGCGTGCAAAAAGATCATTTAAGGATTATGAGTCTCCCAGAAGAAGACAACACAAAACAACCTGAATATCAAATTGCAAAAATATTACAATCAAATTGCTTTTGGATCCAGGCAATAAAGCACTAATTGTCTGAACCCAAGGATTGTTCACAGAAAAAACCTACAAGATGCAACAGAGAAATATATTTGTACAGTCTTCAATTTGGACAAAGACAAAGAGTGCAACCCATCTGTCCCTGCCCATGTATCTATGCAACTGCTCTCCCCTACATTCACCACAGGAGATCTGCCCAACATCCTGGAGGCCTTTCTAACTTTTGCCTGCTATCAGAGATATACCAGTGGAACACCTGGGTTTTCTCCCTGGCATTTCTCACTTTTACCATATGACCAGCTCATCTGTTTCTTCTAGCATACATTTTCTTGATGACATCCTTGAAGTTCCTCATTTGTTTTACGTCACAGCTTAATCATACCCACCAAGTACTTCTCCACTGCCCTCAGTGTGATATTCATTTCTAGTTCTTTAAAGACTGTTATGTTCCATATCTGAGAGCCATGTGACATCACGAACATAATACTGGTATGGAAAGGATTTGTTTATGGAAGAAATTGGGGGCTTTGGAACTTCTACTTGGCTTCTCCAACTTATCCATTTGCCCAGAGTGACAGACAAGCTCTTTAGGTTTGGCCATCCAACTACATGTCACAATCTGGGCAAGAGACAATCTTTGGCCACTTTTTTTTGTTTTTTGTTTTTCCAGGGTAGATGGTCAAGCCAAAACCTTTCAAATGGTTATGGCTCTCTTCCAGGAGGCGCTGTTATATTCTTACAAGACGATACCATCTACAGACAGAACAGCAAGGGACTGAGCATTAATTTAGTGCCAACTGTCAGGCATTGTACTAAGCACTTTACAAATATTATCTCATTTGATCTTCATAATAACACTGGGAGGCAATATTATGATTGACATTTTATAGATGAGGCAAACAGAGGTGAAGTGATTTGTCCAGGGTCACACAGCTAACTGTCTGAGGCTGGATATTCCTGATTCCAGGCCCAGCACTCTATCTACTGTACCCCCTAACTGCCTCTTCAGATGAACATCTGGAAGAATTCCATTCATAGGGAATTCCTCTTCAACTTGAACTCTGGGCTGGATCTCCTCCATCACAGTGATAAATTCTAATGGTGAGCATACAGCATTCTCTTCTAGGCTTTGCCTGATGTGGGGATCTGTTACGGAACACATTTACTTCTATTTTTTGAGTAATTTTGAATGATTTTGGTGGGGATGAAAACAGGAATGCAACAAGTATTTATCAGGTGCTTACTGCATGTCAGGCATTGTGCTAAATGCTGGGAATACAAGCAAAAATAAGGGTGTTTTCTGTCCTCAAGGAGCTTATATTCTAAGGGGGTTAGAACTCATGAAGAGTTGGAAGAGATCCTTTAAGGGAACCTTTTGCTTTATCAAATGAAATGCTTCCCTTATAACCAATAAGTACAGGGGAATCTGGTATTGTCAATTACATGATGGTATGGGCTTCCATGTGAAAACAAAGCCTGGCAAGGTCCTCATTCAGATGCATGTGGGGATGATTCTCTATATAGATGGAAAAATAGGCACATAGATAGGCCAATAGTTCTCCATATTTTTCTTTTTTTTTTGGTATTGACAAGATCTGAGATTTTTTTCCTTACTATTTTGAAAGCTTGTCTTTCCTCAGTTGCCCTGTGAAATGATCCCTCCATACCCATACCAACTCCAATGAAAATCCTTTCTGTGGATAGTTCATATACTCCAGTAACCTTTACTGTCTTTGTTTCCTGTTTATTGTCCTCCTCCCATCGCATTCTTAAATATCCTTTTGTTTATTTGAGTTTCTTGACAAGTTTACTTTTAAACCTTCTCCCAACTCGTAAGATTTTACAAATGAGTATCTATTCTAAATGGTAATTGCCTTTGGTCACCATCTTTGTCTGAATGGCAAGAAAGTCAGGTGCTTTGGGCTCCATGTTATGGTAATTAATTTACAAGAGTCAAACCTTTACATAAAATGGTTGTGATTGCTGTTGATACATTTCAACCATAAATTACCCATTTCTCATGATTGATAACTTCTTTAAATAGGTCAGGAATGAACTACTTTGATTTCATGCCACAATTTCTCCTCCTTAATATTCTTTTTCCTAGTTGTATATTGACTTTGATCTCTCCTTGAACAAGTCAGCAGTGAAGCTGATTCAGGAATGACTCCCACACCAGCAAATGAGCCCTTTTCTGTAGGTTAAAATATAATCAATTTCCATTTTTGTGACTGTTGCTTTATACTTACCAGGGTCAGTGAATCCTGATTCTGCTCTTAAAGAAAGAATTAACCTAAGCCATTATGAGTATTATAAATACTCAAATCAACTACAAAGGACCCATGAAGGAAAATGCTGTTCACCTTCAGAGAAAGAACTGATAACAGAAGTATGCATAGTATGGTTTTATCTATCTATCTATCTATCTATCTATCTATCTATCTATCTATCTATCTCTATGTCAAATGGTACCCTTCCAGGGTGGGAAGCAAGGGAGGAAGAGAGGTGGTTCAGAACTTAAAATGGAGCAAAAAAATAAATTAAAAAAAAAAATAATGAGCAATACAGAAGGATGTAGCTTTTGTATAGTCTCCAAGTCTTTGAACAATCTCATTCTTTACTTCTCACCCAGGTTTTCTGATAGATTTTTCATCATGCTTACCTATCCCCACCTCTACACTGAAGTCATTGAGCATCAAAGAGTACATTTATTGACTTTAGAGGGTCTTGGCAAGTTCTTCAACATAACCTCTTTACCTCTTCATGCCCTGCAACCAGTACTGGCATAAATACTGTGCTGGGGATGGAAGCTCAATTCCATGTGGACAGTCTCAGGCGGGTAAAGGTGGGAACTTCTAAATCTTAGAGTTCTCACGAGACCCCCCAGGAAACGACTGGGAATTGAGGTGAACCGAGCTATCTCGTGTATTTCCGCCTCTTCCCGTGAGAAACGTGATGGGAGAGAGATCTCCCCGCCCTCGAGATTGTCCCGGATCTGGGCACACTATTGTTATCTAACAGCACGGTATTCAGATGCAAACTATGCTGCTGGAGGGTTTAAGTAGGATCAGGAAAGCCTGAAAGTTCTCTTGGGCGGAGGGGCGCGGAGCGGTGAGGACAACAAGGCTCTGCTTTTCCTCTCTCTTCTTTCCCCTCCCCCTCTCTCCCCACTTATACTTCTACTTCCAATCTCTTATTGTAAGATCTTTGCCTCCTTGGGAGATTCTTTGCTCCCTCCTAAGGAAGAATTCCCCTGCACTTGTAACTAGACCCTGAAATAAAGCTCAACCCTTGTTCGACTCTGGAACGTCCTTTCTCTCATACGAGCATCCGGTTTGGCCAACCGAAGACCTCGGGATAGAGGTAAGAAGACTCGGGTAGCCCTCAGGCCTCTAGGCCTGGCAATACTGTAATTATTTTGATGGTGGGTTTTTTGTTATTGTTGTTGCTTTGGGACAGACAATAAAACTTACTGCCAATTCCTGTATTTGTCTCTCTAAGGAGTCCTTGGGAGCCAGCCTTCAATTTAGCTGCAAGTTCTCTTTCTTTGGATTTCATTTACAATAAGAATGTCAAAATTGATATATTTTGCTTTCTCCACTAGTGTATTTTGTCACTGATCATCAGACAAGGATTTCACGTTTAGTGTACCAACAGTCAAGTTAAAGTTTATAGATAGTATAAACACAGTGAGATTCTTAGAACCCTCTCCTTTCTTTTCTGACTCTCAGCTACAACAGAAGTGGGAGAAGACTGAACACAACTGGACTCTTTGTTGTTTTCATGAGTTGCCAGGGCCAAAGAACGCATTACTAAATGGCTATACACATACAGTGATGACCCTCTCCATACTTAGCTATGCTGGTCCTTGGAAAGCAGACTCAGAATGTTGCCAGGACCACAGCTGAAGCCTTTCCAGGATGGTAAATTTGCCAGAGCTTATACTATGGGGCATAGTCTTTGATAATCCAAGGTCACTAACCACATAAATAAGGCATCAGAGTAGAACCCTGTGGAGTTTGCATTTCACAATTTTAATAACAAGAAACACCTCCTGTTTTGTTCTGTTTTGCAAGACCTCTTGTTGTGAAAGAACACCAATTCAAAAACCCAGGATTATTCCTTAATCATGAGAAAGCAAAGAAGACAATGGAATCCTATAGTATTCCAAAAGATAAAGGAGTTCAAACTGCTACCCAAAATAATGTCCTACAAAGCTGAGCTGAATAATGAAAAAAAAAAAGATGGACCCTTCAAAAAGAAAGGCATTTGAAGCATTCTTACAAAAAAAACAAAACAAAACCCTAAAACAACAGAAGTGAGCAATATATTTACTTAAAAACACCCAAGAGAGGCAGCATGATGTGGTGGCTAGAAAGCCAGGCCCCAAGCTACGAGGCTCACCTCTGAGATAGAAATGCTGGGTGGGCCTAGGCAAGTTAATTAGCCTCTCAGGATTCTAGGCAACCCTCGAAGATAAGTTGCAGGGAAAGTGCAGTCCTGAATTGACAGAAATTGTATTCCTATTACTTATCCTTAAACACTCCAAAGAAGAGAAACATAAGATGAATAAATAAATGCAATTTTTAAAAAAGACTATGAAAATAAATTCTCTTATATTTATACACTTAAAAAAAAAAAAGAACTGAGGGGTAAAAAAAAAAAAAAGAACCAAGAGGAGACATCAAGTGACAAAAATGACCTAAAGGGTTTTCAAAGATTTAAGGGTAACTGAAAGAAGTAGGAGTTAAGAAAAGTTGATTAATATTTCATGAATCAAATCCTATGATCCCCCACAAGTGAATTAATATCCTTTTCTGGAAAGAATAACAGAGCAAGGAATTGCAAGGGGTGGGCAAGGGAAAGTAAAAGATAGGGGGAAGCTAGAGATCAATTGAATGGCAGATGAGGGACCAAGCTAAATCTGGGTCAGGAGTGGGGAACCTGCAGCCTCTAGGCCACATGTGACCCTCTAGGTCCTCGAGTGCAGCCTTTCCTAGAACAAATTCCCTTCATAAAAGGATTTGTTCTGTAAAACTTGGACTCAGTCAAAAGGCCCACCCAAGGACCTAGGAAGGTCATATGTGGTTCCCCACCCCTGGTCTGGGTGCTACAAATATAGAAGTGACACAGTCCTATCCCTCAGGGAGATTAAATTCCACTCTGAGGACACAATTCATTTTGGAAAGCTTGAGGCCAGGGATGGAAGGGTTGGTTTAGGTTGTCCCAGGAATTGGGAGTGGAGCCATCATGCCCTTTCTAGTAACAATGGTAATATAGATTGAATTGTTCTTTCCCTGAATAAGAGGAAAAAGGGAGAGAGAATGAGCTACACAGTAGCAGGGAAGTTGGCAAGATTTCTGCTCTGGCTGGGCTCTGGTGGAAGGGATGAAATAATCAGGAGCTAGCTGGAGCCTGAGGTGATGACTGACTTGCTCACCTTCTAATCTGGGCAATTCTACACTAAGGTGAGCTGAGTGCAACCCAACCACAGTCTGTAGGTAAACAGACAAGGGAGAACAATTTCCTTAATCTTTCAGCAAAAGATGATTGGGTCTGTGGAGAAAAGCAAGTGAAGTGAAGACTGGGGGCAGGAGAAGGGGGCAAAGAAGAAGTGAGTCTCTTGCCCATTACAGGGAAAGGAAAGGGTGCCATTAAAGAACATTCCCATGATGAGGTGGGGGTGGGGGGCAGCATTCTTGTGGTAAGAGACAAGGATCTTATGATAGGTTTTGCCTAGGAGGATTTTGCACACTTAGAAATCACATTCTCTGGGAAAGGATTGTGCCTGAAAGGACTACATCTAATGCTAGGGGAGAAAATTATGAAAGCCTAAAAGCAATTAGACCCAGGGGGTCAAAGAATCAGAGATAGGATGACTTGACCTTAAGAACAGTGAATGACTATAGGGGTAAAGGGTAGGCCAGGCCTTGTGCCTTGGGATACAGAGGACTATTACCACATGAAACTGGTTCTACTTGACATTATTTCGTTTATGAATTCATATTTCAACTAAGATACAACAGGTAAAAAGAGGATGGGGCAAGAGCTAACATAGATATCATTTTGAGGAAAGTGTTGAAATTTGTTTTGCTACCTTTGTGAGGGACACAAGAATAAAGAACAAACACATAAGGCCAACTTGTTCCATGTATTAGAAAATAAAATTCAGACTAGAGGAGAAGGGAGGAGAAATGAGGACAAAGAAAAGAAAAAGTTCTTAGAAAAGGAAACAAAAAAAATGGTACTTAAACTTCGAGGTGGAGGTGTGTATTTTCAACTGTACTCTTAATTAGATAGAAAAAGAGGGGAAGAAAGAGAGAGAGAGAGAGAGAGAGAGAGAGAGAGAGAGAGAGAGAGAGAGAGAGAGAGAGAGAGAGGAAGGAAGGAAGGAAGGAAGGAAGGAAGGAAGGAAGGAAGGAAGGAAGGAAGGAAGGAAGGAAGGAAGGAAGAAGAAAGAAAGAAAGGAAGGAAGGAAGAGAGAGAGAAAGAAAGAGAAAGAAAGAAAAAGGAGAGGGGTGGGGGAAGACAGTGTTAGAGTCAAGGAGAACTAAATGGAAGTAGGAGGTGGAGATGGGGAAGGAGTTAATAGGAATTAGTTTTGTAACCATCAAAATTATAAAATTAATAACAGGCCCAAGTGTTGACTTAAAAGAGAATAGGGGATAAAATCAATACAAAAGTATACATGGAAGAATAGATAATACTAACAATTATAAATTTAAGTATGAATAGATTAATACACTAAAATGAAAGAGTATGGCAGTACAGATATGAAACAAAACTCAACAACTCACTGTATGTAAGAAACACATCGAAAAATAGACACATATTGAATGAAAAGGAGAGGTTAGAACAAAATTTACTAGAAATCAGATGATTCCGTTAAAACAGGAATTACAGTCATGCATCAGAGGAAAGAATATAAAAATTCGCAATGTCAAGAGGGTCCCCAAGTTGGTAGCACTCTTCCCTCGGAAATTACTTTTGAATGTACTTAGTGTATATGTGTGTGCCAGTTTATTTGAAATACCTAGTTCTCCTAATAAAATGTGGACTACTTGCATGTCTTGTTTTTGTTTTTGTATTCTCAGCTCACAGTGCATGGCACATAGAACCTTCAATGCTTGTTGAATTGAATTGAATAGACAAACTACACTATATGGGTAGCTAGGTGGTGCATTGGATAGAGTGCCGTGCTTAGAGTCAGGAACATCTGAGTTTAAACCCGGTCTCAGACACTTTCTAGCTTCTTAGCTTTGTGACCCTGGCCAAGTCACTTAACCCCTATTTGCCTCAGCTCCTCATCCGTAAAATGAGGGCACACTGGTAAAGGAAATAGCAAACCACTCAAGGATCTTTGCCAAGAAAACCCCAAATAGGATCACAGAGAGTCGGATACAATTGAATAACAGAGCAACAACCATTGACAATAAAACAATAGCAATACAAAACATATATATGCACCAAATGGCACATAATGCACATCCAAAAATGAAATGTAAACTGAACTACAAGAAGACACAGATTACAGCATAATAATTATAGGCTATTTCAACGTTCCTTTCATGTAGCTGGATAAATCTAACAGAAAGATAAACCAAAAGGAAAATATTGCATTAAGCAAATTATTAAAGTAAGATATGAAATATTTATTATATCTTATGAATGGGAATATTAAAGAATATATATATATATATTTCTTAATACCTTTGAAAAATAAATCAAGTCCTGAGGCACAAAGAAATTACAAATATAAAATAAAAATATTAAATACCTCCTTTACAGACCATAACACAATAAAAAAAGCAATGGAGAGAACACAAGCAAAAACTATAAATGTAAATGGAGACTTAAAAATGAAATTTTAATGAATGAGTGGATTAAAGTACAAATCACAGAGACAATTAGTAATGATGTGGAAGAGAATGTTAATGAGACAAAATGCCAAAATTTTTGGAATGAAGCTAAAACAGTCCTCAGAGGAAAAATCACATACCACAAAATGCACAGTAACAAAACAGAAAGACAGTTAATGAATTGTGTATATAATTTTTGAAATTGAAAAAAATAACAAATAAACAAATTCAAAATTGGTATAAATGGGAATATCTTGAAAGTTAGAGAAGAAATAGAAAAGATAGAAAACAAAGACTACAGAAATGATGAAAAAAAAATCCCACAATAAAACTAATGGATGCCTTTTAAAGAAACTAACAAAACTGATAAGAAATTTAGCTAACCTGATTTTAAAAAGAGAAAGGAAAATCAAATTAACAAAATAAAAATTAAAGAAGGCAAAATTACAACAAGAATAAAAACCTACTATGCATAATTATATGTTAACAAAACTGAGAATTTAAAAGAAATGAATGATTTCTTGAAATATGTCAAATACTTCAATTAAAAGAATATAAAATAGACATATTAAATCACCCCATCTCAGAAAATGAAACTGAAAAAGCCCTAAAGAACAGTTCAATAATAACAAAAACCAAAACCCTGGAATAGGCAGTTTACATGGGAATTCTATTAACTGTATAAAGAGCAATTAATACCAATGTATTGAGGATAATTATTCTGAAAAAACTTTACTAAACTAATTGTATGGTAATGATACCTAAATTGGGAGGCAGTAAAACTAGTAAAGAGAATTAATACAAATAATAAATATTGCAAACATTTTTAATAAAATTCTAGCAAAAAGACCATAGTAACATATCTCAAAAAAATCACCATGACTACAATGAATTTATACCAATGATTCAACATTAGGGAGAAAATTAAAATAATCATTTCTAAAAAGCAATCAAAATCAGATAATCCTATTAATAAAGACAAAGTCTTTGACAAAGTACAAAATTCATGTATATATTTTTAAAACATAGAAAATACAGACGCATAATGATCATTTTAAAATATGATTAAAGACTACATATTTAAAATAAAAAGTCAGTATATAAGCATAGAAACATTAGAAGCTTTCTTAATAAAAACAAGGATAAAGCAAGGATGCCTCCTCTCTCCACTATTATTTAACATAGAAATGCAAGGAACCGTAGGACAAGAAAAATAAAGTAAAGGCACTGGCAAAGACAAGTCATAATTGTCCCTACTGGTAGATATTAAAAACTGTGGTATTCTTGGAAAATGTGGTATTCTTGGAAAAACCTAAATAATCCACAAAGAAACTAACTGAAACAATGAATAGTTTTAATAAAGTAGCAGGATATAAACTATATTTATGAAAACCACTGGCATTTCAATATAACCATAAGAAAATCAAGTAAAAAATGTTAGACTAACATGTTAAATTTACCATATTCTTTTTTAAACAGGCAAACTGCATTATTGGACTTATGCTTTCATGAACAATCTACTCTCCTATTCCTCTGTCTATATGGAAATATTCATGTTTGATGATGTTTGTCAAGAACAGAACAAAAAAAAAACAAATGTACTTAAAAAAAATAAAATCCAGATTCTATGTTTCTTATTCTAGTATTCTTTCCACTAAAAGTAAATCTTCCTATGTCCTATTATTCTTTCCATGATCTTCCATCATGCTTTGGGCAATGTCCACTCTACCTCTAGCCCTTCCCCCTTCGTCACCTCCCCAGACCTATAGACTGCCCCCCCACCCTTGGAGAGAGGATACACAGGACATGCCACTTATTCATAGGAGGGGGACTGACCCAGAGGATTTTTCCTGTCGCTGGTTTGGTGCTTTCATGAGCAACCTCTTTTTTTTTTGTTGTTCCTCTGTGTATATAGAAATATTTATTTGTTAATAATACATTATTATTTTTATTTTTTGTTATTCTGTTCTGGACAACCAACAAATATGAACATTTCTGCCCTCTGGGCCTTGACTTCCTCATTTGAAAACCAAAGAAGTTGGACTAAAATACCAGTAAACACTAAGATTATTTCAGCCTCTAACAGTCTATGAATGTATGGATGAGGATTTTGGAATGTTTTCTCTGTGTCTCTGAAGGTAGCAACTGTCTATGGTCTGTGTTTCTGCCTAAGTTCTAAAATCCCTTCCTTCTCTGATATTGGATGGTCTGTGCCTAGTAATTTTCACATGTCCCCTACAGAGCTCAGCATGAAGTTAGGCAACAGGAAGCACTCAATTAATGTTTGCTAATTGATTTGCACTCATTATGGGTCCACATTGGGAAGCAAACTTGCCTTGTCAGGATATGGTTGGGGCTAAAACTCAAAATAAGCTTAACAAAGTCTTAGATCAATCTGAGGATGACAAATGCATGACAAGTTATCAGGGTATACAAGCCAGGCACCAAGAATATTCCTCCCCCCTCCTCTCCTCCTAGTCAAACTCTACTCATTCTTCAAGATTCTATTCTAGACCCACTTTAAGGGAGCATCCCAAACACTCCTACCCACTGTCATTGCCCATATTCATTCTGTGCTCTAGGAGTGACTACCTGTGCCACTCATCAGGAATTTAATTATGATCTTCTCACATAGATTACTGTCCTCTGCCCTGATCAGGCCATATCTAAAGTATGTGACAGTGCTGGGTGTCATATTTTAGGAAACTGACCCAGCAGTTCACAAGAGTTTTAAAATCCAAGGAAAGAACTAATAGCAAAAATCCATGACTTCAAAAATCTAGGCCTAAAGGCCCAAAGTTTAAACAATAAGCAAGAAGCTCTTAAAGGCCCTACTTCTACTGGAAAACAACTCCATATATGTTTGTGTATATATAAGTATAAAAAAGATTACATGAAAAGATTCATGTATGAAAACATATGTGAAAAGATTCATACAAAGAAGATACAAGTTAACCTTAGAGGAAAAGGCATCTGTCATCAGAGTATACTACAGACCACCTGCCCTGAAAGAGGAAATAGATGATGTTTTTTAAACGGATCATAAATCTGGCATAGAGGAATGATGGGAGACTTCAATTTTCTACACATTGTCTGAATCTCTCTCTCTCTCTCTCTCTCTCTCTCTCTCTCTCTCTCTCTCTCTCTCATTCTCGACTTGTCTCAATAAAAATTTAACCTTTTGAAAGAAACCTATAAGGAAAATTCAAATTTAGATCTAATTTTCATTAATTGGAAGGTGGCTGGGGTGGAAAGGATGGGAATGTTGGGCAAAAGTGACTACCCACCACTCCTTCCTAGAGCTCATGATAAAGGGAGGAAAGCTTGACACAGTCTGATATGTGCCCTAGAACTGGGGAAGGCAGATTTTGAAGTATTCAAAGGAAGTTAGGGAGGGACGGATAGGAAACTCTTAAGATTGAAATTCTGAAGACACAAAGTATAATGAGGAAAAACAATATGTGTATGCAGGAGGAACTCAGGAGCTAATGAGATTTTTAAAAGGTTTGTGCAGAGGATAGAAGGAAGGGCAGGTAATAAGGAGAACATGAGGCAGCCCTGGAAAGCTTACTAGAAGTGCTAAAGCTCAGAAAGCTGAGGCTGGCAAGAGAACTTAATTCTACAAAAAGAGGTGTTTTTTTTTTTTTTTTAAAGTTCTATTAGGGAAAGAGAAGAATCAAAAGAAGAAATAGGATGGCTATTTGGGATACATGGAATGGCAATAACTAACAAGAGAGAAGGCAGAGTGCTCAGTATTTCTTTTGTTTCTGGTTTTTCTGCAAAAGAGAACATCCTTTACAACAGAAAATGTCGGGGGAAAACAACTAATAGGGAGATGATATCCAAGATGATAAAATGCTAGTCAGAGGTGGGGGAACTTGTGGCCTCCAGGCCACATGTAGCCTTCTAGGTCCTCAAGTGCAGCCCTTTGAATGAATCCCAGCTTCACAGAACAAATCCCCTTAATAAAAGCATTTGTTATGGAAAACCAGGACTCAATCAAAAGGCCACACCCAAGGTCCTAGAAGGCCACATGTGACCTGGAGGCACCTCTGAGCTAAATGATAGATTTAATGAACTGCAGTCACCCAGTCCAATTGAACTACATCCTCAGGTTTAGAAAAAAGAGGCAGGTAGGATGGCTGAGCCAATGTCAGTGATATCTAAAGGACTGTGAAGAACAGGATTTGAGGCCATGGAAAGGAAACCTTCTGAAGGCCTGGAGAAGGGGGAAAATAGTCTGTAAACTATAAGCCAGTGACCCTAACTTTGGTTCCCAAAAAACATCCTTGAACAGATAAAGTGATAAGATCCAGCATGGCTGGATCACGCCAACCTGACCTTATTCCTTTTTGGATAAGTTAGTTAAGTGACAGATCAGAAGAATGCAAAGCATTTGAGAACTTATCTCAGACTATGATGTGGACAGAGAACTGGGTGATTGGACAGACTCAAAGTATTCATTAATAATTCAATATCAACTGGGCAAGAAGTCTCCAATGGAGTGACCCAGGGATCTGTGCTGTTTAATGACTTTATCAATGACTTGGATAAAGGCATAAAGAGTGTGCTCATTAAATTTGCAGGTGACACACTATACAGCAGAATCAGAACCATAAAAGATACTGACAGGCTAGAGAGAGCATTGGGCTAAATCTAATACTATAAGCTGAAATACATTAAGGAGAAACTGAAAGTCTTACACTTCATAAGAACAAGAGGCATGGTTGGACAGCAATGTCTGAAAAAGATCTGAAGGTGTCAGTGGACTCCAGGCATAATGAGTCAGCACTGTGTAGTGTCTTGAGCTAGGCTATGAGGTACAGTGTTTCATTCTGGGCACCAGGGATTAGGAAGGACACTGACAAGCTGGCATGTCCAGAATGGTGAAGTTGGGAGTCCATCCCACATGAGGATAGGTTGAAGGAATTGGAGAGCTTTAATATGGACAAGAAAAAGGTTCAGAAGGACATAACTGTCTTCAAGTATCTGAAAGGCTGTTGTATGGAGAAGGATTTCAATGTCCTGTGTTCTAAAGCCCCTTCCCAGCCCTGACATTCCCTGTTCTAAGGCCTCTCCGAGCTCTGACCTTGTGTTCTAAGGGTCCTCCCAGCTCTGACCTTCACTGTTCTAAGGGCCCTCCCAACTTTGACATTCTCTGTTCCAAGTCTTGTCTCAGGTCTGATAATTTATCTCATAAGTCTTCTTCCAGGTTTGACATTCACTCTTTTAAGGTCCCTTTCAGCTCAGACATTCCATACCCCTCTCAGCCCTGATATTCTAAGTTATAAAGTCTCTCCTATCTATGACATTCTTTTTTCTAAGTACTTCCTCAGCTCTGACTTTCTCTGTTCTAAGGCCTCTCCCAGCTTTGATATTCTATGTTCTAAGGTTCTCCTGAGATCTGATATCTCTGTTCTAAGGATCCTCTCAGCCTTAACATCATGTTCTAAGGTCCCTCCTTGCTCTTAAGACCTCTAAGTTCTTGTGCCCAAGGGCTACAAAAATGTGCATACCCTTTGATCCAGCAATATCACTTCTAGGACTGTATCTCAAAAAGATCATAAAAATGGCAATGGGTCCCACATGTACAAAAATATTTATAGCAGCTCTCTCTTTGTGGTGGCCAAGAACTGGAAATTGAGGGGATGCCCATCAACTGGGGAATGGCTGAACAAGATGAGGTATATGAATGTAATGGAATACTATTGTGCTATAAGAAACGATGAACCAGAAGACTTCAGAGAGGCCTGCAAAGACTTATATGAACTGATGCTGAGTGAAAGGAGCAGAACCAGGAGAACTTTGTACACAGTAACAATCACAGTGTGTGAGGAATTTTTCTGGTAGACTTAGCCCTTCTCAGCAATGCAAGGATCTAAAAAATTCCCAATAGACTCTTGAGGCAAAATGCCATCCACATCCAGAGAAAGAACTATGGAACTGATTGCAGAATGAAGCAGTCTATTTTCTCTTGTGTTTTGTTTTGTTCTGGTTTTTTTATAGTTTCTGCCATTCATTTTAATTCTTCTATGCAACATGACTAAGATGAAAATGCATTTAATAAGAATGTATGTGTAGAACTTATATAAGATTGTACACCATCTCAAGGAGGGAAGGAGGAGGAAGGGGGGAAGGAAGGGGAACGTGAGGGAGGGAGGGGGAAAAATGTAAGATACATGGAAGTGATTGTAGAAAACTGAAAACAAATTAATTTTTTTTAAAAATGACCTCTAAGTTCTAAGATCCCTTCCAGTTTTGATAGTCAATGTTCTAAGGTCTCTCATAGATCTACCATCTCTCATCAGTGAAACACTCTGTATTCTAAGGTCCTTCTCAATTCTGACATTCCATGTTCAAAGGTCTCTACAAGTGGACAATTCTATGTCCTAAAGTCCTTCCCCATTCTGACCATTTATGTTCTAAGGTTCCTCCCAATTCAGTTGGGACATACTGTGTTCTAAGGTTACTTTTAACTCTGCTATTCTATGCTCTAAGGTCCTTTCTATGTTCTACATTCTATCATCTCTGACATTCTCTAGTCAAAGATCTTTTCCAGTTTTAACATTCTAAGTTCTAAGGTCCCTTTTAGCTCTGACACTGTGATTTGTCAGTTTTCTCTCAGCTTGGACATTCCAGATTTTAAGGTCTCTTCTAACTCTATGCCCTCTTCTATCCTCCCTATTTTCTATCCTCTATCCTCCCTCCCCCACTCCCACCCCATAGAGCTTGGTATATCGCTGGGTAGATATGAGCACTCAGGAAATGGTCATGGATTGATTTGGGAGCCATTATGGTACCAATTTACACGGTGACCAGCAAATTTGCCACCCGTAAAGCTGGACTGTGTTAAAACCAGAAATAGGGTTTGAAAGGCTGCAATCAATTATCATATGACAGCTAGCATGATGGATCTTTAAAAGGAGTGAGGCTGGTGATGGGGATGGCAACAGCACCAACTGTTGCCAGGCACCAGCTTCAGTGGGGGGGTGGGAGCCATGGGGCCAAATCCGAGTGATGCCTCTCCTGTTCTCCCCAGAGCTGGCATCTATTAGACATTGTCTGCTCCTCTACACAAGAAAGAGGATGAGAAAGGAGGTTATTCAGATGGCCACATTCCTAAAGCCCTAGTCAGCTTCTCATTATTCAGGGGACCCATCATGCTATTGTCACAAAGCCCTTTCTTGCCCATTATTTCATTTAATTCTCAAAATGGCCCTGGGAGATAGACACAGCAAATGGGATCAGAGAGTGTCAGAGCTCGAAAAGATCTCCAGAATGATCTAATCCAACACCTTTTACTTACAAAAGTCTTGGTTCACACAGCATTATAGGAGAGAGTGAGGATTGGAATCTCCAAATCTAGGGTTCTTTCCATAAGACTATCTTGTCCCTATTATCATCTCCATTCTATGTTCAGGGAAACTGAGGGCCAGACAAGGGAGTTGCTTCTTTGGATCATTGGATTCTAAAGCCAGAAGAGACCTTTGAAGGCCTCTTCCACTTCACTTGATGGATAAGTGAAGTCATGTGCCCAAGATGATACAGTCTCCTGCCCCTAGCTCTTTCCACCTTAGCACACTGATTCTCTAGGAATGGCCAACGAAAGCAGAAGAAACCATTTGTCCCCATTCCCATATCTCTCAGGATCCCTCTTATGCTCTTGGTCCAGGCTACTTTTGTTTAGCGTCCATTAAAGTGGAGTATCAGTAACTGACATAAAGCTTGTAGAGTCCTTGATGTGCTATTGTCTCATGGGCAACAATCTCATGGATTTGCTTGACCAGAGAACTTGGCTCTACCTCAGTCCCAACCACGAGCCTTCTGATTCAGGATTCTCAGAGTCAGAGGCCTATCTACACACCCAGTCCCATGAAGCAGTCTGGAGCAGGGGTGGGGAACCTGCATCCTTGAGGCCATATATGGCCCTCTCGATCCTCAAGTGTGAACGAGCGATTTGCTCAAAGGGCCATCTTGAGCACCTAGAGGGTCACATGTGACCTCGAGGCTGCATGTTCCACATCCCTGAGACTCTGGAATCTTCCAAATCTGAAATCTGAAAGTTGCTCCAAATCCAGAAATTGGGAAGGGGAGATGCCTTGGTATCCAATTTAAATAGAAAAGGTAGATGGTAGTGCCATAATAGTGCATAGAGTGTTGGGTCTGGAGTCAGGAAGATCTGAGTTCAAATCCTGCCTCAGATATTTCCTAGCTGTGTGACCCTAAGCAAGTCACTTCCCTCAGTTTTCTCATCTGTAAAATGGGGATAATAATAGTACCTATCTCCCAGGGTTGTTGTGAGGAGCAAATGATGCAATGTTTGTAAAGTATTTAATATAATGGTAGGCACATAGGTGCTTAATAGATGGTATTTTTATACACACACACATACACACACACACACACACACACACACACGCATATGTATAAGCCCACTAAGACAAGCTTTTGTGAATCCTGCTATGCAAGTAGAAGCCAGATGTCCCATACGTATCTTACAAAGTCTCTCTTGTATTGAGGAACAGGATAGATAGTGGTGTTATTAGGGAGACTCAGAATTACAGTTCAGGGTCATAGGATCATAGGTCTAGAGCTGGAAGAGATCTTATAGGTCACTGAATCTGACCCTCTCATTTTGCAGAAGGGGAAACTGAGGCCCAAAAAGGAGAAGTGTTCACAGCTACATAGTTAGTAAGCATCAGGAACTGGATTCAAATCCAGGACCTCAGACTCCAGATCCATCATTCTTTACACTGTTTAACCTGGGGTGTAGGACTTTTATTTTTTAAACAAAACAAAGCAAAAACAAATATTCTGATAATGATTTTAATATACTTACAATTTATTATATTATACATTATAATTTATTATATTAATTAATTTATAATATACATTTAATATAATTTTTTATAATCTTATGTATTTTATTTTATGTGTTTAAAAACATGATTCTGGGGCAGCTAGGTGGTGCTGCAGTGGATAGAGCACAGGCCCCAGAGTCAGGAGGACCTGAATTCAAATCCAGCCTCAGACACTTTCTAGCTGTGTGAATTTGGGCAAGTCACTTAACCCCAATTGTCTCCAAAAGATAAAAATAAAAAAATAAAAACATGATTCTGAGAAGGGGTCCACAGGCTACCTTACCCAGACGGACTGCCCAAAGGCTTCAGGAAACAAGAAAGACAAAAACCCCCTGTTTCCAGCCAAGGATGCCTCTCCAGTAGATATTCTACTACGAAGAGACCTTCACCTTGGATTTCTAGTGATTACTAAAGAAGAAGGCCTTGCCCCAGAAGGTTGGGAGTTCCACATCTCTGGACTTCAAGAAGGTGTTCAAGATGATTACTTTGGTCAGGGGATCCTAGAAGGAATTTTCATGTAGATAGGGGTTGAATTAAAAATGCCCTAGGAGCAGCCTTACATCCCTGAGATTCAGAGATGGCAATCACAGCGCTTCCATTCTTGGGGGCGTCTTAGCTTTCCAATGTACTTGGGCATCAATGAGCTCATTCCATCCTCACACCACCCTGGTAAAGTATATAGGACAGGTTTTAGCCTCTCATTTTACAGACTGGGAAAACTAGGTGCTGAGATTCATAGAACTACAGAATGCCAGAGCTGGAAGGGACTTCCAAGAGTAAAGGATTCTGATTTTAGAAATAAAAGGCACCTTGCAGAATATCTCCAATCTCCCCATTTTATGGACAAAGTAACTGAAGCCTGGAGGGGGAAATGACTTGCCCATGGGCATACACTGAGAGAATAGCAATACTGATAACTGCTGGGGTTATGCTCCTTTCAGTACACAGTTTGGTCAGCTTAGGGTATGAGGCCTTTCAGACCTTTTGGGACCCTGCCCCAAGGGCCCTTGTGAAAGAGAAGGCCAGACACTGCACAGCTTCTAAGAGTGAGTTCTCTAGGGAGGTTTTCAGGCTATCTGCTTCCCCCTTAGCTTCCCTCCTCCAGAATTGTCTAGAGCTGAGCTACAGAGAAAAATCTGCAATCAAAATGTACAGTCCCTCAGGGAAAGAAGCCCCGCACTCCTCACATTAACAGCAGAAAGACAGACCAGCAACAACCTTGCTGTAGTGATGACATTTCAGCAACGAAGGGAATCAAGGAAAGGAAAGAAAAGGAAAGGGGGGTGAGGGGGAGGAGGGGAAAGAAAGAGGAGAAAAAGGAGAGAAGGAGGAGGAGAAATGGGGGAGGGAGGAGATCTAGGGAGGAAGGAGGAGGAGAAATGAGGGGGAGGCAGGAGAAATGGGGGAGGGAAAAGGAGAAAAGAAGAGGCAGAAGGAGAAATGGGGGGAGGCAGAAAGAGAAATGAAGGGAAGGAGGAGAAATGAGGGGGAGGGAGGAGGAGAAATGGGGGAAGGAGGAGGAGATATGGGGGGGAGGGAGGAGAAATGGGGGTAGAAAATAGGAGGAGAAAGAAGAGGAAGAATAAGGGAGGGAGAATGGATAAGGAAGGGAATCAGGAGGAAGGAGGACTAAGAATAGAGAGGGAGGAGGAGGAGAAAGGGGGGAAGGGGAGGAGATAGGGAGAGAATAAGGGAGGAAGGGTACAAACAAAAGGCAGAAGAGGAAACATAAGTGTAGAAAGGAGAAGGCAATAATCTGAGGAGAAGGAAGCTGGAAGGTGATGAATGTCAGAGTTGGAGGACCCCTTAGAATCTACATTGTGTTATCTGGGCAGAACCTTAGGACTCATAGCTAGAAGGGTCCTTGGGTATCATCTTCACTAGCCTACTCATAGTACAGATAAGCAACGGGATGCCCAGAGAAGGGAAGGGACAGTAAGATACTAGCTCCAACTCTGGAAGGGCCCTCAGAAGCCAGCTAGCCCAACTCCCTCTTTTTCCAAGAGGAAACTAAGGCCTAGAAAGGCCAAGTAGCCTACCCAAGCTCACAACAGTAGTGTCAGTAACATCTGAACACAGGCCCTCTGACTGCTGCTCAAGGTCAAACACACCAAGGGTCACAGTGGGAGAAGGAAAAGGACAAGAGAGGGATGGAGGGAGGGAGGGAGGGAGGGAGAGAGAGAGAGACAGAGACAGAGTAAGACTGAGAGGAGAGACAGAGACAGAGAGAGACAGAGAGAGAGAGGAAATAAAAATGTAAGTGGACAAGGCTGAAGGCAAACAGGAAGAGAAAGATTAAGAAAAGGGTTCAAAAGAAGGGAAATCAAGGAAGAAAAGGGTAAAGAGTAGATTAGGAAATGAAGGGAAATAGAGGAAGAGAGACTAGAAGAAGTGGAGGAGCAGGTAGAGGAGTCAGGTTAGGGTGGTAAGGGGGATAATAGTCACTCACCCTCACAAAGCTGGCAGGAAACCATCCCTCCTCATCATCGATCTGGCCCCACCACCAGTCCTTGTTGGAAGCATCCAGGACCTTGATGACGTCGCCCGCCTTAAACGCCAACTCCCGGTTGGCCATGGTGACATGATCCCATACTGCCTCAGCACTTACGATGGAACCTCCGCTGATCAGCTAAAGAGAAAACAGCAGAGACTCAGTCCCAATCCCATTGTCCAGCCCTCTAGCCTACTTTGAATTCATAAGGGGAAAGGAAATCAATGAATTGGACTGCCCCCTCTAATGACACTGTCAACTCTCTATCATCCAGAGGGTGTGATCACAGGTTCCTATGGGAACATAAGACTGAGGAACTAGGAAGGTCCTCAGACCAGCTAGTTCAAGCTTCTCATTTGCTAGAGAAGGAAGTGAGCCCTGGAGAGGTAGGGAATGCCTCAGCCTATTATGAGCCAGTATAGGCCTCATCCAGGTTCCTAACTCATCCTTCTAATCCTGCTGCTAGTGAGTATGCTAGAAGAGGAGAAATTCCCATCCATCCATCTTCTTATAGAGAAAGACTGGAGGGGGTGAGTTGATACCAATTAAGTTTGGAATTAGGTATGATTCCAAATATTCATGCTACCCATGTCTTCTCTGATGGTGGAAAATAGAGAGTTGACTACATCTTTCTGGGATCCCCACCCCTCTGCATAACATACTCCCACATTCTTCAAACACATGAGAGGCCAGTCCTGGAGGTCTTTGGCTGCCAATCTATCATCTAGCAAGGTCAATAATGGGAGGGGGAATTTCTCTTCAACCCAAGAAGCCCCATGCACCCAACAGATATTCTATCAACAATCTCTGAGACTGCTGGCGAAACTGAGGGCATGGTTTTTCAGAAGGGGAAACTGAAGCTTAGAGAAAAAGGATGAATGACTCATCCAAGGTCACACAGAAAGTCAGAGGCTGCCCTGGGCATGAGGAAATGTGACCACCAGGACTAGATTACATGGGTCACAAAGAGACCTCTCCCACTTATACCCCCTTCTCATCATCACACATACACACACACATACAGACTCTGCCAAAGATACCCTGGTGAGATCAAGGCTGTACATTTAAAACATATAGCCTCCAGGAAAGGGCCCAGGTCTAAGACTAGTCTCCCAGACAGGCTCAGTCCTGGCCAGGCAATCATGAACATGCCAAGCATATGGCATCTTGGCCAATGGGATAGGAGTCTAGGCCTGCCAGAATCTTGAAGTAGCAAGAACCCTCAGAGGTGACTGCTGCCATCCCTTGCTTTTAGGAATGGCAGTGATCTCAGGCAGATGGAACACAGAATCTGAGTTGGAAGAAAGTGACCCTTCACGCAGGGGTCTTCAGGAGGCCTTAAAGCTTCCAGGACCAGGAACTCACTATTGCCCAAGGCAAGCCCATTTGACTTTTGAACAGCTCTGCTGGTTAAGAAATTAATGCTTCCTTACATGGTATAACATGCTTCTTTGTAACATCAGAGAGGCCTAGACAGAAGACTGGAAAGGACCTCAGAGGCCAGGCTACTCCAACTCTATCCTTTTACAGAGGAGGAAACTGAGGCACAGGGAGGGGAAGAGACTTGCTCAAGGTTAAACAAAAATTAAATTTCAGAGTTGGGATCTGAATACAGGTCCTCTGACTTCAAATACACTGTCCTTTGAGTTCACTAAACTACCTTCTAATTCTGACATTTGAGGTCAAGCAGATTCCTTGTAACCCAACTTCTACATGGTGGGGGTGGGGGATGGGGGTGTCAACCATAATTGTCTTCAAATATCTCAAGAGTTGTCTTCCTTTCTCCAGGCTAGCACCCATATTTCTTTCAAGTGATCCTCTTATGACATAGCTCCAAGGTCTGTCAATACCTTGGCTTTCCCTCTCTGAACATTCTCCTATTTATCAATACCCCTTCTAAATGAACACAGCCCTTCAGATATGACCTGACCAGAGCAGAGGACTGTGGGATGAAGTTCCCACCTTCTGGATACTAGTCCTCTATCTGAGATGGGGAACCTGGGGCCTGAAGGCTATATGCAGCCCTCTAGGTCCTCAAGTGCAGCCCTTTGACTGAATCCAAACTTCACAGAACAAATTTCCTTAATAAAAATAATAAAATAATTAAAAAAAAGATTTGGTCTGTAAAACTTGGACTCAGTCAAAAGGCCACACCCGAGAACCTAGAAGGCCACATGTGCCCTGGAGGCTGAAGGTTCCCCACCCCTGAGACCAATGAAGTCTTAGCTTGAGGTTTTTCTTTTTTGGGGGGGGGTGGGAGATAGTCAAGTCACTGTTGATTCTTACCTTATTAAAATCTACAAAACTTCCCTTATCTTTTCCTTCTGAAATGTCTAACCACCTCTCTCCTTGCCACCCACTGGTGTCATTGACTTTTTAAAAATTCAAGCACAAAACTTTATATTGGGAGCCTAATCTCTTTCTTTCCTGACTCCCACAATCACCTGATTCATCAATTTATATATTGTTCTAGCTGGAACACACCTTAGAGATAATCTATTTGAATACTTTTTTTTTTAAAGGAGGGAAAAACTGAGGCCAGAGAGGAAAAAAAAATGACTTGTCCAAGGGCATATAGAAAAACAGTGGAAGATAAGCCAAGATGACAGGAAAGAAAAATGACAAATGCTGGAAGGGGATGTGGGAAAATACGGACATTTGTCCACCAACAGTGCATTAGTGTCTCTATTCTGGAGAGAAATTTGGAACTGTGGCCAAAGGGCTATAAAACTGTGCACATCCTTTGATCCAGCAATACCAATACTAGGTCTGTACCCCAAATTAATCAGAGTAAAGGAAAGGGCACTTATCTATACAAAAATATTTATAGCAGTTCTTTTTGTGGGGACAAAGAATTAGAATCCATCAATTGAGGAATGGCTGAATAAATTGTGATGTATGAATGTGATGGAATACTACTATGCTGTATGAAATGATGAAGGGGATAGTTTCAGAGAAACCTGGGAAGACTTATAAGAATTGATGCAGAGTGAGGTGAGCAGAACCAGTAACAGTAATATTGTAAGGATGATCAACTATGAAAGACATAGCAACTTTGATCAAAGGGATCAACAGTGATCTATCACAATTCCAAAAGACTAATAATGAAACATGCTATCCATATCCAGAGAGAAAACTGATGAACTCAAGAATACTGAATGAAGTATATTTTTTTCTCTTTATCTTTTGTGTCTTTTTTTTTTTAACATAGCTAATATGGAAAAAAAAGAAAAAGAAAGAAAAAGAAAACAAGTTTCAGAGCCAGAACTTGAACTTGGGCAGCCCAACTCTTCACATGCTGAGGGCAAGTGTGGTACAGTGGATTTCAAGTCAGATAATGTAGGTTCAAATCATCTCTCTGTCACTTACGATCCATTTGACTTTGAACAAGTCACTTCCCCTCCGAACCTCAAGTTCTTCCTCCATAAAATGAAGGACTGCATGATCTTACAGGTTCCTTCCAGTTTTAGACCTAGGAACCTATGAGCCTATGAATCTTATCTCCTTGGCATATGCAGACTTGCCCTGGGATGGAGAAGAATAAGGCTTTGGCACAAGGAAGATGCCACTCAGTGATGCATTGGTTTCCTAAGCAAAGTGGTACCCAATGGCTCCAAAAGTCTTAAGTGGCAGTCCTGGGAGAGGTGCCAGGCAACAAATCATTTGATAGGTAAATTAGTAAGAGCTAACTCAATTAGCTCCACTCCGCCCAAGCAGCTCTAGACTATCAGACCAGAACATGCTTCCCATCCCAGCCAGCTGTCCACTCTGGCCATCTCAACATTTATATATCACCTCCCCCTTTCTGCCTCTTACTCTGGGGTCAGTAATCAAATCGACATTGCTATGACGCTATTGTTCCTGGATAGGGTGTGTCAATTGACTGTTCTAATTATGAATCAATTCAGCTTCCCAGCATCTTCTCTACCCCCACCCCACCCCAAAACGTTTCCTTCCCTGGTCACCACTCCCCAACATATGCTGTCTTATCCTATTAGAATGAAGCTCTTTGCACATGAGGACTTGTCTCACTTTTATATTTATTTGTAACTGCAAGGCTTAGCACATAGCAAATACTTAATAAATGCTTTTTCATTATTACATTCAATCTTTGCCCTTGCCATTCATAGTCTTAAATCCGACACAGATTTTAGAAAACTAGTGGTAGAGCTCCAAACGATCTTTGAATAAAAATAATTCCATTATTATATAGTGTTTGGTTTATAAAGTGCTTTCCTCACAATAACCCTGTGAGTTTAGCAGCATAAACATTATTATCCCCATTTTACAGCTGAGGAAACTGAAGATTAGGGATGAGTCATTTTCAGGATGAGCCCAGGGGCTCATCACTATTAAAAATCAGTGCCAGGATTTGAATTCAGGTTTTTCTTACTCCAAATGTGGTGTTCATTCTACAGGGTAGAAGAAATTTTTTAGATCTTTTAACCCAATTACAGAAGAGGAAACTGAGACCCAGAGATACAAAGGGACTTGGCCTGGATCACAAAGCTTACATGGAGCAGAGCTTGTTAGAACTACAGGCCAGGTATGGATTGAATGCTGGTCAGATGTAAGGCACTAGAAGAGGCGCTAAACAAAACATCTGCCCTGGCCTCAGCTATGCAGGTGTGTGGTGGAGAAATTGGCATTGACATCAGAGAAGCTGGGAGCAGTAGGGAGCTGCCCCTTCTTAAGCCCAAGAGCTTTGCTTCAGGACTACACACAAAAAAGTGGGTCCTTAATCAAATCCTAGAACTTCTAGAGAACAGAATTGATTTTGAATTCAATTTTATTAAGGGCCTACCTACTGTATGTGCTGGGCACTGTAGCTACAACCACCACCATTGAATTATTATTTGAGTGGAATTGAATTAATTTAATATTTAATTAATTTAATATTCTTTTCCCTTATATATGTGCACAGATCCTCTGGTCCATTCTTTTTTTCACAATGATACCTACAGTAGTCAGCAAATGGCATCATTTGTAAAATAGCAACCAACCACCATTCAGAGCATTTTTCAGTATAGTTTAGAGGTCAAAGCATAACCACTAAATATTGGGAGAACTGATTCCCAGTCCCCATGCCAATTAGGAACTACAATGTAAGCTGGGGCAAAGCATCATTCTTACCTGGGCTTTTTGTGGTGACATTTCTGAAAAGGGCACAGGATTCCCAAAAATTGGGTTGGCATCATATGAGCAAGGGCAAGTGATCTTCTCCATTGGGGCTATCCTTTCTTTGTTTTGTTCTGCTTTTTTTTTAATCTAAGAGGCCAGACAAGATAAGACAATACATTCTTTAACAAGCCTTCTGGCTTTAATATTTGGCTAATCTGTACTGATATAACATAGGCCTGTTGTGGGCAGGGGCTGCTTCACTTTTGTCCCTTTATACCCACGGCTTAGCACTAAACACCAGGCACAAAGCAGGTTCTTAAAGTCTTGTTGACTAAAGAACAGAGAGCATGTATTATCTTCATTTTAAAAGAGAGAAAATGGAGGCTGTGATAAGCAAAATGTCTGCCTCTGGTTCACTCAGTCAGTAAGGGGTACAGCCAAGTCTTGAACCCAGGTTTTTTTCAGTCTACAGTCAGGGCTCTTTTCAGTACAGAATGGTAGAAACCAACTGTGCCCAGGCAGCCAAGCTCAGTCTTAGAGTCATGGACTCAGAGAGGGGCAGAGTGGAAAGGAAGCTGGGAGGAACAGGGTTCAGCCCCTAATGGAGGCAGAAAGGTCATCTATGACCTGTGCTAGAGGCAGAGGGCCCGCAAGCTCGGATGCCTAAGTGTTGAGAGGCAAAATTCGTTCTATTCATGAACAGATTCCATGCTGTTCACCCCAAAGCCCTTGCTTTCTATCCCTCACTCCCCCTCCTCCTCCTGTTCCCATACTGCAGGCAGGAGATAAATATGTCAGTGGGCATTGAGTTAACTACAAATAGTTCTTGGCCACGGGACAGTACGGTAGAGACACCCTTCCTTCGGTGTGTGGGAGCCTTGAAAAAAGCTTTTCTAAGCCTCTTCCTCCCCCATTCTGCTTACAAGAGTTACAAGCACAGAGGGAAGAAAGAAAGGCCCAAGAGGATTGGCAAATCTCAAGTATCTCCTGCCCCAGGAGGCCAGCACAGCTATTCACTAGCTGCTTGACCTGAACTCTCATTTCTGCTCTCTTGAACTTAGTCTCCCCATCCGTAAGATGAGGGGGTTGCACGAGGTGATCTCCAAGGTCCTTCTCAATTCTGGATCAATTTAATTAGCGGCAGCAGGGCATACTAGACAGGCTGTGAACTTAGGAGTCTTGAAGACACTAAAATTAGCTAAGAGATCCTGGTCAAGTCACTTACCCATTTTGTGCCTCAGGTTTCTCTTCTGCAAAATGAGGTTAGATTTGCTGGCCTCTTAGGTCTCTTCTGGCTCTAGATCTCAGACGCTATGCCTCTAATTTGATTCAATTCAACAAGCATCCATTAAAGGTTGGCTTTGGGTCAGGCACTAGGCTAGGTGCTTTGGATATAACAAAAAGGGGTCAGTCCCTATCCCCAAGGAGGTAATATGCTCCTAGAACCCAGGATCCCATGCCAGAAGCCACCCAGTCCTCTTTGGGAAAGGGCAATTACTGGTAGAAAGAGATGTTACTTAGCAGCCAGTAGAGCCAACCCAATGCCAGGTCTGGGACAGTGGCCCTCAGCCAGATTTCCAAAGCTCCTTTGATCTGCTCCAGTATTCCAGCTAAAGACTACCACTGAAAATAGATATTTAATTAGCTCAGGGTGGCTGCCAGCAATATGAACATTTCTAAAGCACCAAGCAGAAGGGAGAAGGGTAATAAAAATGAAATAAAATAAAACTCAAGTGGTCTCTATAATGTTAGTCCCATGACTGAAAAGATGGCAGCCCTGAACTTGACCTCCTAGTGATACTGAAAGAACAGGGAGATAGGAGGGCCAGAGAAAGGCCTTTCCGCATTGATATGCCAGTGTCATCTGGAGCCTGCGGCAGAAGCACCTGAGGTGTGACAATACTGGCACACCACGGCTCAGCTCACCCTGTTCAGATGATAATAACTTAGCAATGAGAAGGCCCAGCCACTTGGAAACCAAAGCCCTCTCTCTTCACCCTCTTTCTTCTTTCTTTTCTCCTTTCTTTCTGATTATGCTTTGTGAACTCACATGAAGCCTTCATTAATGTCAAGGGAGAGACTACTGAAAACAGGGCCTTAGGGGCCAGGTTAGATGAGAAAGTGCTCTCTGGAGTAGGGAAGTCTAGGACCTAGGGCTGGTTTTGCCATGAACTTAAGGTGAACAATTTCTCTGACCTCTCAGGTTCCTCCTCTCCCTTCAGGGGCTGAACTGGATGACTTCTAGAGCCATTCCTAGCTCAAATATTCTAATGTCTAAGGTCCCTTTTAGGTCTGGTATTCTCAGTTCTATCTTCTAAGATCCCTTCCAGCTCAAAAATTCTATGCTCTAAGGTCCCTCTCATCTCTGACATCCTTTACTGGCTCCCATGTGGCTATGGGGCAGGCCCTAGTTGTGACAAAACTACCTTTCTCCCACTAAAGGGAACAAGGCCAAAGTGTCCACCATCAAAAATTGATGGGAGGCCTCCTGCTTGGGGAAGGTTTGTGCAAGAACCCAGCTTATCTCTCAGGAAGCTCTATCTTGGCCTTAGTCACTCTGGGAGTCGCCAGAACAAAAGAAGAATGGCCACTGCATTGACCTTCCTGATCCACCTCCCTGGGGCTGCTGCTAGAGGAGGGACCCTCTGGCCACATGCTGCCAGGTCACCAAGGAGGGTGGGGAGGGCCATGGAACAACGAGGAGAAGAAGCTGACCTTCTGCTCCTTCTTTTCCCCCTACCTGTCTATTCTTGGGCTGCCTTTTGGGCCCAGGAAGCAAGGACATTCTTTCCTGCAGAGTCACAGCAACACTGTCTTCACACTAAAGGCCTTCTGCCACCAAGTGATCTGTCCAAGCCAGGTACTGGGAGTCCAGAGAAGGGGACAACATCCACTTTAGAGAACCGAAGTATGTCTTCCCTCGGAAGCCAGCTAGATCAACCAGACTACAACTAGAAGAGACTGCCGAGAACATCACCTGAATATATACCTCCAGTAAGGAAGAGTTCACTATTTCTGGTGGCTAGGCATGTCACTTTTGGATAACTAATTATTAAGAGATTTTCTCTTACAGCCAACCCAAACAGACCTGTCTATAATGTAACCCTCCACTACTCCTGGTTCCACCCTTTTGAGTCAAGAACAGCCACTATTTCTCTAGCTGGGGAGCCAAACTGCCTTATTCTTGGACAACAGAGGCAAGCCTAGGTCATATTCACTTTGGGGGCTGCCCCATCACACTGCTGGCTCCAGAACTTTGAGTCTACAGAATCCCCCTGAGCTTGTCTCTTCAGGCATACTGCTGAACAGCCCCATCTCATCCTTGTGCCATTGACTAGAGAAACACAAATATAGAGTTTTACGTTGAATGGATATATATTAGCCCAATGTTTGAGGCTGGAATCTCTGAGCACACCTGTCTCTTTGAACATACCTGATATTCCCCAATGCCAAAGTCTTAGAACAGAACACATACGAGGGAAGGATTATTCAAATTATTAAAGAATCCTTTGCTTACAGAAAGAAGCACTGGAATAATGTTTTAATCACACCTCAGGTCTCCACAGACTTGCAGGTTTTATAAAGCAATAGTGCATGTATTATCTCCTGATCCTCACAATCACCCCAGGAGGTAGCCAGGACAAGTACTATTATTTCCATTTTCCAGATGAGAAAACTAAGATTCAGAGTGCAAGGTCATACAGCTAATAAGTGTCAGTGACGGGAAGCAATTGTCTTTTTAGTAGAAAAGGAAAGGCGATAGATAATCCACAAAGCAAAGAAATGAAGGGTCTGTTGAAGATAGTACTCCAACATTTTTTCACGGTACACCCTTCTCTGCTAAGGCTCCATTAACAATCACAAAGAAATGTGTTTATATGAAAGTCTCAATTAAAAAGACCCAGAGGAAACTCAAGGAACAAGTTCTGGCAGAGACCAGATCGGGGATGGGGAACATGCGGCCTTGAGACCACCCCTGGCATAGCGGAACAGGCACTAGAGAGAATATCAGAGGATATTGGCTTGAGAACCAGCTCTGCATCTTATGGGCTGTGTGAAGTCATTTCCCCTGCCCAGCCTCAGTTTCCCCATCTGTCAAGTGAAGGGATTGAAATAGATGGCCACTGAGGTCCCTTACAGCTCTAGAGCAATGATCCTATGTGGGACCTTGGACAAGTCACTTCACTTCAGAATCTGAGTTATTCCATCCCCTGTCAGATAAAGGGGGTTGGCTTATATAAGATCCCTGAGGACCCTTTTAGCTCCTGACATCCCTTTCTAACTCCTCAGTGCAATACAAAACACCCGAGGGAAGGGGATTCCGATTCCTGCTTCATTCAGATCCTCTATGCCATCTTGACAAAACGATTCTACTATCCTGCCTTGCAAAAGTGAAATGGTGACCTTAAACTGGAAACTGATCAATCCTTTCTAGATGACAAGCAAGCTATTTAAGTCACTCAGGCAATGCTGCTAATCTATTCAGGGAATGAAGGCAAAGGCCATAGTTCTTTGGACACCCCAGTTCACAGATCAACCAATAACTCTGCTTGTTTTTCTCTGCACCTCGAGAAAGCATATGAATATTCTTGTGACTTCAACTCTCCTTTCTCTAAGGCAAACTTCTAAATGGATATCTTGACCTCTCACCTTGGACCAATGCCAGATTTCCCATTGCCCCCAGGGTCTCTGTACTTATCTTCTGATAATTTTGACACCAAACTCAACACTCATCTTTCCCTGTTGCCCTTGCCAACTTGACTAATTCTGCTAGAGGCACCCTGACAGGACCGGGATAGGACCCAGGAAACCTAGCTTCTGATCTCAGCTCTGTCACTTTCTAACTCTGGGACTTGAGTTAAGTCACTACTCTTCTCTAGGCCACAGGGAAATCCCCAGATTTCCTCATTGTGGTAATTTCCTTCTTGGCCCCCTCCCCAAGGCTCTTGCAAAGAGCCAGTGAGATCATGGATGGCAAGTGGATTCAAACTATAAAGTCCTATGGAAATGTCCTCAATTAAAACATAACCCAGAGAACACAGAAAGGACCTTGAATTCAAGGAGGAGATTGGGGCTGGAATTTCAGTTCTGATACTCACTTGTTATGTGACCCCTGACTCATCACTCACCCTCTCTGAACCTTTGCCTCTTCATCTGGAAAATGGGACCAACCTACCAACTTAACCAATAGTCTTCTAGTGCTGTTGTACAGTTGAGTCTTGAAAAACTCAACTCTCTGAAGTACTGGATTTGGGGCACACACACAAAGGGGCACAAGGTGGGGATGAGCAAGGCCCAACATGTTAACAAATAGGGAATTATGAAGGAGAAAGAGATGAAGAGAGGTCATCATGATTGTAAAAGATGATGGGCTGGACATGTGTCAAGAGTGAGAAGTAACTGGTGGGTGGCCCATGTTCTCTATTAAAATATACATAACAAAAGGGAGGACTTTTAAAAGGCCCCTAGACATTAGATGGACTCCCTGTGTCAAAGGAATAGAAGAACATGGGCATGAGTCACCCAGGATGGGCAAAAAAGATGGACTATGATTTTCTCTAAAGGAGAGATCAGAGAACCACTGGAGCATTGGAGAAACAACTTCACATTATTGCTTCAAGCAATGTGCTTTATAAGTTTGGAGTCCTCAATGAATGGGAGGTGGTGTATTGTAACTGGATTCAAACTGTAGGCCCTGAAGCCTGGGCCACCACCATCTCTCTCTACCCCTTGACCCCTGAGGCAGAAAATACTTAAGACAGATGGCCTAGCATTCTGTGGGGCCCAGAAATTAATCTTCAAGACCTATACCCAGGTGGACAGTTGGTGTGGGCTGGTATTTAAATAGTTAATGCACAACTGCCTGCCAATGATCAGCTGCTGAATAATAAGTTGCTATTTTGATAGGTTTTCAAAGGACTGTCCACTACATGACACACACTGGGAGGGAGGGAGGCAGGTCAAGGATGACTACCCCCATTCAGCACAACAGAGATGATCCCCATTCTTCAGTTCAGGAAAATGATACATAGAATGGTGCTCTGTGTGCGTGTGTGTGTATGTGTGTGTGTGTGTGTGTGTGTGTGTGTGTGTGTGTGTGTGTGTGTGTCCAACCAAGTGGCGAGGCTGGTGTGGGGAGCACCTCCAGCTTCTCCATCAGAGCTCTCAAAGCTAACTAGACCAGTCTGTTTCTCTAAGTTGCACCCAACTGCTATGTACCCAACCCTCCCTGGCAACCCAGATCAGGACTTTGAAAGGAGCTTTGAGACCCCATACCCCAAATCAGCAGGGCTGACATCCTCTCCCCTCCCTTCCCACTCAGCTTAGTAGTTCACATCTGGTTGGTTCTAGGCTGAGATTGGTTGTTGTTTTTGGCCATAACAAAATAATTTCATTTCTGGGTCAAATAATTAGTGCATTCAAGTGCAGATAGCTCTCAATGGAGTGAAAGAAAGGATGCAAATATTAGCTCTTTTCATGACCAAAATCTTGAATTTCTGGTTGGTGCTTATGCCCCACGAGTCTCTAGGCAATGGGGGTTGGGGGTTGGGAGAAGGGATATTTGTACCATCCATTTTCCACATTAAACACTGAGCCTGGCCTTTAAACCTCCAGGCAAAACCAACTGGTTTATTCTCAAATTAACCTCCTTCATTGGGGGTGGGTCGGGGTGGGAAGGCAATGAAGACAAGACAGCCCTCATTTAACCAACCTGTTCACGGAAAGCCAAAATGTTTCTGTTGGGACCAAACAAAAACCCAAAGGCCAATTACCCTGAGGATCCCCAGCTCTTTTCCACTGGAGACCACAACTTCTAAACTCACCAAAAGAATCACCTAAAGGGAATAATAGCTCTCATGATGAAATGGATTGTTGGCTGATGTAAACTAAAAATGGACTTGGGCTAATTGGTCTGTGAGGCCCAAAAAAGGACCCTTCTGATGTGGAACAATTTCACAGGCCCCTGAATTACTAAGACAAAGGGCAGTGGCTACCCAGAAAGGAAAAGATACTCAATGTGCATGTGTCAGAGAAAAACAGGATCTCACATTTGAAAGGCATGATCATGGGTGTTAGATCTGAAAAAGATCTGAAAACACAGATTAGAATTTGGAGGATCCTTGGGCCACAGATGGTCAACCTGGAAGGGGACTCAGAACAGAGGATGTCAGAGCTGGGAGGGCCCTTAGAACACAGAATGTTAGAGCTGGAAGGGGCCTTAGAACACAGAATGTTAGAGCTGGGAGGAGCCTTAGAACAGGGAAGGTCAGGGGTGGGAGGGGCCTTAGAACATAGAATGCTGGAAGAACAAAAGGTCCAGAATATCAAGGGAATTAATGAAAAGAAATGCTAGGGAAGGTGGCCTAGCCCTACCAGATCTTAAATTGTATTATAAAGCAGCAATCATCAAAATCACAAGGTACTGGCTAAGAAACAGAGGGGTAGATCAGTGGAATAGGTCAGGTACTCAAGACACAGTAGTCAATGACTATAGTAAACTACTATTTGATAAAGGCAAAGACCCCAACTTCTGGGATAAGAACTCACCAATTAACAAAAACTGCTGAGAAAACTGGAAAATAGTATGACAGAAAACTGGGCATAGACTAACATCTTACACTGTATACCAAAATAAAATCCAAATGGGTACATGATTTAGATATAAAGGTTGATACTTTAAGCAAACTGGGAGAGCAAGGAATAGTTTACCTATCAGATTTATGGAGAATGGAAGAATTTATGACCAAATAAAAGATAGAGAACATTATAAAGTACAAAATGTAATTTTGATTACATTAAATTGAAAATGTTTTGTGCAAAGCCAATGTAACCAAGATTAGGCCTATATCCCAAAGAGATCATACAAATGGGAAAAGGACCCACACGTACAAAAATATTTATAGCTGCTCTTTTTGTGGTGGCCAAAAACTGAAAATTGAGGGGATGCCCATCCATTGGGGAATGGCTGAACAAGTTGTGGTAGTGAATGTAATGAAATACTATTGTGCTGTAAGAAACGATGAACAGGAGGACTTCAGAAAAACCTGGAAAAGCTTACATGAACCAATGCTGGGTAAAATGAGCAGAACCAGGAGAACATTGTACAGAGTTATAGCAACATTGTGGAATGATCAATTTTGATAGACTTAACTCTTCTCAGTAATGCAGGGATCAAAGACAACTCCAAAAGACTCATGATGGAAAATGCTATCCCCATTCAGAGAAAGAACTATGAAGTCTGAATGCAGATGGAAGCAGACTATTTTCTCTCTCTTTTTTTGTTGTTTTGTTTCTTCTTTCTCATGGTTTATCCCATTAGTTCTAATTCTTCTTTACAACATGACTAATGTGAAAATATGTTTAATAAGAGCCTATATCAGATTGAATGCTGTCTTGGGAAGTGGGGAGGAGAGGGAAGTGGAAATAATTTAAAGCCCAAAAGCTTGTGGAACTCAATGTTGAAAACTAAAAATAAATTAATTAATCAAATATTTTAAAAAAAAGAACACAGAATGTTAGAGTTGGGAGAGGCCATAGAACGGGATGTCAGAGCTGGGAGGGAACTTAGAATAAGGAATGTCAGGGCTGGGAGGGGACTTAGAACAGGGGATGTCAGGGCTGGGAGGGACCTTAGAACATAGAAAGTCAGATATGGGAGGGACCTAAGAACATCAAAGGTCAAATGTGGAAGGACTCATACAACACCAAAATATCAGGAGCTGAAAGGAACACTTGAAAACAGAATGCTAGAGCAGGAATAGAAAGGAATCTCCCAGATCATTTAGTCCAATGGCCTCATTTTACAAAGTTTGAAGGAGCCTCTGGGAAGGAAAGGGCACACAGAACAGATCATAAGCTCCTTGAAGGCAGGGACTATCTTTTGTCTCTTTTTGTATCCTCAGAGCTTAGCACCGTGCCTGAAACATTAATAAATAATTAAGTGCCTGGCACTTAATAAATATTTATTGATTGATTGATTGGATTCAAACCACTCCAAACATCTCCTCTCACACTCCCCACCACCACCCCATGATAAGGAACTCAGTACTTCTGAAAGTAGGGTGCTCTACTTTTGGACAGCTCTAATCATTTTGAAGCTTTTCTTGACATTGACCTGACATCTCTCTCTCTCTTGGCATCTCTGGATCTGCTGGCCACCTACTGCTCTCAGTTTTTTTTTTCTTGGAAGACAAGCAGAACAAGGCTAACCCCTCATATGACAGCCCTTTAACTACCATAACAAGTATTTATTAAACCTTTACTATGTGCCAGTGCCACTGGTGATACAAATCCCATCCCCTCCTACATCTTCTCTTCTCCAGACTTTATCATCTTTGTCCCACTCATTAGAATGGACTCATCTGCCAATGTCCTTATGATGTTTTCTTCCTGAGTCCAAGTCATGTGATTCTTGTTAGTGTGGGTTACGTGGACCCCATGATTTCAATTTGGTCTGATGTGATTTTCCTCCTCATAAGGCAAACAGGACTGAGGAAAGAAGACAAACTGAGTTTGGTCCATTTGACTTTTGGTTAAAAAGATAGCAGTCTGAGAGTGTGTCAAAAGGAATGGTTCAAATGGTTTTTGACTTGGACGTTGGATCCCAGAGAAAAGGAAAAGAGTAGCATTCACTGGGGAAAAGACTCCCTATCTGGCACAAACAGCTAGAGGAAAGTTGGGAAAGCAATCTGGCAGGAACTGGGTTTAGAACAACATCTCACACCATATCTCACAATAAACTACAAAAGGATATTTGTCCTAAATATAAACCAGCAAATAGTTTAAAACAATAGAGATGGGAAGGAGATGCCTCTCACACCTATAGCTAGGAGGGGAATTTTTAATTAAACAAGGGATACAGGTGATAAAATTGAAAGGCTTTTGTGCAAGCAAAAGAAATACAATTAGAATTAGAAAGGAAACAATTAACTGGGGGAAAAACTTCCAGCAAATATCTGGGATAAAAGTCTGCTATCTAAGATATGCAAAGAATTGCTACAAATACAAGGTGTCCCAATAGTTCCAGTACCATGAAGGCTTAAGAATCACACTAAGACTTGTACGTAAGAAAAATAGCAATTCTCCAGTAGATAAATGGTCAAAGGACATAAACAGGAAAATCACAAAAGGATTTGAATTCTTGATTCTTTGATTTCTCACAGGAAATTCTCAAAAGAAACAAACTCAATACCACATATAAATGTTCTAAATCAGTAATTATAAGAGAAATGATCATTAAAACAACTCAGAGGTTTTACTTCACCCCAAACAGATTAGTGATGACGAAAAGGGGAGAAGGGGGAAGCAACTGTTGGAACAGCTGTGAGGAGTCAGACACACTCATTGCTGGTGACATTATAAAATTGACTCAACCATTCTGAGAACTATGCCTAAGAAGTCACTCTTGGTATATACCCTTTGACCCAGAGATATTTTGATTAGACATATAAGCCTTGGAGACCAAGGATCCATATGTGCAAGAATATGTATAAGCAGTCCTTTTTGGAAACAAAGTGGGTGCCCATCAGTTCTGAAACTGTTCAACAAAATGTGGCATATGAATGGAATTATATACTATTGTGCCAGAAGAAATGACTAATATGACAAGATTTTGGAAAACATGACGAGAATTGTATTAACTGAGCAGAACCAGGAGAACAATTGACATTATATCCAAAATGGTGGAAAACAACTTGAAAAGACCCTTGAACTCTAATCAATGCAGTAACCAACCAAGAGTGACCCAGAATGAAACATGCCTCTCACCCATGGACAGAGAAGTAATAGAGCAGAGATGCACAATGAGATGTGCCATTTTGTTTTGTTTGACTATACCTATCCATCACAAGAGAAGTCTTTTATTTGAGGAGGGGGAGAGTTAGTGGGTACAGATGCCACCCCCCCAAAGTTAGCATCAATAAAACAGGTTTTAAATACACAGAAGAGGGAACAAACATATGACAATTTTATTACTATTCACTATATTTAATACATGCTTTTAAAAACTGTATCAGTTCACATTTTCTTATTCAATCCTATTTTGAATTCACTGAATACTGAAATGTATGTTGGTTGATAATTCTATGATAAAAAAGGGGAAAAAAGCTTTTCAAAAAAGGGAATAGATTATATCAGTAGAATATAAGCTCCTTGAGGACAGAGAAAGCTTCCCTTTTGTCTGTGTAGTCCCACAATTCAGCAGTGCTTGGCACAAATACCACGTTAGTTGTGCCCTTCATTAAGTTTCATCTAGATTATTCTCCCCGATTCAAGTATCTCCCAATTTCAGTCCATCATCCAGTGTTGCTACTGCTGGTTTTCCTTAAGTGTACATCTGACCATGACACTCCCTTCCTCCATCAACTCCAGTGGCTCCCTATTGCCTCTAAAATCAAATATAAATAAACTCTATTTGGCTTTTAAAACCTACACCACCTTTCCCTAGTCTATCCATCTAGCATCAATGGACAATACTCTCTCTCCCTCTATAAACTGGTGTTCTCTCTGTTCCTCACACGTAGCATTCCAACATGCCTTTGTTCTGGCCATCCCTCAGGCCTGCACTTCCTTCTTGTCTCCACCTAGTGGAATCCCTCTCTTCCTTCAAGCACCAACTTGTAAAACCTTTCCTGATTCCCACCACAACTAGTACCCTGTCTCCCAAACTACCTTGGATTTAACTAGTTTATACTTACTCACTTTTATATTTATTCTATACTTAGGGTATCCCCCAAAGTCTTAGTGCCATTTTAAGTTTTAATGGTTTAAAACAACATTGAGACTTTTGGGACACTGCGTCTGTGTGTGTGTGTGTGTGTGTGCGTGTGTGTGTCCAAAATAGACTTCGGACACAGAAGCATGCCTGCAAGGGACTCTCAGCTGGAGAGGACCACGAAACAGACAGTGAATGACAACATGGAGAAGACTCTCCGAATGATGAGAAGCCACCACTGAATGATGTCATTCAGTCTCTCCTCTCCAACATCTTGGAGACCAGCAGACAAGCCTCTCAAAGACTCACTCCCCTCATGGCTTCCAAGACAAGACCTTGGCAGATATTCCCTATGAGGTCAGAAGTGGTGCCTAAGGAGCCATTGGAGACCAAAGATGAAATCTGCATCTAAACAGCCCATCTGAAAGCTTAAGATGCTTTCCACCCAGCTTATTGATTTCCCTTGGTCTGCCAGCACTTGGCAAGAGACACACCCAGGCAAGACCAATGCATTCAACATTTTCTGTGTTGTTCCCTTAAGCCTCCAATGGCAGCATCTCATTACTGAAAGAGTCTTGGAAGACCTAAGTTCCAATCTCAGCCTGGCCACTGATTAGCTGTATGACCTTGGCTAAGTTCCTTCCCCTTCCTGGGTCTCAGTTTCTTTGTCCGCAAAATAAGAGAACTGGGATAGAGGCCCCTGAGGCCCCTTTGTACTTTAGATCTGGGAGCTTAGCTTCCCTCTTAACTCTCAAAAGAATCCCAGGATCCCCAAACTGGCCTTGCTGAAGGGGGCACATCAGCACAAAATACCAACGCAGGCACCCCCAAGGTACATAAAAGTCAGAGACAGGAGGGCTGGGCTGGACCTGAAGAAAGTTCCCAGCATCCCCTGCAGATGGGCTTCCCAGGGAGGGCCTCGGGTGGGGATGGAAAGGGAAGAGAAGTTGAGGAAGTTTGCTTGGTTCCCAAGCTTGGCTTCAGGCAGTCAGTGAGATAGTCAGCAGTGGCTAGTGAGCAGTCACTATGTGCTGAGCCACGGGGAAATAAAGTCATCTGAGGCTGAGGCAGAAGACAGTCCAGAGAAGGAGAGACTGGGAAGGGCCCAGGGCCTGGTGAACAGGGTAGCCAAGGTAGGCCTGTCTTGTACCTCAGGCTGACCTGAAAGGCCTGACAAAGAGCAGCTTCGGTTGCCCCAGTTGGGCACAGGCTTCTTGCTTCCCCAGAACAGGTTCTAGGCTTGGTCACTGACAGGGCAGGAGACCTGCTTTACTCTCAACAAAAGGCCTTGTGAAGTAGGCCAAGCAAGATGGTTTATGTAACAGAAAGGCTACACTTTTTGGCTGGCCTAAAGGGGCTAGGGAAGTGAGGGCACAGTGGATAGGTCTCTGAGCTGCCACCCTTATGAAATCATCAATTTCAAGCTGAGAAAGATTTTAGAGGATCATGGTTCCAATCTCACCTCTATGTATCATTGGGCAAGTCATGTATCCCTCCCTACCACTTCCATCCTGGGACTTACTTTCCTTATCTGTAAAATGAAGGGGTTGAATTAGATGGCCCCTATGGTTCCTTTCAGCTTTAGATTTCTGACCCCATGACCTTCCTGTCTTTGGACCTCAGTTTCTCTAACTGTAAAATAAAGCGGGGGAGGGGGGGGTTGCCTACATGATCTCTGACTTCAAATCCAGCACTGTTCAGCATGCTCTTGGCTCTGTCCCAGATTCTCGGGCAGCTTCCCCTCTCTCTGTCATCCACTATAGATATATTCCCCTCTGTATGCCTTAGTTTCTCTGCCTGTAAAATGACAAGGAAGCAGTGTGCTTGCCAGTGAGCTTTAAGCTGGAGAGGGATCACAGGATTAGAATAACAAGGGCATCCTCTGATCCACCTCCCTTATTTTACAAAGTCATGGCCAGAGATGGGATCAAGGTCATCCAGTTGAGAAGCAACAACAAAAAAGGGCATGGTGGAGAGAAAGAGGGACAGAGACAGAGACAGAGAGACAGAGACAGACAGAGAGAAAGAGGGGGAGGGAAAAAGAAAGAAGGAGAGGAAAGAAAGAGAGAGAGAGAGAGAGAGAGTCCTGCCTAGTCCTACCATCCAACAAACTTCCCAGCAGGAAAAGTAATGAGACCAAATTATGGGGGGAGGGGGGGTAGAGGGAGAGAGGAGAAAGAGGATAGGGGCATTTCCTACAACTTCTTAATCACAGAAGTTGGCCAAGCAGGTAGTGTGGCACACCAGGGGTAGGCCCTGTGGTACAGGGAGCTAAGAGGCCTGGATGGTATTCTTAACCTCTGTGCCTCATGGTCTTCACCTATCAAATGAGAGAGTTTTGGCCCAGGTGATCTCCTGACCTTTCAACTTTAACATCAACTGACCTATCAGCACTGACTAATTAAGCACCTACTATGTGCCAAGCACTGTGCTAGGAGGAGTGGAGTGGAGACACAAAGCCAAAGAAGGAAATAGTTCCTTCCCTCAAGAAAGGGACTAACATTTGAAATGGAAACTGCCTTGGACCAAGAGTGAAGGACCCTGGTTTGTCCCACTGGAGATGCCCTGAGCAAATCCAAGGGTTCCATGGGTAGCAGCAGCCAAAGGACTAGCTCCAGCAGTCAGGCATTAGGAGATGAGGAAGGAAAGAACTGGGGCCTAGGCTGGGGAAAGAAGACCTACAGGGCCTCTTTTGGATGGTTATCACTCAGGGCTTTTGCAAAGTTAGAGAGAAACATCATGTCCTTGGAGACATGGTAAAAGCTGTGACTTTCAAATCAGAGGATCTGGGTTTGAAAGCTGACTTTGCCTTTATCAGCTGTGGGGCCTTGGGCAAGTTACTTCCCATCTCTGGGCCTCAGTTTCCTCCTCTGTCCAATGAAAGGATGGGGGACGAAATGTTCTCTAAAGTCCCTTTGAGCTCTAAATGGAGGATCCTTAGAAAGTCTCCTTTTACTCTTCCCTTCTCAATGCTCCCTCCTCTTCAGAGATTCAAAAATAAATATGTTAGAAAGATGTGGGCAAATCTGGTACAGCACCCCCATGGGCACCTCTATCCTCATCCTTCCAACAGTTGGCCAGCCTCCTTTTAGAGCCAATGCCTGCAGACGCTGCTTCTGCTCTCCTCCTGAGCTATCGCTGCCCACCTGCCTCCCAGACAAGTGCCCCCACAGTGACTGCATTCAAAGAGCCAAGGAAGGAGACTGAGGCAAGAGGCAGTGGATACCTCACCATTATCAGTATCACCAGGGTTAGTTAATGCTGCTAGCCAAGCTGCCTCACCGGGAGGGATAGGCAGGTAGGAGAGAAAGGCCTTGAGCTGTTGAACCAAGTGTGTGGGGCTGGGGGAGGAGGTACTCTGTTCAAAGAAGGTTGGGCCCTGGAAAATGGCTCAGAGGATTTCCAAGTGAATTAACCCAAACATAAGCTATTTAGTCCAGGGATTCTAAACCTGGGGTCTGTGAACTTTTTAAAAAAATAATTCAGTAACTGTATTTAAATGTGATAGGTTTCCTTTGTAATCCTGTATATTTTATTTTATTCACTAAAAAACATGATTCTGAGAAGAAATCACCAGAGTGCTCAAGAAATCCATGACACAAAGAAGGTCTGGCCTAGAACAACCTACTTATTTAGGAAGTCGGACAGACTAAGCCCTCTCGACTTCAAAGTCAAATAATTAATGGTAGAACCAAGAGTAAAGATGCCAGGTCTCTGCAAGCCAAATCCAATGCTCTTGGTCCTCTGCTGCCAAAAGACTTTGAAAATCATATGGAGGATCATAGATTCAGAACTGAAAAGGCTCCTGCCATCAAGACCAAACCCAATATTTTACAGCTAAGGAAACTGGAACCCAGAGATGTTATGTGAATTAACACACATAAGACCTTCAATCTAGAACTGGGAAGGCCTTTCAAGGTACCTGAGTCCGACCTCATTTATCAAAGGAGGAAACTGAGGCCCAGCAAGCCCAGCTAATGCAAGATCCTTATTTTTTACAGGTAAGGAAACTGAGGTCCAGAGAGGCTGCCCTGCCTTGCCCAACTATATCACTTGGCAGAGTGGGAAAGAGTGCTGGATCTGGAGTCAGGAGAGATCTGGGTTCAAATTCCTTTAATACTTGCTAGCTAAGTAACCAAGGCTAAATCACTTAATTTATCTCAGTCTCAGTTTCCTCATTTGTAAAATCTGTAAAAAAAAATGGAGATAACAAAAATCATAATGTCAACCTCACTGGGCTATCATGAGGCTCAAATGAGATCAATGATGGAAAGGGCTTAAGTGCTAAGCCTACAGCCAATACTATTATCATCTCTTTGAACCCCACGGGTAATAGAATCCAAGCCCAGCTGTACCTTGGACTTGAGTCCAATTAGGCCCTTAACAATGGCTTTTAATGAACAGAGATGACAAGTGGAGGCACTGTTCAAAAGTGGCAATCACCTGCTAGCTTAGGCTTAATAATGACACATGCCATGTGAACCCAGCAACACTAGTGGGAAGCCTTGGCCCTGGCCCAGACACAGGGAAATAGGGGCCTAAGAGACAGGAATTCAGCTGGACTTGCCAAGGGCCTGGGTTGCTGGCCATGGCACAATGAGAATGAACCAAGTAGCAAGATACAAACCCAATTCCTGTTGGCTCTTTCCCAAGGTTTCTTTTTGTGACTACAGGAGACAGGGAAGAGATAATGCTGTTCAGCTATTCATAGCAGCACGTGCATGCCTAGGCTGGAGTTGGGGAGAAGGAATCAACCCTTGGCTTGGAAATCCCATCCTCCCCACTCTGGGGAGGGATTCAAAGCTTCCTGGGGGATAAACACAAATGCCCAACCCTGGCGCACAGATGGAGACAATACAGCTGACATGGAAAGACAGGGTTTACCTGATTCGAGTTAGAATTTGTCCCCTTCTCACTCATCAACTCATTCCTTCATTAACTCTCCCATGATGGCGTTCACTATCTTTATGATTCCCTGGACCGTTCTCCCTGGCTCCCACTTCTCTATATGTGCTGTCTGCTCTATTAGAAATATAAGTTCCCTGAGGGCAGAGACTGTCTCATTTTTGTATTTTTATCTTTAACATTAGCACAGTGCTGAGCAGAAAGCAAGTAATTAGAAATAATCACTTTTTTAATTCATTCATTGACTTATCAAGGACTATTCAAATCAATTCAATAAACACTGAGGGTATCTATTGTAGACAAGCCATGTCAGGAAGTACTTGTTAAATGCTTACTGTGTGCCAGGCAATTGTGCTAGGCATCAGAGGAAATAAAGCTAATAAACAGTACTGTCCATGACCTCATGGAGCTTATGGACTAGCCACACTTACTCGAGGTGAAGGATCTGTGAGACAACAAAATCAGTTGCTGGGGCCTGTTTTGATTTGAAGAATCACAGAATGTGAGAGTTGGAAGGAACCTTGGGGGCCCTTTAACTCAACCCATATACAAAAGGAATGATCATTATAACATATTCAACAAGCGAACCTCCAGCCTCTGAGGGGCCCTCCCTCACATAACATTGGACCCAAGATCCTTCCCCATATTGGCTGCCCTCCTCTGCATACTCTCCATTTTCTCAACATCCTTCTTAAACCATGGCTCCCCAAACAGGCTGCAATCTTCCACATGTGTCTGACAAAGGCAGAGTACAATGATATCATCTCCCTAGTTTTGGAAGATCTGACCTTACTAATGCAGACCAAGATGGCATTAGATTCCTAGGTGGCCACATCAGTGAGCTTGTGACCCACTAAAACCATCAGATGTTTTTCAGAATAATACTGTTTATCTACCTTCCAGATCCAACCAAATTGTGAAGTTGATTTTTTGTGCCCAAGTGAAAGATTTTACATTTAGTCCAACTGATTTTCATCTTGTTAGATTCCACCCAAGGCTCTAGCCCATTGAGATCCTTGAGGATCTTGACTGTCATCTTCTGTATTAGTTCTGCTTCTCAGCTTTGTGTCATCTACAAATTTGATGAAGCTGCCATCTATACCTTTATCTAAGGGACTGAAAAAAAGCACAGATCCTGGGGCATTCCACTGGAGACCTCCTGCCACATTGGCATTGAACATTACCAACTACTCTTTGAGTCCAGCCATCCAACTAACCCTAAATCCATCTGACTATCTCATTGTCTAATTCATCTCTTCCCATCTTTTCCAAAAGAGTAGGATGAGATATTTGATTAAAGTCTTCGCTAAAATCTAAATGACATCCCCAGAATTCCTCTCATTTACCAGCATGGTCAGTGATATGCTGGTAAATGTTTTAACAACTAGCTTTTGGAAAGGGGAAGGTGGGGAAGAGATAGAGAATGTTTGGTACACTTTTAAGTTTAATCTGCATTAACGACATTTTCCCCATCACTTTCTTAAGTCTAGACAATCAACAAAAATGATAAATCAAGCCCTCAATGGCAGCAGGTTGCCAATTTCCAAGGTGTAAATGCTGGAGCTGAAAATTTAACAATTGACTCCTAAAAGTTAGTAGGAACTGGCTCCAGCCCACTTGTGAGGCTAGTCATCCTATGAACAAAGAACCTGAGGTTAGTTGGGCATAGCCTGTTTCCGAGGAAGTCAAGCTATGACTAACTTATTCACCAACCTTCTCTTTAATGATCCCTTCTAGAATTTTCTCCACAATCACAGTCAAGATCATTGGCTTATAGCTTGGCAGACGGCTCTCTTCTTCTTTTGAAAATCAGGGCATTTGGCCTTGAATAGGGAAAAGGGAGTTGTCCTGATGTGGCTACACAAGGAATTCACTGACTTAAATTTCTGATAGTTTTTCCAGAGCTGGGTCAGGTGACCTGAATTCAGAAGAGCAGCTGGCTACTCTCTTCCTATCTCCTTACTTCTCTGGGTTATCAGCAACCTGCTAGTCAGCCATTATCCCATCTGCCCCAAGCAAAGGTCCTATCCCCTTTTTATGCTCCTTTTCTCCCAACATAGCTTAAATATATTTGTACCCCTTCTGTCCCTCCTTTTTGTCCTGTTACCCCTCCCGTTCCCTTCTTTTTTGTCCTCTGTTTCTTTCAACAGCCTCAGCTTGAGCATTGCTGACACTCTATCACACTGGCCCTGCTTCTATCATCTGCCCATTATCTCTTCAAAATCTATGTTGGTGAGCTCCCTGTGTAGCCACATCAGAACAACTCCCCTTTTCCCTATTCAAGGGAATTATTTTCCTCTGAGTCATCATAGTTTCATTCTTGAAACCTCTCCTTAGACAACTTTCAATTCAACAAACAGGAGTGTTAATACCCCCTCCTCCCTCCCCAGCACCCCTAAGATTATCTCTAGTTTATTCTATCTATGTCTAGTTTGTACATAGATGTTTACATGTTGTCTGCTCTGTTACGCTGTGAGTTCCATGTGCCTGGTACGCAATAGGTGCTTAATAAATGCTTGTTGAATTACTGACTTGACCTGCACCATTAAGGGATACAAGACTGGTCAACAGTTCAGCAATGATCCCTGACTTCATGGAGTTGATATTGGAAAGGAATCAGCCACAGAGGGTCCCTGTGGAGGCCATAGGAAGGGCAGGATTAGGCCATGTCATTCCCCTATCATTGGTGGAACCCATGACCATGAGAGATCCACTTTTTCCAACCTGATAAGAAGGTCAGGGAACCTGGAAATTTCTCCTAACTCTCTCTAGGCCTCAGTTTTCTCATCTGTAAAATGAAGACATTAAATCAGTTGACCCCTGAGATTCCTTCTAGTAGTGACCTTATTTTCTAAAGCAACTGGTGGTGCAGTGGCTAGGGAACTGGGTCTAGAGTCAGGAAGACCTAAGATCAAATCCTGCTTCATACTAGCTGTGTGACCCTGGGCAAGTCATTTCACCTATGTTTGCTTCAGTTTCTTCAACTATAAAATGTGGATAATAACAGCACCTACCTTCCAGTTGTTGAGAAGATCAAATGAGATATTTATAGAAAGCACTTAGCACCTTGCCAAGCATACAGTAGGTATGGCATAAGTCCTTTCCTCCTTCCCTTCCTTCCTCCCTCCCACCTCTGCCACTTATGTTTTAAGGGTTCTTCTAGTCCTGAGTTTCTGGGATCTTGAGGCTTTGATAACTGATAACTTACTGGAGCTCTGAGCAAGCCATCCCTCCCACTTCCTCGAGTCTCAATTCCCTCATCTATAAAAGGAGCTCTAGGCTCTCTGGACTCCTATCAGCCAACACTGCCTATCTAGAAGAGACTAGAGGAAATGGATGGATGACTGTTAAGACTGCTATTTTCAGGGAACAGAAAACAAAACCTTCAGTGAAATCCTTTATGAAATGGACCAGGGAAAGACAAAATGGTACATGGAGAGAGTGCTGGGTTTACAGGTAGAGGACCCGAGTACAAATCCCTGTTCTGCTGCTGACTATGACCTTAGGCAAGTCATTGAAACTATCTGGGCCTCAGTTTCCTCCTATGTAAAATGAGAGGAGTAGATTACACATTCTCTGTGGTCTCTAAATTTATGATAGCACAGACATTGAGCTAAAGGCAGCTATGATCTTTTGGGCCTTGCCCTAGCCTTTCTGGAAGGGGCTGCAGTGTTGGGGGAGGAGGCAGACTCTCTCTGGGGTCATCTACCTGCAGTCCCGGCCCACTAGGTTGGGGTAGACAAGGAGCTCAGGTTGCCCTCCCCTTCCCAAAGAATTGAGAAGAAAGCTTGGCAGTAGTCAGGCTCCCAGCAATTGGACACTCCACACCCCTCCCCCAATTCTGGAGGTGGGCATCCCAATAGGAATGTGGTGGTGGACCATTACATTGATGTGAGCTAATGCTTCCTGCAGGATTCTGGCTTCCCTGTGGATCCATGGAAGGTCTGCTCCCCTTGGGGAGATTATGTAACACCCTGTTTGCCTGCCTGCCTTACCATCCACTTGAATTCATCAGAGAAAGCCAGAGTGTTCAGAACCTGCTCTCCCTTCCCCCAATCCATCTCAAAGAGCCAGGAGCCAGGCAGAAACCTTTATAGTGGAGACAAGAAGATGTGGGTTTAAGTTCTACACCAAACACTGGAGCTGGTGACCCTGGGTAAGTCTCCCTCCTTTCACTGGTTTAGATTTAGGGGAAGGAAAGAGAATAAACATTTATATGGTACCTAATATGTGCCAGGCATTGTGCTAAGTGTTTTTTTCTTTTTTTAACAAATGCTATCTCAGTGGATGGATTTAGTCTTCACTTTCTCTAAACCAGAGGACTAGGATTTGCTCAGACCACTGCTGTGTATGGGGTTCAAGCAGGATTCTTGGAAAATCAAAGACCAATAGGCTCAAATATTTATCGCAGTACTTTTCACAGTAGTCAAAAAACCCAGAAACAAAGTAGAGGAACAGCTGAAGAAATGGTGATGCATGATTGTTATGGTACCATATCAAATGATAATCACTAGAAATTCAAAGAAACTGGGGGAAAGGTCCACCAAGTTAGGCAGGGTCTCAAACACTAAAGCCCTAGTCAATTGTTGAACATTTCTTCTCATTGCCACCTCATGCAGGGAAAAAGCCTGCCCCTGATTCTTCTCTGGCAGTAACACCCTCCTCCTGCCAAACCCACACAGCATTTTGACCTGTACTTTGGCATAGGTAGCTATAGGAAAAGCCTTGAACTCGGGACTCAGGAGCCCTGGGTAAAAACACTCATCCTAACACCTTGTAGTTTAGTGACCTCTAAAGTCCTCAAAGTCTAGCTCTGGACTACTTACCTCATGAGGTAGTTGTGAGGAAAGGGTTTTGAGTGCTATAGAATTGTAAGTGATCTTATATTTATATAAGATAATGAAAGCTGTTCACATTTATGTTTGTCTCCCCACAAAGTGCCCAGCACCTTGCTCAATGTGGGTACTTAATGAAAGGCAAAAACATTTGTTCAACTCAACTCATAAAATCATGGGATTTCAAATGTAGTGTGGCACAGGGTAATGAAGAGAAAAGAAGACAGAAGGGATGTGGAGAGAGTATTGTACATGCAGGTGTCTGAAAGGCTATCTTGTGGAAGAGGACTCAGCACCTTAGAACCTCACATCTAGATCCAAAAGGCATCTCAGAGGCCACTGAGTCCAAGACTCTCATTCCTCCTCACAAGGGAGAAATCATTTTCCCAGGGAGGGAAAATGATTTGATCCCACAACTGGAGGGGACCCATGTCAGAGACCACCTAGTCCCAATGTCTCATTTTTATACACTTGTTCTGTTTGGGCCCAAAAGGCAGAAACAGTAGCAATGGGGGAGGTGCCCAGAAGCCAAGGCCTAACCCTGATGACATAGATGAAAGCTGGTTTGGAGTGAAAGGGGCTGTCTCCTCACTGGAAATGGCCACTTGTCATCTATATCATAGAGAGGGCTCTCATTGAGGTTGGGGCTGAACTGGCTGGCCTCAGAAGCCTCTTCTGGGTCTGAGACACCATGATTCAGACTCATAATCATAGTCATTAGGGTTGGAAGACATTTGAGAGCCCATCTAGACTAACCCCCTGATTTTGCAGAAGAGAGCAGTCAATCTTTGAGAGGGGAAGGGACTTTCTGAAGGCTCTGAACCCAGGGCCCCTGAGCCCAAGTCCTGCATCTTCCCAATCTGCCACTACATCCCCTAGAAAACTCACTGTCCCTGAGCCACCCTGGACATTCAGCTTGGCAAGATAGAACTGCTTTCCCAAAAACAAATCTAAAAGATTTTCAAGACAGAGCCAGGGGCAGAGGGGGGAATACAAAAAGAAGACCCTCTCCCTTCCCATACATCTCAGATTGCCCCCCACCAGGGCTGGACTGTAGAACACCTGACGCCCTGAAACAGATGATCCCAGGGTGTCAGAGCTGGAAGGAGCAGCTTACAGATGAGGACACCAAGTCTCACAATGGTGAAGTGACTTACTCAAGGTCATATGGAAAATTAACGAACAAAATGCCAGGTCTTTCCCAATGGAAGCTTGCGAGGAAGGGAGATCAGGAACAGCAGATGAAAACCATGGGGAAATCAGCTGCCCTTCCCCTGGCCCAAGCTCCCCTGCCAAAGCAAGATGGGGTAAAAGGAAAGTCCTGGTAGGGCCCCCCATTCTGCCCAGTAATAAAATAGGATGATCCAAGGGGGGAGAGGTGGGGAAGGGGAGAAGGCCTGGAAGAATGAAGGGAGATTAGATTCCATAAAGGGACTCCTTTGCTCAGCCAGGCCCAGGCTCCAAGCTGCCTGTGGGGTCCTATGTACCCTGCCTTGAACTTTCCCAGGCAGGGACTCCCCCACCCTCCAGAAAGCAGACACCAAGTCCAGAAGCGACTCCTCCCCCCACCCCTGCAGCCCTTTGGGGGGGAGGGGGGGAGGGTGTCTGGGTCTTTAAGAGGGCGGGCTCAAGAGCTCAGCGGGAGCTGAGTGATGCACGAGTTGCTAGGATACAGTCAAAGGGCATTTTCTTGAATTCTGAGGTGGGGGAGCCAGGAGCTGGAATCCCTGGAGCAAGAGGGTATACACCTCCCGGCAGCCAGGGCTTGTCCTTACCGACCCGGAGAAAGGGTGGGAATTGTGGGGGCAGGGAAGAGGGTCCCTGAAGGTCCACCTCTGCCTCCTTCTATCTCTCCCACCCTTCCCTGTTCGTAGTCTTAATAATTAGCCTGATAAGAATCAGGGGAGGAGGGGAAAAAAAGGAGGAGGGAAGAAAAAGAAGGGGGAAGGGAAGAGAGAGGAAAGAAAATGAAGGGAAAGGAAAGGAGGAGGAAAGAAAAAGAAGGGGGAAGGAAAAGGAAGGGGGAGAGAAGAAAAGGAAGGGGGAAGGGAAAAAAGAGGGAATGAAGGAAGGTGGGGGAAGGGAAGAAGAAAGAAAAAAACAGAGAATGATGGAGAAAGAACGGAAGGAGAAAGGGAGGGGGAAAAGAAGGAGCAAGAAACAGAGAGAGGGAGGAAGGAGGAAGGGAAAGAGAAAGGGAGGGAGGACTAGAGGAAAGGAACGAAGAAGAGACAGAAGAAGGGGGTGGGGGGGCATAACTCATATCTCTACAGCACTTTGTGGTTACCGGGCACTTTATATGCATTATCTCATTTGATTGGAGAGGAAAGAAAAAAAAAGGAAAGAGTTTGTCGTTTTTGATTTTTTTTTTTTAATTAGAAGACTAGACTCCTCTTGCATGGAATCCTCATTTTTCTCTCTCCACTGGCTCTTCTCACATACCCTCTGGAACCTCAAGGGGAAAATCTCTAAGCTTTAGGAACAGCGATATGGTCAAACCATGCTGGCTGGCCACTTTTCCTCCCCTAGTCCACAAACTTCCTTCCCTTTATTCCTTGTCACTGTGGGGTGTTTTGCCCATAGTCCTACCATCTGCCATGAAATAAGCCCCTTGTTCCCCTGGAGATGACCACTTTGGAAATGCCCTCTACCGTCCTCACCCATGGAAAGGGCTTGCCATCTGCCTCAAAAATCAGTTAAGGGGACATGGTCATGCCCAAAGCTCCAGGGTCCCCCACCTACCTGTGCCTAGGAGCCCAGTCAAATGTCCGGCAGGCCACGAAATCCTGGCAGGACTGGCTTCACTGTGGCATTCACCATGCATGGGGCGTGCAGTGTGCTTCCTGAGAGACACACATACACACACACACAGGCACACGCACACGCACACATGCACGCACACAGTGATCTGCCCCGTGACACATCCATGGGATGTCTCCACACCTGGCTTAGTGGTGGGGGATGGATTCTGCCTCATGAAAATCTGGCTGGAGGAAAAAGCAGATGCCATCTCACCCCAGAAAAAGAAGGAAAATGGGGGAAAAAATTCCCAACAACCTTCAGAGACTGGTAGCCCCAAATCACAAAGTATCAGAACTGAAAGGGACCTTAGGAATCATCCTATCCAACTCCCTTATTTTATATAGCATCATAGATCTAGGGCTAGAAGAAAACTCAGAAGCCATCTAGCTCAGCCCCTTCCTTTTACAGAGAAGGAAACTGAGGCCTAGGAGAGGAAGGGACTTACTCAGGGTCACAAAGTAGCAGAATTAGGATCTGGACCTAGACCCTCTGACTCCAAATGTAGGTCTCTTTCCACTAGTTTTAAGCAAAAATGAAGGAGTTTGACCAGATCAAAAAAAAAAATCCATTTCCCCTACACCCATGGTTCCAGTTCAGTCCCTTTCTTCTTCCACTTGTCTCATCAGCAATATCTCAGGCACTCAAGGGAACAAACAGAATCCAAACCATCCAGCCAGGAAATCTATCTGATCTGACCAACACCTCTGGAACCAAGAACTCCCATTCCATTCCATTTGAAAGGAACAAATCATCTGTTGTCTATGAGTTGTCTATGAGGGGACCACAGAGTAATACATAATTAATACCAGCCAAGTTCCTAGATTGAGTTTCCTCATGGGGAATATCCAAAAGGGATACTGCTTCCTCCCACCACCCCCCTCCACCAGTCCCACAGAAATGCTGAAGAAGGCTCCCTTTCCTCCATATCCAGCTGCTATCCAATCATCTCAAAATCCTGTTGCCTGGTGTCCTGGCATGAGCCACATTTTAGGGAGCCTCTTTCACTAATTGCCTCTGTCCATCCGCATCCAGTGCTGATGCTGAACCACTGGATGAGTGTGTTGTGTGAATGCACCCCAGTTCATTTCGACAAAGATCTCAAGTCATATAGGCAGAAGGGAATGAGAAAAATCTGCTGACATCAGCAAGAAAACAAAGAAACAAATTAAAAACCAAGTATTAACAACTGGCATCAGAAAATCAGGAATTACCCAAGTACCAAAGGGAGCCTTCCCACACCAAAAAATAAAAATAAATTAAATAAATGACAAGGATAAATAATAATGATAACTATGGCACCTCTATACGCACAATCTCAAATTGTAATTCCTTCTTGTAAACCATATTTTTTCAAGCGTTATCATCTTTAGCCATCATTCACCCATCCATTCACTCATTTTTGTACCCAAAATTCCCACCTCAGATCCTTCTAGATTCATTTGGCTTAGAAAAACCTCCTAATGGAGAGACCACCAAGCCAGCCAAACCTCTTCCAAAATGATGTTCCAATGCTATGATACCCAAGACAGTGCTTAATTTTCAAGAAAGTCATTGTAAATGAAGTAACTCAGTACTACCCAGAGCCCAAGGCTGTTATACCGATTGAAGAGCTTGATTGGGGGGACCCACTGTAAACTCAAATGCAAACCTTCAAACTCAAACCCAGAGATGCGAAGGGGGAAAACCACCCATTGTGGATTTTCCCTCTTGCCAATTCCCCAAGATCCCCACCCCTGGAGACTAGTAAGAGAGCCGGTGGATTCCCCACTGAAATCTGCCATTTACTACTTTAAGGAAAGAAGCTGCTCCCCAGCAGGGACGATCTGGAGCCCTAGAAAACTTGGATGGCCAACTGAGATTTCGAGGGAGAAGGTCCGGTGCCAAACCCCAATGGCAGCCCCCACCCCAACCTCATCTTTCAGAAAACCCTTGCTCCTCTGTGGGGAAGAGGGAAGGGGATCGAAAGCTGAGAGTCATTTTCTCAGTGCCCACCGTTTTCCCAGGATTTTGCTTTTCATTCTAGCAGGTCCAATGTGAAACCCAAGGCTCTCTCGGATTGTCAGAATTCATCCCTCTTTTCCACAGCCCCTAACCTTAGGCAAATCCCCGCCCCTTCCCCCTCCCTTAAAGAATCCAGGGTGGCTAGAAATTGAGACAGGAATTCCCTGAAGAACCCCAAAGGTTAGGTTTGGGTATTTTTTACTCCCAAACCACAGAGCCCCGAAAGCCGGAGCTGGGTACACACACCTTCCCCCGCAAGCCCCCTCCCCGCCAAGCGGCACCCACATACAGGCTAGGGAGAAGTCTGAGCCCCGGGGAAAGCAAAAAAAGCCCCAGCTATACCCAACAGACAAGGCTCAACAAAAGATTTAGGGAGAGAATATACCAACGTCATACACATCACAGTGAAGCCATGTTGAAACTCCAGGCGCCTTCCCCCCCAGGCAGAAAGCTCTGTCTCTGTGGTTCTCCTGTCTCTGTCTTGTGTGTGTGTGTGTGTGTGTGTGTGTGTGTGTGTCTGTGTGTCTGTGTGTGTGTGTGTGTGTGTGTGTGTGTCTGTGTGAGTGTGTGTATCTCTCTCCCTCTCTGGGTCTCTGCGCCTCCTCACTCTCTCGCTGTCTCCCTCCAGATGAATTCAGAGGCTGGAGCCCTCAGGAGCAGCAGCAGCAGCAGCAGCAGCAGCAGCAGCTCCACTGGCCACACAGTCCAAGCGTTCAGCGGGTCCCCAGGAAGAACATGAGGATGACATTGACGAGCAAGAGGACCACAATCACGGCAAACACCACGATGGTTTGCACGTCCAGGGTCATGGTGCAATGCAGAACGCTATAATGCTCCAGGTGTGGGGCCGGCAGGCTCGGAGTCGTCAATCTCTGCTCTGCCAAACTGTCCATACATCCAGCATGCTAGGGGAGAGGCTGAAAATGGAGGGGGCACTGGGGTGGGGCGCGGCGCGACGCGGCGCAGCGTGGCGTGGAGGGGGCGCGCGGCGAGCTTCCCCCTCTGCTCTTCAAATTGGGCTGCTCTGCTCTCCCCCGCTGGTTGGCGGAAGCTTAGCTCACGCTCAAGTCGGGGGAATCCAGCATACTTCCGATCAGCACCTGGAGATGCTGCCAGTCCCACTGGAGAGAGAGAAGAGAAGCCCGAGACTCTGGGCCCCCCTCCCCTCTGGTTCTCCTCCGCTCGCCGTCTCTCTCTGTCTCTCTGTCTCTGTTCTCTCGCCTCCCCTCCCCTCCTCTGCTCTCCTGCACCTCCGGCTGCCTGCGTGAGCCCGAAGCTGGCACTGCGCTCTGCCCTGCCCTGCCCTGCCTAGAGCCCTCAGCCCCAGCCTCGCACCCGAGCCTGAGTCCACACCCGGCGGCCCCCAGCCTGCGCAGCCCCGCAGCTGGAGCGGCTCGTCACGCAAACTAACACTCGCCCCCATTGGTTAGCGCGGGCCCAGGAGGGGAAGGGGGGGGAAGGGCCGGCTGTCAATCACGATGCCCAAGCCACTGAGAAGGTGCTTTTATGTCGAGGAGAGACTGGGAAACGCAGAGGGCATGGAGGTCAGGACGGCAGTGGCTGGCAAGGAAAGAGGCCCAGAGGGGGCATGGAAAAGGTGGTACTGGGTGGAGAGTCAGCCAAGCATCGTAAGCTCTGGAGAAGGAGGGCCCCTTAGGCCAGTAAATCCAACCTCTTCATTTTACAGAGGGGGCAATTGAGGCCCATGTAGGATCATCATAGGGTCACAGAGATAGCACTGGTAGGGAACTGATGGGATCTAGCCAGCCCAACTGAGTCACTTTACAGAGGAGGAAACTGAGGCCCACAGACAGTCATAAACCCATAGGTAGCTGGAAGGTCCCTGAGCATCTACTCAACTCTCCTATTCTTTACAGATGAGAAAAATGAGGCTCAGACAGAAGAAAAGAGATCTGCCCAAAACAACCCACAGGCAACTGAACTCAGTTTTGGCCCTGGGATCTCCACAGCTTAGCCCAGTGCCTGGCACATATTACTGCACTGATAACCCAAGGTCACATGGTTAGGAAGTACCAGCCCAGGATGCACACCCAGGACCTCTAACCACAAAGTCTGACCACTCATCAAGCAGCTTCCCAAGTCGGGAAAGAATCAGTTGGAAGAGATATTAGTGAGCATTTGCTCCAAACTCCTTACTTCACAGATGGAGAAACTGAGGATCATTGAGCTAAAGCTAACCGATTCATAGATGATGGCTAAAGGCCCTGATAGTTCCAACATGTTTTCTAGATTTGCAAACTGAGGCTCAAAGAGAGGTGACTTGTACCCAGCTAGTACGTATGGGGCTATATAGCAGAGCTGGAAGGGGCTACAGAAGCCAACTAGTCCAACCCCTCCATTTTTATAGGGGAAGAACAGACCCAGAAAGAGACTTGCCCAAGATCACATAGGTAGTAAGTACAGAATGATAATAGGATCATCAGAGTTAATTTATTCAAGCTCCCTCATTTTACAGATGAGAAAAGGTTAAGCACAAGATGATAATGAAATCATTGGAATTTGTTTATTCCAACTCTATTTGACATGAGGAAACTGAAGTAAAAATGACTTGCCCAAGGTCACACAGGCAGTGAGTAGCAGAGGTCAAATTGGCACTCAGCTGCTATGATTCCCAAGCCAGTCCTACACTGGCATTGAGGTCACAGGGCCTGACAGGGATCTTAGGGGTCCTCTGCGCCAAATACAAACCAGTTCCCATGTCCAGTGCTTTCTTCCCAATGGTCCTCAGACGTGAGGTAGACAGGTATATTTCTCATCGTTACAGGGGAGCCCTGTAAGCTGTAAGCAAGTATCACAGACTGATCTCAAACCCCAGCTATTTGACTCCTGATCCAATAGGGTCTTTCTCCTCCACTCCACCACAGATAAGCAAACCGAGACCCACAGAAGGAAATGACATTTTTTGAAATCTTCAGGCTTTAGGGACAAGGGCCAGGCCTAGTGCCTAAGGCTCCTTAATCCCAAGGCCAGGGCATTTTCTACTAGCCTGCCCGATTCCAATGTACTGATTCAAAGAAACTGAGTCCCAGACTAGGGGGGCAGGGAATATTTGGTCAACTGATTCCCTGTAGGAATAAGGCTGGTGCACAGATTCCTCCACTATAGATAGTAGAAAACACAATTCTTCCTTGCCTTGAAATGCACCCTCTGATTCCTCGTTCTGGTCCCCAGCATACTTCTGTCCCTAATTACTCTTTGATTGGACTGATGGAGAAGTGGATTGGCATCCTCCCAGCAAGCACTGGGATACAGTGGACAAAACATCAATTAGCTCAGCAGTCCATAGCTCTGGGATCCTGGATCATAGGATCCTAGATCTAGAAAGGGCCCTTTGAGGCCAGCTAGCCCAATCTTCTTGTGGTACAAAGGAACAACTCCAGGCCCTGAGAAGGGAAGGAATCTGTCCAAAGTCACACAAGAACTAAGTGGTAGAGCTTAGGATTCAAACCCAGGTCCATCTGACACCAAATCATGTCCTTTTTAAGCCTTGACTCCCTGGATGACCTTGGGCAAGTCCTTTCACCTGAATCTTGGCTTCCTTGGCCATGAAAATGCTTTTAAAACCATAAAGAACTACAGAACTATAGGGCATGATCCTTCTCTGGGCCCTCCCCACTTTATTGACCAAACAGAACCGTGATGAATGTGCTCACCTGCCTCCGGATTTTCTGAAGGTGTCAGCAGCTCTCAGGGGAAACCCCTGGCCAACTGAGTCCTTGCTATCCAGCAGAGCTCCAAACTCCAAAAAAGGGGGAGTTTGGTTGGTGATTATATGAAAATGAGTCTAAGATAACTATACTCAACAATACTCAGGTTCCACAAGGTCTGGGAGTTGGGGCGTGACAGGGGCAAGGGTTCGACCATCCCCTGGGCCTGGGAAGTGAGTGGGGGCTGGTTGTTGGGTAGTTTAGGGAGGGAGTAGAGGAGGAGAGAGAGCAGTTTAACACTTATCAAGCTTTGGGGCATTTTATCCTGTAAGGTAGGTATTATAGCCCCATTTTAAGAAAGAAGAAACAGGCCTGAAAAGTGGAGTCACTTATCCAAGGAAGGACACCCTTCCCCAGGTTTCCTGACCCCAGCCCAGTGCTGTTTCCAGGATCTGTAGGGACCTCCCACCATTGAAGCTACAGGCTTGAAAAGTCTAGATAACCCTTGCCTTGAATGTGAGACAGAAGAGCTCTGCTCAGTGTCGATGAGGACATCTTTCAAGCTGCCTCATAGGCTCGTCGATGAGGACATCTTTCAAGCTGCCTCATAGGCTCAAAGACAGAGAATTTCAAGGTCCTAATTTGGCCTGTCCAATCTTTTTTCCTCTTGGCCCCAAAGCCACTGTGAACCACTACCCGGAAACTATAGTGTAGGGGAAGCAGGACACTTATGTTGGAATCACAGCTCTGTCCCAAAGTCATATGTGTGATGTCCCTTTCTGTGGACCTCAGTTTCCTCATGTAGAAAACAAGGCGGTTGGACTCTGAGCCTTAAGCTATGCCAATCTAGGATTGCCATGAATCTCTCTGCAGTTACTCCCAGCTCTGAATCCCAAGAGCCAATGATTTTCCCCAGGGAAAGAGTGCCTGGGCTGTCCTCTAGTGGTCACAGCCTAAATAGAGATGCCCAGTAAGTAGCCTGAACTTCTTGCCAGGATAATTCTTGCCTCCTATCCCACAGATCTCTTGCTGCCTGTTTTGAGGTGGTCAGACTTTACAAGAGAAAATGAACAGGGAGTGGCAGGCCTTGGGGATTACTTAGACCATGGACAGCAGCCTTTGAGTCACCTTGGGAGGCTGCAGGTTAGAGGAGACAAGTGAGATAGAGTTGGGAGTGTTCTCAGAGAACACTGAGGCCAAATTCTGGTTGGAGAGAGGGATAACATGGATCCTGAAGTCAGTATGTGGCAGTTAGAACTCCAAGGTCAAAGTGGAAAGAGAACTGCCTGGCTCTGTGAACTCTGCAAACAAGCCCTGAGTTCAATTCCAGCCTCTTCCACTTGCTGCTTGTAGGGCCTGGCCCAAGCCCCTTCCTTCTCTAGACTCCAGTTTCTACTTTAAAATGAGACTAGCTGGCACTAGAGGTCTCTTCTGACTCTAGTTTTAGGATCCTTGGTATGACCCTGGACAAGTCATTTAACTTGGGACCTCAGTTTCCCTCTCTGTACAATGAGCAGGTTGCACTAGATGACCTCTGAGGTTCCTTTCAGTTCTAGATCTGTGATCAAGCAGGAAGTCTCAAGCAAGTCCTTTCCCCTTCTTAGGACTCAGTTTCTTCCTCTATAAAATGGGGTGAGAGGAAAGAAATGAACAGAGGGGTGAGAAGAGAGAGTAAATAGAAGAAGGGGAAGATGAAGGGAAATGAGAAGAGAGAAAAAGAGGAAGGGGAGAGGGAAAAGTGGGCCTTGCTGGAGGAGATAGGAAAAGGGGTAATGGTGACAAGAAGAAAGTGGGAGAGAGAGGCTGGAGATGTGAGAGAAAGAGGAAAGAAAAGGGAGAAAAGGGAGCAAGTGAGAAGAGTAGAGGCAGAAGGGTAGTGGCTACTGAGATGCTGCCAGGAGTCATAATTTGGCATCCCAAGATAAGACAGGAATGGACTTGGGATTCAGAAGGGTTCAAAGAGGGCCAGGGGTTGCTGGGCAGGGGGAAGTTGGAGGTTGGGAAGAGGAAGGAGAGGCCTAGGTAAGAACATAGCCAGAGAAACCCACAGGCCCCCACTGGGAGGTTTTCTCAAAACCCCAATGTATTCTAGTATACTGGATCTTGACATATTAGGAGGGGGGAGGAAGAACATTGAGTCGACATACTGGGGGGTAGGAGGAGGAAGCAGAACATCAGGCCACCAGCATGGGCTGGTGGTCAGGAGACTCGCTAAGGCTGTAGAGCCATCTCTGCTCCAAGTGATCCTGAATAAGTCAAACCCCAACTCCAATGCCTCAGTCTATGAAAACTGGTCCTTACAAGATGAAATGGTCTCAGAGAATAAATAAATGCTTCTCAGATGATCAGATTTATTTGTTGACTTGGTGCCAGGAAGTAAGCCCAGGCAGCTAGCTACCCCACTTTCTAAAGGAAAAGAAAACAGAGCAGGAGTGACCACCCCATCAGGAAATGCCAAGGAGATGCCCCTGGCAGAACAGACCTTCACAACCACCATCCTTCCTTGGCCCTTAGTCGCTTATTAGCAACAGAAAAAAGGGCAGCCCAAACCCCAAACCCCTTTGCTCAGTGAAGTGCTAGCTTCCCAGCTATACTTAGGGCCTCTTTCCTGACACCCCATCTCCCGTACCATGTAGTAAAAAAGAGTTTGGTCTTGGAATCAGAAGGCCCTAACTCCAAGTCCAGGGCCTCCCAAGGTGCTGAGAAAACTGACAGATATGATTGCTGAGTCACTGTCTTGGAAAGATGGGGAGAAATAGGAGACATACTGCAAGCCAGGAAAAGGACAGAGTCCCGATTTTTAGAAAAGGAAAGCAAGTGGAGTGTGCAAAGATCCTAGAATGGGTTATATAAAGGGATGATATGTTAAGATACAGACAAGGAAGGAAGGATGCAGGAAGGAGCAGGATGGGTGGAAATGACAGAAAGATAAACTGAGGTTCAACTAAGGAAAAATCTCCCAACCATTAGAGCACGCCATAAGTGGAAAGGCTCCCCTGAGGATCCTTTGTCAGGCATGGTGGATTTTTGAGGTCAGAGATTCCTCGATTTGGGGTTGGAGCCCCAGTTCTGCCACTTACTAGGTGAGTAATCCTGGACACTAATTTCCTCATCTGCAAAATGAGCATGATTACACATGTACTCCATGTTGTACAGGGGGGAAAAACTCTAGCCCAAATGAGTGACTGTTAAGTCAGCCATGAGTTCTAATTATATATCATAGAACTTTGCAGTCCTAGCAACAGACTGTGTCTGTTTCTCAAGGACTGGCCTAATTAAATACTGAGAGGCTCATCACCACCAGTAAGCTGGCCAACTTAACGATGAATTCTTTGACCATGGCAACCACGAAGCAGAGAAAAATACAAAATCCCCCTCTCTTCTGTGCAGCCCCCTTCTGTTACTGCAGTGATGACGGCAGAGCAGGCGAAAAACACAATGGCCACATGATATTAAAAATAACCCACTTTTTTCAGATGGTCTATAAATATGAAGCAACAGAACTGTTGGTCCTCAAAAAGTGAGCTTCTTGTACAATGCCCAACCAGTGGACATGCAACCAGAGCAAAGAGATCTAGACATTTGTGCTGTAAACAGAACCAGGAGACAAAAGGAAAAACGCCACAAAATAGAGGGAAGGCAAAGAAAAGAGCTGGCAGAATTAATTTTATCATGTGTCCAAAGGCAACAAGAAACATCATTTCCCCCACTTGATCATCTCCTTTTGCAGCGCTGACGATAAATATTTGCAAAAACAAAACAAAACAACACACATAAAAATTGTGGCTTATGTACCGTCTGTTGCAGAGGATGAAGAGATAGAGAAATTCAATAAAGAACTTCATAAAGCCCTCCAAACAAAATCAACATACACATAGATGAGCGACAACTTCAATGCAAAGGTGGGCATAGGGGAGGCTGGAAAGACAATGATAGAAAATATGGTTCTAGAATAAGGAAGCAGAGAGGACAGAGAAACTTCTAGTCTGCATGTCACAAATGCTTGATTCAAGAAAAGAACTGTAAACTGCTGGGGCAAAGCAATCACAAAACACCACCATCCAAAAGCAGACTGATGATATTTTACCAGACAACACATTCCTGATGTTGGAAGCATTCCCACAGTACAGTCAGACCATGGTCAGGTCACAGCAAAGACAAAGCTAGAAGGTAGTATGAAAATGCGAGAAAAAAGATTGTCACGCAATTAAAACAACTCTAATCTTACCTATTTAAACAAGTATTGACGCTGAAAAATAAGATATGTATGGAAGAAAGGACAAAGATGATAATTATTTTACACAGAAGTATAACTCGTGTAAATCAATTACCGTAATGAGAAGACCAAAAGAGCCTAACAAGAGGCTCATCAGCAAACACTTGATAAAATTGCCAAGTAGAGGGAGATGGCAGCCAAGGATAATACAAGTTCAGAATATAAACTCATTTGTAAAATCTTCTGTAGAAGGACGGTGCAAGATTATGAGCAGTTATCACTTCATAAACCGGCAGAAAGAGCAAAGGGAAAAAACTGATTTGAAGAAACCTTGGTGAGAGACCCAACTAAGTAAACAAGTCATCCTGAGGATATTTCAGGATGAGGCTGGAAGGAGAGCAACAAGCAGGTGAAAGATGGAAAAGATCTGTAAAATTTCAAAAACAAACTCTCTTTAGCCCATCAAGGACAATAGAGCCCAAAGACAATAAATCCAAAATTTGGACTCTTGCCATCCAGGGGTATGGTGAATGTTTAACAGCTACCTAGCTTCTTGTCACCCTCCCCCACCAAAAGTTTGTAAATGACTTAAGTTGAATCTGCATTATTAACATTTTCTCCATCCCTTGATTGGTAGTGGGCTGATTTCTGAAGTGTAAATGTTCCCACTGAAAATCTGATGATCAGCTCTTGAGGGTCACGCTGGCTCTAACATACATCAGCCAATATCACAGTTCCTGATATTTATACTTCTGCAGGAAGTATAAATCATACAGAAGAAAACAAAGAGGGAAAAAGCAGCTAGGTTAGACCATGTATACACAAAGGACAACCATGCTTAAGACAATATAATTTGGGAGTTGTCAAGGGAACAATTTTCAAAATATCTGATGAAAAAAATAAAAATAAAATGTCTGAAGGAGAGGATACCAAAAATGCAGGAAAAAAACAAAACAGCCCAGACCTTATTACCACTGGAAAAAAACCAATATATATGAAGATAATCTCCCCAGGAATCTGGGGATGAGGATATTAGAAAAGAGTGTGTAGCCTTTCACAAGTAGTGTGTTATAACAGATGCACCTTAAGCATCACATGGAACAGAAAGATGTAGTAAGTACAAGATCCCACTGTGTTTATTGACTAAGGGGAAAAAATGGATCCAGCCAAATACTGCCTTAAAGGTGTGCTTCCAGCAGTGTTTCCCAGGCACCTGTCAAAACTGGTGAAGGTTCCTTGAAAGATGGGAGAACAGAGATAGCCATGTAGTGATGCCTCTGATCCAGCATTGTTTTCATTATCATCATCATTTTGGACCGGACCATTGGGGGGAACTCCCAAAGAGAAAACTCCATCTACTAATGTAGGCATGAATATTCTCTGTAATTTCTAGCCTCCAAAAATTGCTTGAGCTACTGAGAGGTTAAATGATTTGCCCAGGTTGGCATAGCCAGTATGTGGCAGGTCTTAAGCCCACATCTTCCCAAGTGGGAGGTCACCATGCAATACACGAGGCTGCCTGTCCTGGTCATTAACATTAAAACGGATGTTTGATCAAACTGACTGCTAAGGCTCTCTCCAACTTGAACATTCTAGGCTTTTGCTTTCATCCTTTCCGGATCTGCCAAGCAGTTCGGTAGTATACGGTCAGTTTTTGCTGAAAGCACCAAGCAAAGATGTTTCATACATACATACATTTAAATCATACAGGATCCCTTGAAAGATATAAAAACAGTGAACTTGGTTTGGTGAGCTTATTCTTATTATTAAGCTAAGCATAAAACAGAGAGATGTAAAGCCTAAGGGGTTTTGCCAACTGTCACCAATTAATCAACAAGCACTTCATAAATAATCCCCTTATGCCAGGCATTGTGCTAGACCCTGGGGATAGAAAGACAGAAACTAAACAATCCCTGCCCCCAAGGAACTTCCATTTTAAAGGAGGAGGCACAAGCACAGGGATGAGTAAATACAGAAGAGACACAAAGTGAAGGATTCGGGGCTGAAGGGATGAAGAAGGACCTCCTGCATAAGTAGCCTTTGTGTAAAGTGTTCTAAGAAGTGGAGATAAAGATAGAGGGCATGCAGGTGTGGGAGACAGCTTAAGCAAAGATGTGGAGATGGGAGATGAAATAGCAAGAAAGCCAGTATGGCTAGAGTCCAAGGTTGGGGAACCTGAGGCCTCAAGGCCACATGTGGGCCTGTAGGTCCTCAAGTGCAGTCCTGTGACTGAATCTAAATGTCACAGAACACACCCCCTTAATAAAAGGATTTGTTCTGTCAAACTTAGACTCAGTCAAAGGGTCACACTTGAGGACCCAGAGGGGATTTGTTCTGTGAAGCTGGGATTTAGTCAAAGGGCCACCCTTAAGGACCTAGAAGGGATTTGTTCTATGAAGTTTGGATTCAGTCAAAGGGTCACTTTTGAGGACCTAGAGGGTCACATGTGACCTCGAGGCCACAGCTTCTCCACCCCTGGTTTGAGGGGAAAGAGATTGAGTTCAGCTGGGGATATGTTGAGTTTGAGATGTCTACTGGACATCCAGCTAGCTATGCAAAAGGTAGTTGGGGATACAAGACTGGAGGTCAGCAGAGGGTGGGGGCAGCACAGGAAGATTTGAGCATGTTCAGCAGAGAGATGGTAAGTGAATCCATGGGAGCTGATGAGATCAGCAAATGAAGCAGGATAGAGGTGGATAAGAAGCTGGCCCAGGACAGCGCCCCAGGGGCACCTATCATTCAAGAGCTTGATCTGGAGGAGGATCCAGCAAAGGAGACAGAGAAGGAGCTGTCGGAGACAGAGGAGGAGAACCAGAAGAGAGAGCAGTATCCTGAAAACCAAAAGAGAAGAGAGCATCATGGGGGAGAAAGTGATCCACAGTGTCAAAGCCTGCAGAGAGGTCAAGGAGAATGAAGATGGAGAAAAGGCCCGCTGAGGATATCACTGCTGGAAGCAGACAAACAAAACCAAGTATGAGAAGCCATTGTCCATTACCAGTCAGATAGGTCTCCAGTTTTCTTCTGGAGTGCTGATGTCTAACAGACACATTCATTTCCTCAAGCACACACTGCTAGGCCACCCACACTAGTGGTCAGCCCCATCAGCACCAAAACATTTCCAGCTGGTGAAATATTGGTATTTCTGCTTTGTCATATCTTGTCTTTCTGTGCTATCAGGAAGGAAAGAGGACCACTCACTGACTGTCCTCCCTGACATCCCAATGAATCTGTTGATTCTGAGCAGAGTTAGCCTGCCATTTTATGTTACCCTATCTATTTGGCAGCCAGGTGGCACAGTGAACCAGAAAACATTGGGCCTAGAGTCAGGAAGGCCTGAGTTCAAATCCACCTTCAGATACTTAACTAGCTCTATGACCTTGGAAAGTCACTTCACCTGTCTGCCTCAGTTTCCTCACTTGTAAAATAGAGATAATAATAGCACCCAACTCTCAAGATTGTTGTGAGGATCAAATGAGGTCATATTTGTAAAACACTTGGCACAGCAGGTGGCATGTAGTAGGTGCCATCTTCCCCTTGTGCTGTATTTCCAAAATCTCTAGGAACAAGCGGATGCTGCTGAGGCAGGCATGGCATTTCAGAGAAGCTGTTGCTACTCTTGTTGTGGCTGCCATCCCTGATGGCCCCAGGGGAGACTGGAAGTGCCCCTCACCCTGCCTGCTCAGCCTCTTCAGGCAGAGTGGTTGCCTGCTGAGAGGGTCTATCAGCCCTAAGGCCCATACAGGAATGGGCCCAATCTGCAAGGCTGGGGGCACTCAGCCTGGCAAATGGAACAAAAGAGGGAAAATTGGTCACAAAAAGAAATGCAGCATGTAATCAAGGGCTGCATTCCTACAACAGAAAGGATGCTTGTTGGTGCCAGATAAAAAGTCCTCTCATGTCAGTAATATCCAAGCACCCTTCTTTCTACTCAGTCTTCTTTGCGGCCCTGGGAGGTGGGGTGGAATTCTAATTTCCATTTTCAAGACAGGGGAACTGAGGATCAGAGAGGTAAGAATCCTTGCCATCAATAAGTCCACTAGATCATGCCAGATCTGGGGTTAAAAGTCAGGTCCCTTGACTCAAAGCCCGGGGCATTGCATTTGGGAGCAACTTATTCTGCCTGAGCCAGACAGTAGAACTGAGATGAAGAGGCAGATCTTGCCTTGATGTCAAGAAAAAGGTCCAACAATGAAAGCTATCCCAAAGAGACTGGCTGGCTACCTTGACAGGTAATGAGATCCCCATCTCAGGAAGTGTTCAAGAGAAGGTAGATGGATCATTTGTTGGAATTGCTATAAGAGTTGAATCAGATGCCATCTGGGGCCCCTCTCAGTTTGACTATTTGGTGATCTCTCTTCAATTTGGAGGATTATTCTTCACCAGAACCAGTCGCTGGCCTGCAATCAAGAGGTTTGGTCTGCCCTGTCAAACCTATAGAGAGCACACCCATGACTCTCCCCATGGTAAGTGGGGAGAAAGTGAATGAATGGGAGAAGAGAGACAGTGTTGACCTGGCTACTTTATCTTGGAATCAAGCCCTGGGACTGACACTTGTCTTCCAGGGTCAGGAGAGTCGACCCCTTTGTCTATTACCAGGCTCAATGCTAGACCAGATACACAAAGACTCAAGCTTGGGAAGCATTCTGCCTAGTAATTCAAAGAACTGACAACCACAGTTTACAGAAACCATTTTATTTGAGCATCCTAAGCAGCCTGTGAGGAAGGCTTCACATGTATTAGCTCCATTTTACAGATAGAGAAACTGAAGCTTAGGGGGTAGCTACTAAGTATCAGAGGCAGTATCAGAGGTGTCTCGAGCACTCAAAAGATTTGTGAAATACTTCAGTGGCTCATAGATGGAGAGCTGGAAGGGACCTCAGAGATTAGGGCCATGCCTTTCATTTTACAGATGAGAGATAAAATGTTTTGCCCAGGTAGGAAGTGACAGAGCCAGGATTTGCATCCAATTCTTTCCACTATCCAAAATGGCCTCCTGTTTTCTTCACCCCGACCTAGTAGGGCAGGGATCATCTGTCCCATTTTCCAATGAGGAAACTGAGCCTCCAAGAAGTACACACAGTATGACCCAAGCTTGTACAGCTAGGAAATGGAGCCAAATTCTGCCATAAGCATCTTGTCCCCCTCCAATGCCACATCTTGGTGTGGAGCTGAGGCCTGGCCTCTCCAAAGTCATGCTAGCCTGGCACAAGCTGCCAGGTTCTATCAGACTGGACGAGTTTCAGATATGGGTCTGGTGAATCGAGGAGAAGCCTCACTAAGTGGGGAAATGTTCAGATCCAAAAGGCAGTCACCAGGTAATGGAGGCAAGCTACTGCTGTGGAGAGACTTCTGGGTGGGGAATGAGATGTCTTGGGTTGGAATCCTGCTTCTGCCCCTCACTGGATGACCTGAGGAAAGCTGCCAAATGTTTCCTCAAATGTAACATGAGGAAGGTCAATTAGTTCCCTTCTAACTCTGAGTCTATGTGTGGCCTTCTCTTCCCTGTATCTGTTTCCTCATCTGTAAAATGAAGCCTCTGAGGTTTCCTGCAGCAGGATATCTAGGATCCTTTGATTTCAATATTCTGGCCATGACTACAGACTTGCCAAGGCCTGAGGGTGCTGCTCATGTGGCTGCTGAAAGGATGGCCATGTGAATCTGACCCTGGAAATCTTGAGCTGTCTTCTCCAAGGCCTGACTGTGCTGGACTGCTTAGAGATGAACTCTGTCTTCTATGTTCAAAGTAAGAGGAGGACCCACTTGAACTGACATGACCTCTCTTTGAGCCTTGTGGGAAGAGGTGGAGAAAGTGTTAGTTAAACTCCCCAAACCCATGAACTAGGTCAAACTTCTCTTTATGAGCTGCATGAATTTACTGTCCCTACACCCCATCCAGGAATGAATGAATTTGTATCTCCCGTCAGAAGATGAGGAGACTTTGGTCCTCAGCACTAGCATAGAATAAAGGCCGCTCACCCCTAAAAAACCATAACAACTAACATTTCTATGGCACTTGAAGCTTTGCCAAGAATTTGACCTATGGTATCTCATTTGATTTTCATAATATTCCTGTGAAGAAGCCATTATCACCTCCATTTTACACTTGGGGAAACTGAGGCTGAGAGATGCTAAGTGATTTGTCCAGAGCCACACAGCTAAGTAGGTGTCTGAAGCTGGATCTGAACTCGGGTCTTCCATAGTACTATCGGATATGAGCCCTAGAACAATGGACTGAGAGTCAAGAGATGGCTTGTACCACTTATGTGCTTGCTACCTGGGGAAGGACCCTTCTCCCTCCTGGGTCTGTTTCTTTCTCTATAAAGTGAGAGATTAGATCATCCATTCTCAAACCTTTGGGTATCGGGACACCTTTAACCTTTAAAAAAATTTGAGGCCTCTCCAAAGAACTTTTGTTTAGGTGGGTTATAACTATCTCTCTATCAATTGATTTACTGTATTAGAAACTAAATTAATTAGAATTAGAAATTAAACATCTTGAATTATTGTGAAAATCATTTTGGCCTTGTGGACCCCCTGAGAGGTCCATACTTTGAAGACTACTAGCCTGGATGATCCCAAGGTCACTTTCAGTCTATTTATTACAGGATGCTCTGATTCCTGGGCCTCTATCCTGTCCTCCCATGCCTCACAAGATTGGCCTCTGTTGTGGGGGTTACAAACAGATCACAACCCAATCACACCTTTGGAGATGGTTTTTGTGTGCTGCTGTGGTCAAAAAGCTGGCTGACGAACTTTGTCTAGAACTTTACTACTGTCTGGCAGGGCCTGTCAGAGCTTGTGACCTTCCAGTCCAGCTTGCAAGGATCCAGGTGGATCACCTCCATAAGGTGCCAGCAGGAGAGGAATCCAACCATGTCCCATGAATACAAGAAGGGCCTGTGACTTCATCAGTGTAACCCTCTGCAACCAGGAAGGTTCAGAAGTTAAGTCACTTGCTCGGGATCACACAGCATCAAGGGTCAAAATGAACCCAGGTCTTCCTAACTATCCCCTATACTATACTGCCTCTATATTCCCCTATGCCTTTTTTTTTTTTTGGAGGGGGGCGGAATGCAGAGAAGAGGGAACCAGAGATATGATTTCACTGGTATGAGGTATTCCAGGCGAAGAGATTTCCTGTACCACTGCAGACCAGGCATTCCATTAGACTGGGAACTCCTTGAGGATATGAACCATGTTTTTGCCTTTCTTTGTGCCTCTAGCTTGGTATGGTGCCTAGCGTACAGTAAGAGCTTAATAAGTGCTTGGTGATTGACTGACTGACTACGACCAATGGTCAGTTTTAGACAATAGCTTGGGCCCCAGAGAGGCTGACTTGCCCAAGGTCACACAGTTAGTATGTGTCAGAGCCTGGTCTTCCTGATTCCATGGCTGCCTCTCTCTTCTGTGAGACCACCTGACAGTCCCCAATTCCCACCAAAGCCTATTGTCTATGTCAACCTTCCATCCCAGACCAAATCTGAAAATCCAAGATCTTAAACTTGAAGCCAAGACCCCAGAATTTGGGAATTGAGTGGTGTTGTGAGAGACCCAGATCAAGCAGAAAGACCACAGATCACAAGTCAGGTGATCAGGGTTGGAATACTGGCTCTGCTACCTCTGTGAACCTGAGCAAGTCCCTTCCCCTCCCTGAGCCTCAGTTTCCCCCTCTGCCAAATGTGGGGATTAGACTTAGTGGCCCTCAATGTCTCTTCCTGCTCTAGATCTTGGAGCTTAGGTGAAACCTTGAGCACCAAAGTCTCTTTTCCTGGGCCTCAGTTTCCTCTGCTGCAAACTGAAGGAGTTATACTGGACAATCTCTAAGGCCTCTTCCAGCTCTGGATCCGTGGTCCCATATGTGCCCTGGGGCCAGTCACTTTCCCCTGTCACTGGGTCTCAGTTTCCTTCTCTGTCAAATGACTGGGTTGGCCTCAGCAGTCTCTATTTGGTCCTTCTAGGGAAAGAGCTAGAAGTCTATCATCCTATTTCTTTCATCTCAGGAGAACTTTCAGGGAAAGGGCACCCTATAGGCTACTTCTGCTTAGAAACAAGGGATCTTTGGGATCTCTTCCTAGACCACAATCCTGTGGCAAACAGTTCTCTCTCATTCACAGGAAAGGCCTGCCTCGTCAAGGCCCTATACAGTGAGCCCTCACATTATTAACGTTGTCAGGCATCACCCACTCCCCCGCCCCCAGCCCTCCAGCCAGCAACAATGGACATATTTGAGACGAAGCTCAGTTGGTGAATTCCACCCCCCCCCCCCATTATCTAATAGATTAGTCATTCATAGAATTAGTCATATTCAGACATGTAAAGTCTCCAGAGTCTCCCCTCTGAGTAATAGCTACTGTCATCAGGTGTATGGAGATGTCAGAGTCTCCCTGACAGTCAGAAGCTCTAGGGCTGACCTCAGCCTGGAGTGGGGAGGGGGATTGTTGCCGTGCTCTGGGGTGTGTAAGTTAATGGAGAGGCTGCTTCCTGGCATCTGAGGGGCTCTGGGAAGCCCCTCCCTTCCATCTTACCTCCTTCCCAAATATTCCTCCAGTAGCTAGCCAGTCACTCTGCCTGGATGTCCATTGTCCCCGTTGGCAGGAGACTAAAACAGCTGACCTCTTAAAACTACTTTTCTTAAATCTCCCATAGACTATCAGAGTGGAAAGGGATGGAAAAGAGAACACCTGGCCCAACTCATTCATTTTACAGAGGAGGAAAGTGAGGCTCAGAGAGCTATTCTGATACACTTAGGATATAAGGAAAAAGAGGCTCCTAGACCATGTCCTGACTGTTCTGACCCCCTCCTCCTCCTCTTTACCTACTATATTAAGTCTAAAGTCTTGATTCTGGCATTCAAGGCCTTTCCCAATCTGGCTTCAAGCTACTTTTCTAGCCTTATCACTGCCCCTCCCCTCCCCCCATACAATCTCCTTTAGGGGAGGGACTGTTTTCTTTGTATCTTTCTGTTCCCAGGGCCTAGAGCAGTGCCAGATACCCTTCTCTCCAGCTTTTTCTGCTCCCTCTCTGACCTCTCCTGCTCTGACTCCTTGGCTGGATCCTCCTCCAAATCAGGCCTTAGAACCACAGGTGCCCCCAGGGCTCTGTCCTAGGCCCTCTTCTCTTCTCCCTCTAGACCCTTCCTTAGGGGACCTCATCAGTTACCATGGATTTCATGCCTGCGTCTATGCTGATGATCCTCAATGTTCCCATCCTGTGTGTTCCATGGACACCCAGCAAAGTGCCTTACTCAGAGTGGGCCTCAGCAAATTGTTCTGGAGTGGAACTGAATTCTTAATGGCCTTTATTAATGAAAATCCATTTTGCCAGAAAGGCCAAGGAGAGAGAACAGTGAGGCTTTTGTGGGGGAAACTGGTCTTCTTTAACCTTTGGGGGACAGCTTTGGCAGCCTGTGGCCTTGCAGACAAACTTTTTTTCTTAATCAGCATTTGAATTCAGGGTTTTGGGGTTGGGCCACTTAGGAATTCCAGCCTGGGCCATCCATGTGAATGTGCCTCATTTGCTCCAGAGACTCTGGAAGCCTCCAGGCTCCTTAGTCCTTCCTCCTGTGCTGAGCTCCACTGGAGGCCAGGGTTCCTCTCTGTGCCATTTACACTAATGAGAAGGGGGGGCAACAAGCAGCTGGAGAAATATTTGTAGCCTGACTCCCTGATCACTTATTACTTCTCTTCACAAACTTTCCCTTCCCTGGCCTGCCCCCTCTTGTCTTCCTACTTTCTCTTGGCAGTGCTTTTGGCTCCACAATTCCCCAGGGTCTGGAATCAACTTCTCTTTTCCAATTCCTGTCTGTAAAGGTCCCTTACTTCTGTCAAAAAGCAAAGGAGCTCTCATGATGCCTTCTCTTTAGGGAAGCACGTACCTCTGGTTATGAGGAGTCAGAACGTAAAGCACTTAGCACAACTGCAGTGCCTGCACAGAGTAGGCACTTAGTAAATGTTTCTTTCCCTTCCTCCTGTCTTTTTTTCCTCCTTCTCTTCCTTCTTCCCTTCCTCTATTCCCTCCCTCCCTCCCTTCCTTCCTCCTTCCCTTCCTCTCACCTGCTGGCTGAAGCAAGGAAAAGGTCAGGCATAGAATTCCATCCAGAATAAGGACAGAGGTCATACTGGACCTGCAGCTCATTCATACTAACGGATGGGTCACTGGGGCCTAGCAAGTCCTTTGCTCTGAGAGTCTTGGAGGTGGGGAAGGGATTGGGTTAATTGGTCTTGGAGTTTCCTCTGGCCAGAGGGCTGCTGGTATATGTTTAACAATGGGCTCTCCAAAAATGTAGGCAAACAGCAGAGTTTTCTGTTGAATCTGCTCTACTAACATTTTCTCTATCACTTTCCTAAATCCAGATGACCAACAAAATAATCATCATACCTGATGTGCAGAGATTACCTGAATATTTTACAATCAGCTCTGCAAGTCAAACAAACTGGTTTCAGCCTGCCCTGCTTCAGGATTGTTCCTGCTCTAAAACAATACTCCCCTGAATCTTAGAACAGACGATGACAGAGCTGGAAGGACCCTGATCAAAGAAGATTGACTCAGCCAGCACCTCAGAGACCATGATCTACCCACACTCTCAACTGAGCAAACTAAGCCCAAGGTGGCCACACAGTTGACAGGATGGAAATTCAAACTCAGGTCCTGTGACTGCAACCAGACGTCCTTTCTTCTTTATGGTACTATCTCTAAGAGTCTGGGAGGGCTAGAGGCCTCCTCAAATGAACAATTCCAAGGCTGAAGCCACTGCCACTAAGAGCTACAACCATCCAGCCTCTAGAAAGCATCCTGTCTTCTTGGCTTCTTGGCAGTCAGCCCCTCTGGGAGCCACATACTGCCAGTTGTGAGATGGAACATTGAATCTCCCTGAAAAGAGTTTCTCAAGTTACCTTAGCTTGAATTCACTAAGAGGCAGTAAATTTATTTAATTCTTTGGTTCCAGTAAAAATCTATACCATTTAAATTCATTTTTAGGTCTATTAAACTCACGAGTGAGACAATGCAAGGATGATCCCCATTTCTACAGATCAGGCAACTGAGGCTCCGAGGAGTGAACCCACAAATGTTAGACTGAAATCCAGGCCTTCTGATGTCAAGAGCAGGGTTTTCCCCCACTTCCTCATAAGTGACTCAAATATTCAATAAATTAACTTTTGAGACATCCTGTATGTCTGTATATAGGTCAAGCAACCTAGAAATGTGCCCACACAACCAAGGCCTAAAAAAAAAAAAAATCAAGGGATAGGGACTGAATCTGTGGTTTCACTCTTATAGGGAATTCCAAGATTTAAAAAAAACAAAACAAAACACCAAATAAACCCTATTCTTTGAGGGTCTCCTGGGGCACTGATTGGTTAAGTGACTTACCCAGAGTCACCAAGCCAACATGTATCAAGGATTAAGATTTGAACCTTCCTGGTCCAGAGGCTAGCTTACTATCTTCTTCCTCAAAAGAAGTCAAACAGGACCTAAAAGAAATCAGGCCGCAGATCTGATAAGCCAATTCAGGAATCATCTGGGAATGTGAAAGCATGAAGTGACCTTGGAAGACATCGATAGCGATATTTAACAAACACCTGTTTATTGGGTGCTGAACTGTGGTGCGGGTTGGGAGAGATTCAGATCTTCTAGAGGGAGAAGATACAAAGAAAGCTAATTGTATACAATATTGTATGACAAACACATTCTACAGGCATGTTGTTTCCTGACCCAGTTTGGAGTGTTCTTGGCAGAGATATCAGAGTAGTTTGCCATTTCCTTCTGCAGCTCATTTGACAGATGAGGAAACTGAGGCAATCAGAGTGAAGTCACTTGCCCAGTGTCACACAGCTGAGGGCAAAAGACCACTACAAACAAGGGGATCAAGGAAGACTTCCCAGAGGAGGTGGCATTTGAACTTGGCTTTAAAAATCGGGAAAGGAAAGTGGGAGCCATGTCAGGAGGAACCATAGATATTGGGAGGGTGGGGAGGGAGCAGAGTGGAATCCAATTCAGCTAAAGGGTAGGAGGTGGTGAAACTAGCCTTCGTTAGGGCTGGAAACGTAGGTGGGGCAACATTGTAAGGGGTCTTGAATGCCAGGCAAAGGAGTTTAAACTTTAAGTAGGAAGCCATTGAAGATTTTTGAGGAGAGATGACACAAAGAAAACAGTACGTGCCATGACAAACTGTCTAGCTCCCACAGAGGAGAGGGGCAGTGAAATCTGATGGATAAAGCTCTGGCCTAGAACCAGGTTCCAACCCTGTCTCTGATGCAGGATGACCTTAGACAAGTCATATCATCTCCCTGGGCCTCAGTTTCTCCCTCTGTAAAATGGGGAGAGGGGTTGTACTAGATACCCTTTGGGGCCCCTTTTACCTCTAGCTCTCTCATCTTGTTCCCTCATGATACTGACAACAAAGTACCTATGAATGGTGAGCAGGGTGAAGAGCAGAAAGGAGTTCTTTTGAGTGAGCCTAGTGGTCAGGGACTCTTGTTTCTCACATCACACTTTTGTGGGGAGACCCTTGGTTGGTCACTAAGAGGGAAGAGGGGGCTCTGTGAGGGCACAAAGAAAATGACATTTGGAGTCAGGAGACCCAGGTTCAAATCCTGACTCTGCCACCAGGATGGCCTTGGGCAAATTCCTTACCTTCTTTATCTGTAAAATGAGGAAGGTCTGGTTCCTAAAAGATTTCTTTAAGCTTTAAAATCCTGTGATCCTGCAGTATTTCAAAGCCTCAGTTTCCTCCTTTGTAGAATGGGGAAAATATTAGCTGCACTACCTGCCTCAATGTACTGTTGAAAGGCAAGTCAATAAACATTTATCAAGCCTGTGCTAAGTACTCTGTAAGTGTTGAAATGCCAGGGGAGTTGATGATGGGAATGATAACCCTTTCCTCTTTAAAGAACTGGTAAAATAAGAGTCTTATTTACCCCAACTTGTTTAGCTATCGTCTCTCCCCAAGGCAGGAACATGACGAATATGATCTTTCAAGGTCCCTTCCAGTTCTTAGTGGCCTATGTTTGGATGCCTGTTCTCATTCCTCTCCTCCCCTCCTTATAGTCTTGGCCACCCATTCTACCTTCACCTTCCAGGCAGAACAATGCACTTCTGAAAAAGAGAGGGCCTTCCATTGATTGGGGAATGGATTAACAAATGGAAGCACACAAGTGGGATGGTATATGACTACCAGTAAAAAAAAAAAAAAGGAATAGGAAGGATGCAGAGAAGGATGAGAAGACTTCCATGAACTGATACAGAGTGAAATCAACAGAAAAAGCCAAACATTCCAAAGCAATGACTCCAGTCATGTCAACCGGAAGGAACAATGAACTGAAACTGATGACTGCATAATTATCCTGACCAAGCTTTGGCCTCAAGAAGAGTTGAAAAAATATACATCCCTCACCCCTCTGCAGAGGTGAAGAACTATGGGTGTGAAATATGGTAGCTGCTATGAGGTTAGTTCATGTATTGGCTAGTTTAGCTGAACTGCTTTATGTGGATCTGGAATCAGAGGACTTTGGTTCAAATCCTCCCTGGGAACCTGTGTGACCTCTGGCTAAGCACCTTACCTCCCTGGGACTCCCCATTTTGAAAATGAGACGGGTGAATGAGTCTTTCCAGTCCTATAACTATGATTCTATGTATGACTGGGCAAATCACTAATGTTCTCTGGGCCTGACTTTCCTACTCCGTAAAGTGAGGCCACTGAGGCCTCTGAGGTCCCTTCCAGCCTGACAGCTATGATTCTGTGACCATGGGCAAGGCACTCAGTCAGTCAGTCAACAAGCATTTATGATAAACTTACTCTGTTCCAGCACCAAGTTAAGAACTGGGAAAATTAAAGAGACAGAGAAAGAAAGACAGTCCTTGACTGTCCTTGACATTCTTTGAAGGAGCTTATATTCTAATAAGGGAAGAGAACACATAAAAAGAAGTGGGAAGGGTAGCCATGGGAACCCAGAAGGGACAGGAGAGAAGGAGCCTGGAGAGGAATGAGACAGTGGCTGGCCTGGGCACCCTGTTTAAGTGGAAGTTCTGTGAAGAGTCCTCCAATCTGAGGGAGAGGCCTCAGGGGCAGAGGGTACTTTCAAAAAATCAGTTCACCTCCCTGGGCCTCAGTATCTCCTCTGTCCTCTTCTGGAAGTTCTACCCTTAACTCAATGCAGCTTAAGGTCAAATTAGCTTTTATGGCATTTCCATCCCACTGCTGGCTCCCACTGAGCTTATAGTCCACTGAAACCCCCAGATCCTTTTCAGAATACCTGCTACCAATCCATGCCTCCCTCCCCCAACTTTTATTTGGGGAGTTGATCTTTTGTACTCAAGTGCAAGACTACATGTAGCCCTAGTGAATTCCCTTTTTATCAGATTCAGCCCATTGTTTCCCCACCTTGTCAAGATCCTCATGGATTCTCCCTCTGACATGTAGGTTCTCCACCCCTGATCCTAGTGTGTTAGCTCTCCCTCCCAGCAGTGTATGGGAGGGAGTGTATGTACACAAATATGATGAGCCTGCCATCTGTACTTTTATCCCAGGCATGGATAAAACTGTTAGATGGTCCAGGGTCAAGCATAGATCCCTGAGGCACTCCACTGCAGACTTCTTGACACTCTGAGACAGAACCATTGACTCTTTTAGTCTCAGCCTTCTGGGAATTCACCTAATTGCATTACTTTGTAACCCTATCACTTCACAATGATATAAAAACAAAAGAGATCAGTTAAACCTTAAAAAAACAAACCAGAATGAAGGTGATTCTCTACTTGTTTGATGTGGCCATGCTGGACTGCCACACCATGGCCAAAGGAGTCCCTAGTGTTGGGGAGTTACCATTTTTAGGTGCCATGTTTCAGGCCAGATATGTTCACTAGATGATGCTGACCACAGTCCCTCTGGGGGCTCACAGGAAGGACTAGGGTCTCAATTCAATGTCAGAGAGTTTCCAAGGAATGACCACTATCAAAAGAGGGGAGTGGGTTGCTTTGGGAGGTGGGAAGTTCCCATCACTAGCAGCCTTCAAGCACAGACTGGATGATCACTGGTTGGGCACATTTTAGATAGGATTTGTGTTTGGTCCTTTTATTTCTGAGCTTTGGTGATTCTGAGACCTTTGATTAATTCAAGTCAATAAACATCTATCAAATGCCTACTACGTATGGGCCAGACTCTGTGCTAAGCTCTAGGAATGCTAAAAGAAGCAAAATACAGACCCTGTCCACAGGGAGCTTATAATCTAATTGAGGAGCAAATATATACAACGCAAGCTATGTACAGAATGAATAGGAAATCATTAAGAGAGGGAAGGCACTGGAATGGAAGGGTTGGGGAAGGCTGCCTGTAGGAGGTGGGGTTTTAGGTGGGACTTAAAGGAAGCCAGGGAGCTCAATGGTTAGGGCCAAGGAGGGAAAGAGCTGTGGCAAGCTATTGCAGTAACAGAGTGACGATGAGGGTCTGCATCAGAGTGGGGCACGGTCAGAGGCTTGAAGGAAGTATATTTGAAAGATGTTTGTAGGGAGGGGAGAAGGTGGGGGAGGGGGGAATCTAAGATATATGGAAGTGATTGTAAAGAACTGAAAACAAACAAATTACTTAATTAAAAAAAAAAAAAGAAAGATCGTTGTAAAGGCGAAATCACCAGGCCTTGACGATAGCATAGATCTGGAGGTGGGGGAAGATAGTGGGGAGTTCAGGATGATGCCTAGGTTGTGAGCCTCAGGAATTGGGAGCATGGTGGTACCCTCTTCAGTAACAGGGAAGGGGGAGAAGGAAGTATTTGGGGAAAACCGTAATGAATTTTGGTTTGGACATATTGATGTCTACTATACATCTAATTCAAGATGTCTACTGAACATTCAGTTTGAGATGTCTGAAAGTCAGTTGGAGATGTGATTTCAGAAAGATTGGAACCAGAAAGGTAGTTTTGAGAGCCATCAGCATAGAGAGGGTCATTAAATCCATGGGAACTGATGATATCCCCAAATAAAGTAGTCTAGAGGGAAAAGAGAAGAGGGTCCAGGACAGAGCCCTAAGGGACACCCACAGTTAGAGGGTGTGATCGAGAGGAGAATCTGGCAAAGGAGACAGAGAAGGAGTGGTCAGATAGCTAAGGAAAGTCAGAAAAGAGGGGAGGAGAAGGTGATCAGAGGCATCAAAGGAGGGGTCAAGGAGAATAAAGATTGAGAAAAGGCCACTGGATCTGGCAGCTAAGAGACCACTGGTAACTTTGGAGACCAATTTTGACAGAATAAGAAGTCAAGTTGTAAGGTCAGAGAAAGAAAATGAGAGAAGAGAAAGCAGAGGTGCCTATTATAGATGGCCCTTTGGAGGAGTTTAGCTGCAAAGGGCAGAAGAGATACAGAATGGGATAGAAGGTCCAACCAAGCATTTTTTTCGGGATGAGAGAGACATGGGTATGTTTGTAGGCAGTAGGGAGTGGGCTAGCCAGTGAACAGGGAGAGATTGAAAATAATTGAGAGTGGAGATGACAGAGAAAGGGAACAATGTGTTAGAGGAGACAGGATAGAGTAGGATCATTTGAACAAGTACTCACCAGATAGTGTCAACCACCTATGGCCCACTATATCCAGTGACCAACTGTTAGGATCAAAGACTCTTGAGTTGAAGGGAGTTTTATAGATAATCTAATGCAGGGGTGGGGAACCTTCAGCCTTGAGGCCACATGTGGTCCTCTAAGTCCAAACCTCACGGAACAAATCCCCTCTAAGTCCTCAAGGGCAGCCCTTTGACTGAATCCAAACCTCACAGAACAAATCTCCTCTAGGTCCTCAAGGGCAGCCCTTTGACTGAATCCAAACCTCACAAAACAAATCCCCTCTAGATCCTCAAGGGAGGCCCTTTGACAGAATCCAAACTTCACAGAACAAATCCCCTCTAGGTCCTCAAGTGTGGCCCTTTGACTGAATCTAAACTTCACGGAACAAATTCCCCCTAATTCTTCAAGAGCAGCCCTTTGACTGAATCCAAACAGGGCTGCCCTTGAGGACCTAGAGGGCTACATGTGGCCTCGAGGTCACAGGTTCCCCACCCCAATCTAATCCAACCCCACTTTACAGAGAAAAATGGGGCTCAGAGAGAAGTGGTTTGCCCTTGGAGGTCACACCAGTGACACACTGAAGGGTAAAGAGAAGGTTAAGCAAGCTAACAGGGCCAGAAAGCTAGCTCTCCTGTCTCCCAGAACAGAGTATTCTTTATGCTGCCCCTAGACCCTGTCTCCAGACTTTCTGTATACAATATGCAGAACCTCAGAACTCTAAAAACCAAACAAACAAAAAGCTTCTTGGTATCTTTTCCCCATGGCTTTTGGTTCTACCCTCTGGAGCCATGCAGGACAGGCCTGATCTCCCTTCTTAGACTAGAAAGACCTTCAAGGACAGCCCTCACCTTGCATCCTTCTCTTCCCTAGCCCAGTTCCACCGGCTGCTCCTCTTCTGTATGGCCCAATCCCCTCACTATACTTGGCTGCCTTCCGCTGGCCATGCTCCAGTCTGGCAGTGTCCTTTCTCCAATGTGGTACCCAGAAGGGAAAGCAGACAGAGCTCCAGATGGGACCTAATGCAGTGCCTCCAAGGGGTCAGTTGCCCTACTGCGGCCAAACCGAAGATTTGCACACACACACACACACAGGCTCACATGAAACTGGCGACAATTCCAAATTTTCTGTCAAAGACATTCTTTGCCATTGGCTAATTCGGGGCCCCCCAAGGTACAATGTCTTTGGAAAGGAAGAGAGGTTTCTGAGCAGCTGCTGCTTCTGTCAGAGCTCCTTGTCCAAAGTCCACGACAAATGGGACCCTGCCAAGAGACCATCTCCCTTTCCCCAGACCACACTTCTATCTGGCTTGGGGCAATGGTCTGGGATAGGGCTGCATTTGGGAGATAAGTGTCATTTCTTAAATACTTCAGGGATGCTAAAGCTCTTTTCTCACAATGCTTCTGGGTAATAGATATGCTGAGAATGAATTTTCCCATTTTTCAGTCCTAGAAAGTGAGTTTTAGAGACTCGATGTCAGGGTGAGGATCAAGAGCCTGGAATTCCTGAGTCTATCCAAGCTTAAGGCTCTTGGGACAACATTAGCAGGCCTGTCTATGAGGTCAATAAATAGGACTTCGCACTCCAAATCAAAACCCACCTAGGACACTTACTAGCTGTGTGATCTTGGGCCAATCATTTTCCCTCTCTGTGTCTCAGTTTATTCATGTGAAAAGGAAGAGGCTGGACTCAGTGGCCCACACTGGCTTTTCCATTCCTAGCTCTAGGATGCTGCTGAGGTGAACACCATTTCAGGCCCCTTCAGCAATCACCAGAACAAGCCTTCCCAATGAAAGGCAGACAGGGGCATGATGAAAATATTGAGTCTGGTACTGGAAAGAACTTTTGAAATTATTTAGTCTAACACCTTCACAGTGGGGAAATGACTCACCCAAGGCTACACAACTAGGAAGAGTCAGATGCAGTACTCACACCCAGGTCTTCTGCAGAAGTCTTTGGCGTTGTAAAATGTTTCAACACCAGAATCTGATATGGGTTTACAATGCACATGATGCCAGAGAATATGCTTGTATTACCATCTACATTGCTGCCACACCTGAAGGACTACTGGGCTTTTCCACTGTCTCCACAGCTGAAACCTGAGGGAGACTCCTCTTCCTGAGTTCAAATCTGGCCTCAGACACTTACTCATTATGTGACCCTGAGCAAGTCACTTCACCCTGTTTGCCTCAGTTTCCTCATCTGCAAAATGAGCTAGAGAAGGAAATGACAAAGCACTCTAGTATCTTTACCAATGAAACCCCAAATGGGGTCATGAAGAGTAGCATATGACTGAACAACAACAAAGCATATAATAGACGTTTTTCTCATTTACTCACTCATTCATTCATCCCTTCCTTCCTTCCTTCCTTCATGACTCCTAATGCATGGTTCTTTCCCCAAATAGTCCGTTATACTGCAGAGTCCTCCTCCCAACAAGGCCCCAACAGGCCCTCTTCAGCCACTTTGCTTCCCTTCAGTAGACACTTGATAAAATCCAAGGTATTTGAATGGGGCATCCCTCCCTCACTGTCCAACCGAAGAGGACAGCGGTACAAATCATGGCTGGTCAAGGACAGGGAGATAGCACAGAGTAGGCTGCAATGCAGTCTCCAACTTTCTAAGCCCCTGTCAGGTTCTCTCTCAGGAAAGAGAGGCTCCTAGGGAACTAAGGCTCTGGGCCCTGCTTAGATCTGTGAGGCCAAAAGTCTGCAATGGCCCTGCCCAGGTCACAGCTGTTCCAGATGCCTACAAATCCCCAAGGACCAGCACCCAGCTCACACTCTATACTAGGTGCTTGGGGAACATTGAACTAAACCCAGAAGAGGCAACATAGGGAAGGAGAGACCGTGATCTAGGCTTTGTTCAAAGATCTTAGGCATATATGGCCCAACAGTCATTCAGAAGTTATGGCAGCTGGAAGGTACCTTGAAGGTCATCTAATTCAAGCCCCTCCTCTGACAGGTGAGCATATTGATGTCCCAAGAGGGCAAAGGACTTGCTCAATCAAGGTCAAATCCTAGTCATCTTGGTCCCAGCGAGGAAGGGGCAGGGCTTCAGGCTAGGCCAGAACTATGAGCTTCTGGAGGCTGCTCGAGACTGGCCAATGCACCAGCTGGCTATTTCACACATGCATTCACCCAGGAAGTCACATGCCGACATGCCACCACATACTTATAAATCTACACACAGACAAGGATGCTCTCCTGTGTAATCATATATGCACATTGCCTGCACCCCCCCCACACACACACACATTTGTGCATGGCTGTACAGGCATCTGCCCACTCCCACATGTTCACACATACAAACACTGCTACCCAAATGAACCACAAAGGATCACAGAATTTGGAATTAGAAGGGACCTGAGAGATCATCTAAATCCACCCGTTCTACAGAAGAGGTAAAAAAGACCCCAACAGATGAAGTGACTCATCCAAGAAGGAGCAGAGCTGAAATTTGAACCCGACTCCTTTGACTCCACCCCCACCCAAGGTTCCTTTCACTACACCACACTCTCCAAGGGTCCCGGCACACATTCATGTGTTCTTTTAAAGCCATAACAATAGCCAAATTACCTGAAAGTAAGCTGGTATATACATATGTGCAAGGGAACACACGAATGCATACTTATCCACATGAGCACACGCATGAACATTCAAACATATATACTCAGCCATTCAGTCAACACTTATTTGCCCTTGAGGGGCTTACAATGTACTGGGGAGAATACCATGTACACAAACAAATAAGCTAGCACGCAGTATGTATTCATGACAGACAGAGGGCTTGGACTGGGCCTGGAATTTCCCTGGTACACAGAACTCCCTGGTCAGACAACTTCTTTGCTGCCTAGAGCACTGAGAAGTTAAGTGACCTGGCCAGGGTCATGCAGGCAGGACTTGAAGTCAGGCTTTCCTGGCTCCAAGGCCAGCTCTCTATTCAGCATACTTGAAATAATAATAATTAACAATAATAACAACAATATCTAGCATTTCTATAGTGTTTTAAGGTTTGCATAAAGTATGTGTAGGGAACCGGGTCCTAGATTTGGAGTCAGGAAGACTTAGATCTAAATCCGACATCAGACACACACTAACTATAGGACCCTGAGCAAGTCACTTATTTTCTCAGTGCCTCAGTTTCCCCATCTGTAAAATCATGGTGGGGGGGCATACTCATTGGCCTCTATGGTCCCCGCTGAGTCTGATTTCATGATAATAGAGGGGTATTAACAACTGGGGGAGCCTTCTTGAAGGGATAGAGGGGTAACCAGAGGCAGATGGGAGTCTTCCAGGCATGTGTGCAAAGACACAGAGGTGGGAGAAGAGATGTAGCATATGGAAAACAACAAATGGGCTAGTTTAGCTGGAGTGAAGACAATGGGAGGAGAAGTAATGGGGGATCTGTCAAGAAAAGTAGACCGGGGCCAGATTGCAAGGGCTTTAAATGCCAACCCGAGGAGTATGGATTTTATCTTGAAGGCAATGGGGAGCCATTGGAGTTTGAGGAACGGCAGTGCCAGAATCAGACCTGCCCTTTAAGAACATCGCTTTGGCACTACGGAGGGTGGACTTTAGAGGGGAGAAACCAGAGGCTCATTCTAACACCGGAGAGAGATGACAAGGGCCTAGGGTGGTGGCTATACGAGAGGAGAGCTGGGGATGGATTCTGGGAATGTCCAATCTCCCAGCATGCCGGCTCCACTCATCCAAACATCCCCATTCCCACGCTGCACACGGGCATCTGAGCACACACATACGCAAATACACATGCACACATTCACCCGCAACCCCTCCCCCTCAAAAAAAAAGTTGAATGAAAACGCCCCCTCCCTGGCTCGGTTGTTCCTGAATTCCCCAGTTCCAGCGATTATACAGAGTGGTGAGGGGTTGGGGGTGAGGGGATTCCCATTCCAGACCTGGGTCCCCTCCAGATATCTAAAGACACCAAGCCCAGGTTCGGGTCAGGATCTGTGCCAGGGCCTGAAGCTCCCCAGCCTGGCTATTCCTTACCCGCTACAGTCCCTTTGTTCTGGGCTTAGTTCTTTCACAGCCAGGCTGGGACGGATAATTCTGCCTCCCCTCCTCCCCAAATCCCAAGCACTTGGACCCCCTTGCCCCACCTCAGAACACCAGAGGCTGCCCCCAGGCCACCCTGCATTTCTCTTGCAGCTAATCAGCTGCAAGGATTGAGAGCTGAAAGGACCTTGGTGATCAGCCAGCCCAACCCCCGCATTTGATTATAATAACAATAAATCCCCTTCCTTTGGCACTTCCAGGCTTTCCTCATAACAGCCAGGGAGTTTGGGGAGGGCAAGGATTATTACTCTCATTTAGCCGGAGAGGCTGAGGCCCAGAGGGGAAGTGACTAGCCCAAGGTCACACCACTAGAAGCAGCAGCGTTGGGTTGGGGAGCCAAGCCCCCCCGCTTCCTCCCACTCTGGGGCACTCGGCAAGGCAGCTCTTTATGAAAGCCTCTGCCTTCCTCCGTGCACTTGTCTGGGTGGGGGTGAGTCAGTGCCCTCCCCCGGAGCCCTGCCCCCCTTCCCCATGACCTCCTCTGCCCTGACTCGCCCACCGGCTTTAGCGGACTCTGGGTGGAGGGCTCCCCCGGGCCTCGAGGAGCTGAAAATGGCCCCAGTGCCCGCTGGCGGCCTTGGAGAAGGCAGATGCAGGGATGGCGGGATGAAGGGAGCGGAAGAGGAGGAGGAAGCCTGAACTCCCTGCACTCACCATTCCGGGGCCACCCCGCAACCACTGCATGGTCCCTTCCCTTTTCTTCTTTTGTGGTCGCCGAAGCTGCTGCTCCCGCCGCCGCCGCCGCCGCCGCCGCTGCTGCAGCTCAGCCCCGAGCCCCAACTGGCAGAGATCGAGCTGCCGGCGGAAGCGGGAGGCACGAGTTGGGCGAGCAGGCGGGCGGGGGGGCACCACCCCATCCCATCCTGGCCTTCCGTCCGGGACAGCTCTCCCCCACCCCCACCTGGACAGATTGGTTGTGCTGGAAGGGGCCCTAGGAAATCGGCTTGTGGGATGGGGAAACTGAGGCCCCCAGAGACCAAGGGACCTGTCCAAGGTCACACACCTAAGAAGCTTCAGATACTGGACTTTGGCCAGATTCCCAATCACTGGAACCTGGGGGGGGAGGGAGTAAAGGAGAAAAAGGGATCCCATAAAAAGGGGGCGCATTGGGGGAACCTTTTCCCCTGGAACTGACCTTAAACAAGTCACTTAATGTTTGGTCAATCAACAAGGATTTATTAAAGCCTGCTATTCTCGGCTTGTTTCCTGGAGGTACAGAGACAAAGATCCAACAATTTCTGCCCTTCAAGAACTTAAATTCTACCAGGTGATATAGTAACTCATTTCTGTAGCATGTTAAAGTTTGCAAAGCACTGTCCTCACAACAGTCATAGGAGGTCAGGATTATAAACCTGACTTGTCCATGACAATAAAACCAAGGTAGGTGCTATGATTATTCCCATTTTGCAGATAAGGAAACTGAGGCAGGCAGAGTTGTTAAATGACTTGCTCAGGGTCATACAGCTAGTTAAGTGTCTGAAGCAGGATTTGAACTCACGTCTACCCAGCTCCAAGACAGCTGTCTATCTAGTACACAAAAGCTGAATGCACTATAGGATTATCACTTAGGACCTGATAGCTGTATTTAGAGTCAGCAAGCTATAGGATACTGGGTCTGGAATCAAGATCTGGGCTCCAATCCTGCTTCTGTTGCTACCTATATGACCATGAGGGCCAGTCACTTTACCTGTCCGAACCTCAGTTTCCTCATCTGGAAAATAAGGTTAGGCTAGGTGGCCTCTACAGTCCCTTGCTGCTCTAAAATCTCTGATCCTATGTAAGAAGGGAGAAGGTAGGGAGCAGGGGAGTCCTTGATTAATCTAATGAATTCCCCAATCATTTTTCCTCTGCTCAGAGGCATCAGTGGAGCACCTCCAAATGGAATGTGAGTGAGCATACACCTAAGGATACCATACTGTATGAGGTTTCAGAGATTTGGACTGGACAACTGAAAATCAGCCATTTCTACCAATGGCCTATAAAAGTGTCTATCTTTATCTCCTTTTCACTTTCCCCATCTCCCTCCTAGACAGATTTCACCAGAATATCAAAATGTTGCCTGGATAGCACCCCCACATTCAGTTACCTTCTGGGGGCAGTTGATGGCCCTGTGTGAGTCTTTCATGCATTTTCAGTATCTGTTGATGAACTCTGGTGAGCTTTCTTGCATCTTCAGCATTGCTGTGAGGCAAAATAGAGGCTGTTCTAGACTTACTATGCATCTGTTATCTTGAGTATTTCTACAGAAGCTAGGGACTCCCTTTACCCACATTTGGGGAAACTTAGACATGAGCTATAGGCTAAAGATATTCTCCAGGAACAACTCCAGGTGAAGGCAAAGACCCAAAGAGAAAATTATCCTCTTGAGGTCAGCCCCCAGATAGAACACAGTCTGTGTACATTGGAAGGAGGTGTCCTGGGTGACATATTTTAAAAGAATAGATGGAAGAAAACATTTGCCTGGAGTTCTAGAGCCTCTGCCACTATGACTTCTCTGTAGTTCTATTTCCTCCTCTTTACAACTAGGCTTGGGGGCAGCTAGGTGGTACAATGAATAGAGACAGGAATAGGTCCTGGAGACAGGAAGACCTGAGTTCAAATCCAGCCTCAGACTGCTTGACACTTACTAGCTGTGTGAAAAAAAAAATGAGCTTGAGGATGGATTGGGGGAAGGCAAGGACGTAGACTAGATCACCTAACTCCTTGAGGGAAGGAGTTGTTTGTTTTGTGACTTTGTGTCATCTCTGCTATTTAGATTTTCCCATTCATGATAAATTGGCACAGTCCCTTTCCAAGTGGCTGGAGGTTTGGAGCTAACATTCCATAACAAGGAGAATCTTCTTCTTAGAGGCTATATAAGCCCCTTTCCACTCAAGTATTTTGCAAACTACATTAAAGTATTTCAAGGATGGGTAATTTCCTAGGCACTGGGAGTCTCTCTGCCAGCGCAATTCCTGATCTCTCTGTAATTTGGCTTTTGAAAGGTAGGATGATGAAAAATCCATCACTCTCCAGCCAGCCCTGTGACAAGCATCTCCAAACTCAGCTAGGCCAGTCATCATTGGATACCAGACATACATTCAGGCCTTCACTGGCCCATACCCAAAGTCTTCTCAACTTGGTAGAACCTGTCTGAGCTTAGGCTCCACTTTCATAGGTTCAGATAACCCTGGGTCACCTCCATGGCATGGGGAGGTTTGGAAAAAAGAAAGGGAACTAAAAACTTGAGAATATGGACATCAGCTTGGCAAAGATCACAAAATGAAAAATGACAATTGTTGGAGGGGATGTGGAAGGACAAGCACACTAATTGCATAGTTTATAGACCAACTTGGAAATATACCCAAAAAAGTCACTAAACAGTAGATGCTCTTTGACTCAGTGATGCTACTACTAGGCCTATACTCCAAAAAGACCAAAGAAAGAGGGACAGGTACTATTTGTACAAAAAATATTTATAACAACATTTTTAATAGTAGGAAAGAATTGGAAGCAAAGTAGGTATACTGCAATTGGGGAATGGTTGAAGGAATTTTGGTATATTTGAATGTAATACAGTATTATTGTGTCATAAGAAATGACAAAAGATAAAGGTCTTTAAGAAAATTAGGGGAGCAAGGAATAGCTTACCTGTCAGATCTATGGAGAATGGAAGAATTTATGACCAAACAAGAGATAGAGAACATTATGAAATGAAAACTGGATAATTTTAATAACAATAAATTAAAAAGGTTTTGCACAAACAAAGCCAATGCAACCAAGATTAGAAGCAAGGCAGAAAACTGGGAAAAAACCAGTGTTTCTGATAAAGGCCTCATTTTTAAAAATATATGGAGTACTGAGTCAAATTTGTAAAAATACAAGTCAGTTGATAAATGGTCAAAGGATATGAACAAGCAGTTTTCAGAGGAAGACATTAAAGCTATCTATAGTCTTATGAAAAAATACTCTAAATCACTAGTGATTAGAGAAATGCAAATCAAAACAACTCTGAGGTACCACATCACACCTATCAGATTGGCTAACATGAAAAAAACAGGAAAATGATAAATGTTGGAAAAGATGTGGAAAAACTGGAACACTAATGCATTGTTGGTGGAGTTGTGGACTGATCCAACCATTCTGGAGAGCAATTTGGAACCATGTGCAAAGGGCTATAAAATTGTGCATACCCTTTGATCCAGCAATACCACTATTAGGTCTACATCCCAAAGAGATCACAAAAAAAGTGAAAAGGATCCATGTGTACAAAAATATTTATAGCAGTTCTTTTTGTGGTGGCAAAGAACTAGAAATCAAAGGGATGTCCATCAATTGGGGAATGGCTGAACAAGTTGTGGTATATGAATGTAATGGAATACTATTATACTACAAGAAATGATGAGCAGGCTGACCAGAAAAACCTGGAAAGACTTACATGAACTGATGTTTAGCGAAGATCCAGGAGAACATTGTACATAGTAAAAGCAACATTGTACAATGACCAACTTTGTTAGACTCAGCTCTTCTGGGCAATACAATGATCTAAGGCAATTCCAAAAGACTCATGATGGAAAATGCAATCTGAATCCAGAGAAAGAACTATGGAGTCTGAATGTAAACCAAAGCAGACTATTTTCCCTCTTTCCTTTCTCCTGGTTTTTCCCTTTGATTTTCATTTTTCCTTCACAACATGACTAATGTGGAAATATGTTTAATATAATTGTACACGAATAGCCTATATCACATTGCATGGTGTCTTGGGGAGGGGAAAGAGGCGGAAATTTAGAACTCAAAATCTTATAAAAGTGAATGTTGAAAACTAAAAATAAATTTTAAAGTTTTTTAAAAAAGAAATGACAAAAGTAATGAAATGAGAGAAATCTGGGAAAATCTGTACCATCTGATGCAGAATGAAGTAAGGAGAACCAGGAGAAAAATTTCTACAGTGATATCAAGCAAAGCAACTGTGAGAGGCTCTAGAACTGCCCTCATGACTGCCCCATAATGACTCCAGAGGCCAGATGATATAGCACATTTCCTAACTCTTAGTAGAGACATGATAGACCAGACATTCTCTGACATGGGCAAAGGAAAATGACTTTGCCTCTAGAAATGACAGAACAAAAATGTCTAATTGATAGGTGATTCCCAAGATAAGTAAGGAGATAGTGAGAGAGTTGCCCTAGATGAATTCAAGTCACCTGGTCCTTGGGGCTTGATCTGGCAGATGTTATGGTTCAACTACTGTCAACTGATATTTAAAAGATCATGGATAACAAAAGAGGTTCCACAGGATTGGAGAAGAACAACTGTTATCCTAATTTTCAAAAAAGCGGAAAAGGATAGAACCTGCAAACCATAAGCCGGTTAGCTTGACTTTGATTCCTGGGACCATTCTCAAAAAGATGAGTAAAGAGATTTCCAAATATTCAGAAAAGGAAGCATTGATCACACAGAACCAGCCTGGCTTCATAAGAATAATCATGCCAGGCATTTCCTTTTTGGATAGGATTACTAAACTGGTAGAGGAGGGGAATGCCAGAGAGAGCATTTATAGCTAGATTTTAGCAAAGCTTTGGATAGAGTACTCATATTATTCTTGTTGGGAAAATGCAGTAAATGGATTCCAAAATGACTGGCTGATTAAACTCAAAGAGTAATTATTAATGATTCCATCTCAAGGTGGAAGGAGGTCTGCAGTGGAGTGCCCCAGGGATCCCTGCTTGACCCTGGGATGAAAGTGCAGATGGCAGAGTCATCACATTTGCATATGATACACAGCTGGGAGGAATAGCTAATGCACCAGATGTCAGAGGGAGGATCCATGAGGATCTTGACAGGCCAGGGAAGCAATGGGCAGAAAAACCAGTTAGAAGTCCATTATGATGGTCCATGTCAGAAGAGATGAGAGTCTGAACTCTCATGGTTACACCGTGAGTGAATAGTATGGGTGGACAGAGATGGGGGGAAGGCCCAGGATTTAGCATGGGATAGATTCTGGGCAATGCAGGAGAGGGAAAAGGGGCCAATTATTCCAAAGTTGTTGGCCTGGATGGCTGGGAGGATGGGGAAGTCATTAATGAGGAGACTTTGGGGGAAAGAGGAGATGACACAGCATGGGATCCTGGGAAAACTGCTGTGGTTGAGGAAGATGCAAGTTTGGATTCTGGTACCTGTGTTACCTTGGGCTTCTTCCCTTTCCCTCTCTGGGTCTCAGTTCCCTCTTTTGTAAGTGGAGAGTGTTGGATGACAGCTAACATTCCTGGGTTCTTCTAAGGCCCAGGATTCTTCCACACCAGAGGTGTCGATCAGTCAGCAGCAATATGGCCAGATGCTCCCTGGTGCAGCCCAAACCAGATTCAAATGTCACTGGGAAATATTGAACCAAAGGAATAAAAGTACAATAGAACATAGATAATGTTAATATGCGGTTTTCTAAGTCAATATGTGGTTGCAAGGATCCTTCTCCACAGCTGAATGGCACCATTTCTTTTTGAGTTTGACACCATTGGGTTGTACTGACTAATGTACTAATGAATTAAGGTACCTGAGGCAGGGCCAGAGTAAACTTCAGGCAGATGGAATTCTAGACCCCTGCTGCAATATAAGGCCCTGCTAGTAATTTGAATTCATTAAGAAGTTGCACCAAAAAAATCTATTTCAAAGATTACAAAGGATAGTAAGCCCTGATCAGATTTTCAGTGGGGTAGGGGTGGGGTGGGCAGAGAGAGACAGAGACAGAGAGAGAAGGAGAGGGAGAAGAGAGGGGGAGAGAGAGAGGAGAGAGAGAAGAGAGTAGAGAGGAGAAAGAGAAAGAGGAGAGGGAGAGAGAGAGTGGGAGAGCAAGACACAGAGGGGAGAGAGGGAGGGAGGAGAGAGAGAGAAGAGAGAGGAGAATGAGAGCAGAGAGAGGAGAGAGTGGGAGAGTAAGACAGAGAGGAGAGAGGGAGGGAGAGGAGAGGAGAGGAGAGAGAGAAGAGAGAAAGAGGAGAGAAGAGAGTAGAGGGAAAGAGAGAAAAAGAAAGATAAGAGAGAGAGAAGAGAGGAAGAAAGAGGGAAGAAAGGAAAGAAGGGAGAGGAAGAAAGAGAGAGAAAGAGAGAAAGAGGAGAGAAGAAAGGGAAAGAAAGAAGAGAAGATGAATAAAAGGAGAGGGAAGTGGAGAGAAGAGAAGAGAGAGTGAGAGAAAGAGAGAGAAGGAGGGTAGGGAAGGAGGAGGGCAGATGGGGGGAGGGAGTGGGGGAAGGGAAGAACAAAGGAGAGTGAGGAGAGGAGGGGTCATCAAACAAAACTTAAATACCAGACTTCTCCAACTCCTATCTCTGGTTTGAAGTATGAAACCGAAAAGAGGTACTCCTTGATTTGGGGGTGAGGGTGGGTTACACTCCCACCCCTACACATATGAGACCATTCTCCAGCATTAACCTTAGGCAGCTCAGATTGGAAGGGGATAGAAGGTTGGACCTATAATGGAGAAGACCTGAGTTCAAATTCAGCCTCAGACTTTGTTAGCTGTGTGACCCTGGGCAAGTCACACAACCACTGTTTGCCTCAGATTCCTCTTCTGTGAAATGGGGATAAGAATAGCAACTACTCTTGTTGTGAGGGTTGTTGTGAAAAAAACATGAGATAATATTTGTAAAGCATTATACAAACATCAAAACACTCTATAATGCTGTCATTATTATTAACCTCCCTAAGCCTCAGTTTCCTGCTCTGTAAAATGAAAGAGATGGGCTTCATGGCTAATGTGATCTCTAGAGCTAAGAGCCTACAATGCTCTGACCTCACTGACCCCCATCAAGCTGCTTGTTGTCTCCACTCTTCATTAGTGTAAATGGCACAGAAAGGAACCCTGGCCTCCAGTAGAGCTCAGCACAGGAGGAAGGACTAAGGGGCTCTGAAGCAAATGAGGCACATTGACATGGATGGCCCAGGCTGGAATTCCTAAATGGCCCAACCCCAAAACCCTGAATTCAAATGATGATTAAGAAAAGAAGTTTGTCTTCAAGGCCACAGGCTGCTAAAGCTGCCCCAAAAAGTTAAAAAAGGCCAGTTTCCCCCACAAAAGTCTTGCTTGTTTTCTCTCCTTGGCCTTTCTGGCAAAATAGACTTTCATTAATAAGGGCCATTAAGAATTCAATTCCACTCCAGAACAATTTGCTGAGGCCCACTCTGAGTAAGGCACTTTGCTGGGTGTTCATGGAACACACAGGATGGGAACATTGAGGATCATCAGCATAGACGTAGGCATGAAATCCATGATAACTGATGAGATACCCTAGTGAAGGGGAGAAGAGAAGGGGGCCTAGGACAGAGCCTTGGGGACACCTGTGGTTCTAAGGCCTGATCTGGAGGAGGATTCAGCCAAGGAGGCAGAGCAGGAGTGGTCAGAGAGGGAGCAGAAGACGGAGAGAAGGAAAGAGAGTATCGAGGACAGGAAGGTGATCCACCCTGTCAAAGGCTATAGAGAGGTCAAGGAGAAAGAGGATGGAGTAAAGACCAGTGAGATCGCTGGTAACTTTTGGATGGGATGAAGAAGGTAACTGGATTGTAGGGAGCTGAGAAGAGAGTGAGGTAAAGGGAATGGAGACACCTAAGGGAGTCGGGAATGGCCTTCTCAAGCACTTTAGCCACAAAGGCAGGAGAGAAATGAAATGAAATGAAATAAAATGAAATGAAATGAGAAGGAAGGCTAGATGAACCAAGGCCCTTTAATAAAAGGGCTTGTTCTGGGAAGTTGGGATCCAGTCAAAGGGGCTTGAGGACCTAGAGGGCCACCTGTGGCTCTAAGGTTACTGGTTCCCCACCCCTGATCAAGGGAGTGTTTTTTGAGGATAGGAGAGGCATGGGTGTGTTTTTTAGGCTATAGAAAAAGAGCCAGTAGACGGGAGGAGGGGTTAGAAGGGATGGTCTGCTGGAATGGGATCACTTGTGTGTGTGGAAGGGTTTGCCTTGACCAGAAGGGCCATGTCTGCATAAGAGACAGAGGTGGAGGAGGAGTTAGTGGGTGAGTGATATTAGAGAGGGGAAGGAGGGGGAGGGAGGAAGAAGGGGGAAGGGGAAATGGAGGAGGGGGAGGGGGAGAAGGAGGAGGGGGAGAGGAAGGAAGGGGGAAGAGGGGGGAGGGAGGAGGAAAGGGAAGAGGGGAAGGAAAGAAGAGGAAGGTCTCCTCAAATAGCTTCATTTTTTTTCCTTAGGAAGTGAGGATTTTGAACCTGGTCATCTGACTCCCAATCCAGGGAGGCTGATTTCCACTGTACCAAGACTCCCACCAATTAGGTTTATTTGAGGATGCATTGTGAAGTTGGGAGTGGGTCAGAGGGTGGCACTTGAGGACCTACAGGACATGTAGCCTTCTAGGTTCTCAGATGAAGCCTTTTGAGGGAGTCCAAGTTCTGTGAAGTTAAGATTGGGTCAATGGGCAGCATTTGAGGACCTAGAGGGCCACATGTGGCCTTGAGGCCTCAGGTTCCCCATCCCTGGTCTAGTGGAAACCTTTGCCATCCCTCTTAATTCTGGTTGAGGGCAGCTAGGTGGTACAGTGGATAGAGCACTAGTGCACGAGTCAGGAGGACCTGGGTTCAAATCTCACCTCAGATACTGGACGCTCATTAGCTATGTGACCTTGGGCAAGTCACTTAACCCCAATTGCCTCATCCTGGGTCATCTCCAGTCATCCTGATGAATATCTGGTCACTGGATTCAGATGGCTCTGGAGGAGAAGTGAGGTTGGTGACCTGCACAGCCCTCCCTCACTCAAAGCAAAGTTGAGTGCAAGTCATGTCATTATTTCTCCGATGGCATGGTCTTCTTCGGAAACGAAGGACGAATACACACAATTCTGATGCAGCCCCTCTCTTAGTTATTTCCAATTCATTCTGTATGTAGCTTGGCTGTTCAGAGTTATTTCAATGTTGCCCCCTTCTCCCAATTTGATTATGAGCTCCTAGAGGGCAGGGACTGTCTTTTTCCTTTCTCCCAGTGATTATCACTCATTATATCTCGGTTGTGCTTAGCACAGAATGGGTTCTGAATATATGTTTGTTGGCTGACAGACAGCTACCTTTTCCAGGAGTGAACTGGACCAAGTCACTCTAGGCCTCAGTTCACACATCTATAAAATGAAGAGGTTAGATCAGATGACTTCCAGAGCCCCTTCTTGCTCGAAATTTATGATCCTCAGAACCTGCAGAATGAAAGACTCCAGGGGATCATGACAGTTTTCTTCAGCTACTGATGGGCAGCTGTGTGGAAATAGGATCAAACTTGTCCTGCCTGGCTCCCAACAGCAGAACTAGGAACTAAGAGGGAAGAATGCAGAGAGGGCCCATATGGGTTCCATATAAGGCAATGTGTGATGTGGCTGCCTGGAGGGTGGAAGCTTCCCCTTCCCGGAGGGCTTTGAGGCTGGAAGACTACTTCTCATATTGGGGATTCTGGCCTGGCCTCTTCTGTCCTTTCCAGTCCTGAGATCTGATGATTCTGGAAGCTTAAGAAAAATCACTTTTCCTTTCTGGCCTTACTCTTCCTCATCCACAAAATGGGGAGAATAATCCTTGTCCAGCCTACATTCCAGGAATGCTGAGGGGGAGCTTATGAGATAATGAATCACAGCACTGATCACTGTGGGTGAATCTCAAGAAAGCCACTTTCCCTGGGGCTTCCTCCAGTACTCGAGATGGTTGGACTAAATGATTTCTAAGGCCCCTTCTAGCTCTGACCTTCTATGTTCTCTGTTGTCTGTTCTAAGGCTCCTTCCAGTACCAACATTCCATAGTCTATGTTCTAAGGCCCTTCCGACTCCAACATTCATTCTATGTTCTAAGTTCTCTTTCAGTCTTTCTGTTCGAAATTTACTTCTATATGTTATATTCCATGATCCTATGGATGGGTAAGCACTCTAGAACCTTAAGGGAGGGGGGAGTTCAGCTGTGAGTGCTCTGCAATCCTAGGAAGATGCTGAGCCACTGAACAGAATTAGGTAATGGTTTCTTTAAGCCTTGACCTAATTTCTTTCAGGCACTGACTCTATTGGGTCATGTGAGTCTTTATGCGGCTTGGGGGTGGGGGCTGCTACAGTTTAATAACATTCTGAGGACAACGAATCCCAAGTGGTAAGAAGGCCACAGTCACCACCCGGAGACTAGAGTGCCTCTTGCTTGGTGACCCAGTATGTTTGGGGGGAGTGTGGCTAGCCCCTGCATATCAGACCCTTGTCTAACTAGGAACATCTAGGAGATGCTATCTAGGAGATAGCACCTTGGACCTTCATTGTGGGAGTCCTGAGTTCAAATCCTGCCTCACATATTTCCTAGCTTTGTGGCCCCAGGCAAGTTCTAGATTCAGACTCTCCATCTGTAAAATGGAAGCGGCAACAACACCTCCTTCCCATGGTTACTATAAGGATAAAATGAGATCATGTTTGTAAAGTGCTCTGCAAATCCCAAAGCACTATATGAATGCAGTTATTAACCCGTAAGGATGAAGCAGAATGGTGTAGTATGACAGCCCCAGCCTGGGAGTCAGTCCTACAATCCACTGACCTACGTGTCAAAAACCTGACTTAAACACTTGCCATAGACAGACATTATCTCATTAAATCCCCTCATTTTACCTAGGAGAACACTGAGGCACATGTCCCACAAAGGTGCCCTGTCTCTCTCCAGAGGATTTCCCCCAACTTGACAGAAACCTCCCACACCTACCGAAATGAATCTCTCTCTCTGTTTGTCTCTCTATCTTTCTGTCTCAAGAAAGTGAGTCCCACGGAGGTAAAGTGACTTCTTCAGGGTTACACAGGCAATAAACATCAAAAGTGAGATTTGAACCAGGTCTTACTGACTCTCAGTCCAGTGAAAAGGTGAGTCAAAAAAGGCCTATGGCCTGAGTTTGAATCCAGTAGTAAGGGTCAGAGGCAGGAGGTAAAGGGTCATGGTATCCATCAATCCAACCATCATTCTATCTATCCATCCATCCATCCATCCATCCATCCACCCATCAATCTAATCCAAAGGGTTTTAAACTCAAAAGGATGGGGGAAGGGAGGTGGTATCTATCCATCTACCCATCAACCAAACAATCTAATTCAAAGGGTGAAGAAGGAGAGGAAATTGCCTTTGAATATCCACCATTGTAGAAAAGAGTGGAAATGAAGGAAGAAGAGCTGTTGAGACACCCAGAGGTTCATAGGAAACAAAACCCATGGCCTCCCATGTCTATTGCCAGATGTCTCACCAAGCAGAAGAAACTAGAGTCCCTTAACAGAAGAAGGCAGATTTGACCTGCTAGGGATCATGGAGACTAGGGTCTCTCTTTTTAAACAAATGTTCTGCTTGGTTCCTCCATTTGATTCAGTTGAACACATTTACAAAAGAACTCTTTTCACTGCCAACTCTGCTAAAACAATCTAGTCTGCCTAGCAAGGGAGAAGGACATAGGCCTAATAATTACTTTTTTCCTGGTTCCTTTCCTGAATCTATCTATGAAGAGGTCCTCAGCCCACTTGCCAACCTAGTGGCCCTTCTCAATTCATCAATGCCTTTTCTCAAAATCTTCCCAGGCCTGAGGACAATGGGATCACTGGTTGAGAGTTGGAAGGAATCTTAGGGATTATTAAGGCCAACTCACTCATTGTGCATGTGAAGAAACCAAGGCTTACAAAAGTTAAGTGAGCTCTACAGGGTCACAGAGCTAATAAGAACCTATGTCTTCCTGCCTCCAAGTATACAGTAAGTTATCCTTCCCTTCTGTACAATGCTACCCCACTCACCCCTTTTACCTAGTCAGGTCCTTTTAGGTAAGAGAAGCAAATCAAGAGCCATCTTTCAGCCACTGATTTCTTCTCACCAAGTCTCCATGATACCTAAAGGGCAAATCTGCCTCCTTGTGTTAGGGACTCTAATTTCCCTTGCTTGCTGGGAGATTTGGGGACAGACATGGGAGGTCATGGGTTTTCTCTCCTTCCTCACCCTTTGAACTAGATTATTTGGTTGATGGGTGGATGGATGGATACCATCTTCCTTCCCCATTCTTTTGAGTTTAAAGCCCTTTGGATTAGATTGATGGGTGGATGGATGGATGAAAGGATGGATATCATGACCCTTTGCCTCTTGCCTCTGATCCTTGCTTCAGGTCTTCTTAAGCACAGTCCATGGTGAGATCTGGCGGCCTAGCTCCTTGATCTCCTGGAAGAATTTCACCTGTGTTTCACAGTTCCAAACACCAGTCAGTTTTTCCCTTCTCCACCTAGGATTCTGCCCCACCCCCTTCACCCATTTTTGTTTATTTAGCTATTCTTTGTTGTCCCTAATTATTTTCTCTAAAAACTTGGAGTGCAGAAAGGTGGTGGTGAAGAGGTAGCCATCACATTCCATACAAGTTCTGGCAAACCCTTTCCTGATTTTCATACAGAGATTTTTTTTCACAACAACTCAGTCTGTGTTTGCTCATTTTACAAATTAGAAATCTGAGGTCCAGAAAGACAAGGTGTTACGAGAGGTTATACAGCTGGTTGGGTCACATAGGTCTCAAGTTCTAGTCTTACGACTCCTAGTTCAGTATAATCTTTCTATTCAGGATCATATAGTTTAGAGCTGGAAGTGATTTTGGGAGATAATGTGGGCGAATCCCCCACCTTCAGACAGGTAGGCAGTGGATCCTCACTTTACAGAGGCCTGGAGGGGAGATGTGCCTTCCCCAGAGGTCACATAGGGAGTGAGTGGCAGAACCAGGAGCTCAGGTCTCCTGGCTGGCTCACTTGTCCCCCAATTCCCACAGCCACCAAGGAGGCCAGCTTAGGCTCTAAACCATTTGGGCTTTATCAGCAACATTTTACAGACTCCCACATCCTGCCTTAATTAAAGCGTGGAAGTAGGTTGCTAAAATCCGTGATCTGTTGCTATTCTGTGCCCTCCCTTTTCCATCCCACCTACCAGCTTCAAGCTTCCACACACTTCAGTGACTGGAACTTCAAAACCTACCAGTGAATTAAACTCCAAGAATATAGTATATAGCAGCCTCATATGGAATCTGCTAACCCAGCTTCCCTTCCCCAAAGCTGTGTACCCTCTGAAGATGATGTCCCCCTCGAAAGTCCTAACTACAATAACCACTGCGCCACACTGCCCCAAACCAGGCCAATGGATAGAAACCTTCGTCTAAGCTGAACGCCCCATCTGGTCACTGGCATCTGAATCACAAACTCATAGAAGGTCTAAGCAGGAAGGACCCTTGGAAATTCAACTTGCTGATATCTGTGTTCTCTTTGCTGCTACAGACCCTGTGGCCAAGATGTCATTCCACTGACCCCAGGTCATACATGAGGAAGTGGGTGCAGAGGGATGAAGATCCCTTCTGGTTCCAGATCCTATGACTCAACGTCCCCCACAATTAGCGCTCAGTTGCTATGAGCACAAATTGACCTTGATTGAGCTCCAGACAGACCCAGGTCCTGCTATCCAAGCCACTCACCAGCATAAGGAGTTTCTTGTTAGAGGAAATGAGAATGGATTGGAACTACTGGGACAACCTCCAGATACATTTCTCCTAGAAGGGAGGGGAAGGGGAAAGAATGAGCAGGAGAGACCTTTGGTCTGTCACAGGCTGATTGATTTTCATTGGCCTATTACCAACCTCCCACCAGACTCAGAATGACCCCTTCCCACAACTAGCATTCTCTGGAACCCCCAGGTCCAGGGCAGGTGAACCTGGAGACCTGGTAAGGGCTAAGGGCCAATTGGTATGGCCCAGCCTCCCCTCAGCACCTAGGTCCCCTAGCCTAAGACTTGGCTACTGCTACTGCTCTAGGTGACCTCACAGCCTCAGGAAGGATATGTAAAGTACACAGGGTTTGGGGCCTAGGGATCAGGGCTCAGCCACTTAACTGTATGCCCCTGGGCAAGATCCCCCTGTCTTTGGGGATTTGGAAATGATAAACTCCAGGGCCAGGGGCCATGGATGAGCCACTAACATCACCATTAACATCCCTGAGGATTCCTTCTTTGCTCCAGCCCTGCCTAGGTTGGTTCAGGGCCAAGGGCTGAAATACAGGGAAGAGAACAGCACAACCAGTACTGAAAAAATCACTCTGTGCCTCAGTTCCTTCATCATGACTTCCAATCTCTCTCCTCCTCAGTTCTTTCTGAAGCCATCACCCCTCTGCTGTCTACATTCTTCTCCCTTCCTTACCTGGAATCCCTGTTACATAATCACAACTGGGCCCTAAGGTCCAGGCAAAGCAACCTTTAGACCCTTTTACAATTTGCTGTCCCACTCATGATATCACTTATTCATCTCAACCTGCCTCAGACCTCTCATGGAGGCCATATCAGGTAAGGACCTTGCCTCATACAGCACTGAAAAAAATTAAGGACTTTCACTAAGAGCTCCTTCTTTCCTTCTTCCCTCATCAGTTGGCCATTGTCCCCTACTTCTTCATTCTAAGTTCAGATGCAGTAGTGGCCTATATCCCTACCAAGGCCAACCCCTCTACACAGAATGTTGATTCTATCCTCTCCAATATTCTCTAACAAATTACTCCCAACATCATCCCTTCCCTCTCTAATCTTCATTCTCTTGATGTCTACTGAGTCCTTCCTTGCTGCTTACAAAGAAAACCAAGATGCCCCATCATTAAAAAAAGGTAACTTGATCAGAATATCATTACCAGCTATAGACCTGAATATCTGCCTTTCAAAGTCAAAATAGCAGATCTAAGAGGAACCTTAGAAAACATCTAGCCCAAATATTTCACTTGACAAATAAGGAAACTGAGGTCAACTGAGGGGAAGCAACTTTTGCTGTTCTGGGAAGTCATCTCACCTCTCAGTAAGCCTTAGTTTCCTCACCTGTATAACAGAAGGAAGGGGGAAATATTCTCTGTCTTCCCAAGGCTGGCTTGCCCACTTGGCAACAAAGCAAAGGGAGAGACAGAGAATATGAGAGAGAAGAGAGAGAAAGAATGAGAGAGAAAGAGAGAAGAAAGAGTGAAGAGAGACAGAGACAGATGGAGAAAGAGAGAGAAATAGAGAAAGTGAGAGAGAGAAGAGAGAGAGAAAGAGAGGAGAGAGAAATAAAGTGAGAGACGAGAGAGAGAGAGAGGAGAGCAAGAGACAGGAGAGAGGAAGAGAGAACAAAGAGACAGAGAGAGAATGAGAAAGAGAGAAGAGAAAGAGGAGAGAAAGAAGAGAGAAAGAGAGAGAGAGAAAGAGAGAGAAAATGAGGGAAAACTTGACAGTCTTGATAGTAGATAAAAACCTGTAAGTTCAACCACCACTTGAGAAAAGTAGGCCTCATCCCTGTGCAATTCTCCTTTCTCTGACGTGATCTTCACCAAGCAACCTGGAACACAATAGCTCCTGCCTCCCTGCTTTCCCGCTTCTCAAAACAAAGCCCCAGCCATCAGCCCACCTGACCCTCCAGGAGACATCTAGGCACAGGGGAGAAAGGGACGATTATTCCTTCTGAACAGGTACAATGACTTGCCTGGCATCATGCAGGGAGCTAGGAACAGGAAGGGAAAGGCCCAGAAGCCTAGCAGTCCAAGCTCTTGCCTGTCACTCTGAAATAATCTTCATTTTATCACATATGTATATATACACCCCCACACACACATGTACATGTGTATATCTCTCTATATAGTACATACACAGTTATTTGCATGCTGTCTCATATATTAAATTTTGAGTACCTTGAGGTTCCCACGGTGCCTGGCATCTTGCAAATGCTTACCAAGTGCTTGTGTAGACCATACCCCACTCCTACTCCAGAAAACTCCAGTGGCACCCTATTACTCCAGAATCAAATATTAAATCCTCTGTTAGGCATGTAAAGCCCTTTATGGCCGGGCCTCATTTTCCCCTTCCCTACCAAGCCCTCTCTAGGATGCAGCTACACCAGCCTCCTTCTGGTTCCTCATACTTGCCATTCTATCTCCCTCAACAAGCACTGGTTAGATTCCATCCCATCTCACTTCCAATTCTTGGCTGCTTTCTGAAGGAAAGTCTGCTCTCCCCTCACCCCCACTTCTACTGCTGTTTCTCTCAGATCACTTAGTTTTCATACTGGGTATATAACTCACATGCACAATTTCTTTTGCATTCTGTCTCCCCCATTAGAATAGGAAGTCTTTGAGGGCACAGACCATGGTATGTGTCTTTGTACATCCAGGATTTAGCACAGTGCTTGGCACATAGAAAATTTAAATCAACTTATTGACTGACTTTGGGCAAGTCACTTCCTCTCCCTGGGTTTCAGTTTCCTCATCTGTTAAATGAGGGACTTAGACTAAATGTAGGGTCACCTCCAGCTATGATAGTTACCCAAAGGAGAGTCACCCATTTTTCCCTAATCTAAAATGTGCTGCTATAAATATTTTGGAGTACATAGGAACATTTCACTCTCCCGTTCTCCTCTTCTAATGCCTAGTGGAGAGATTGCTGGGCCAAAGGGTATACACAGTTTAGTGGTTTATTCCAGTATAATTTCAAATTGTTTTCCAGAATACTTAGACTACTTTTTCCCTGCTGAAACAACAGCACACCAATGTGCCTGTCTTGACACATTCTCTCCATTTTCCTCTTATCATCCATGCCATTCAACTTGGTCCCCATGCCTTCTCAGGGTCCTGTTGATACATATGAAGATCCTGATCATTCCTTTTTCAAGACAAGTTCACACTGCAACAGAATGTGAAGGCTGAATAGTACATGGGGATGTAGGTAGCACAAAGACTGTTACCCTCATTTCAGAGATGTGCAAAATAGGGTTCAGTCAGGGAAAGGAACTTCCACAAAGTCACAAAGCTAACTCATTGGGATCAGAGGCAGGATTCATTCCAGAGAAAGAAAACTTTCCATTACCCCAGGGGTGGGGAACCTGTGGCCTTGAGGCCACATGTGGCCCCCTAGGTCCTCAAGTGCGGCCCTTTGACTGAATCCAAACCTCCCAGAAAAAAATCCCCTTAATAAAAGGATTTGTTCTGTAAAACTTGGACTCAGTCAAAAGGATGCATGTGGCCTTGAGGCTGCAGGTTCCCCACCCTTGCTACACTAAGAAAGATGGGTGTCTCTACCTATTTATACCCACTACCCAGCCCAAACTCTTTCCCTGTTCCTTCTTTCCAAGCTCTTTGTTCTTGTTCCTCAGTTGGTATGTTGTCAAGGAAGGAGAGGGAGGGAAGAAAGAGGGGAAATTGGAAGCAACTTTCAATTAGCCCATCTCAAAGGATACCTGAATCTTGCTTGAGATTATGATCTGAGTTCCCTGGGTACATGATTCCAGTGCTCCCAGCTGAACTGTCCAAGGCAAATTCTAGGATCTGAGATCTCCAGTTGGGAGGAAACTTTAGAAATCATCTAGATTAGATTACTGTATTAAATTAATTACATTAAATTAATAGATTAAGTAGATTAAAAATTAGTTGGAGACTAAATAGTCTCATCCTAAAGAATGAGTGGGCAAAATTCAAATCATAGAAGCAATTCACAATTTCAATAGAGAGAATGACAACGATGAGACATTATACCTAAATTCATGGGATGCAATCAAAGCAGTACTAAGGGGAAAATTTATATGTCTAAAGGCTTATATCAATAAACTAGACAAAGAGTAAATCAATGAATTTGGCATGCAGCTGAAAAAAAAAACTAAAGAATGATTTAAAAATCCCCAATTAACATTAAATTAGAAATTCTGAAAATCATAGGAGAGATGAATAAAACTGAAAGAAAACCATTGAATAAATAAAATGAGGAGTTTAGTTTATGAAAAAAAGATAAACCATTGATTAATTTAATTAAAAAAATTATCAGTATCAAAAATGAAAAGAGCAAATTAATCAACAATGAAGATGAAATTAAAGAAATTAAGATGGTGGAGGGAGTCATCTGAGCTACCCTGCAAAACCCCTACAAACAACTTTAAATAATGTCTCAAAAGAAATTCTGGAGCAGCAGAACCCACAAAAGGAGAGGGTGAAACAAATTTCCAGCCCAAGACAACTTAGAAGGTTGGGAGGAAAGGTCTGTTACACAGGAGTGAGAGTGGAGCACAGTCCAGCACAGGCAAAACCAGCCCAGCAAACCAAGCAGTAGGTCTTAGCATGACAAAGCAGGAAAATGATAAATGTTGGAGAAGATGTGGGAGAGTTGAAACACTAACTCATTGTTGGTGGAGCTGTGAGCTGATCCAATCATTCTAGAGAACAATTTGGAAGTATGCCCAAGGGGCAACAAAAATATGCATACCCTTAGACCCAGGATTTTCACTTCTAGGACTGTATCCTAAAGAGATCACAAAAATGGGAAAAGGTCCCACATGTACAAAAATATTTATAGCAGCTCTCTTTGTGGTGGCCAAGAACTGGAAAAGGAGGGGATGCCCATCAACTGGAGAACAGCTGAACAAGTTGTGGTATATGAATGTAATGGAATACTATTGTGCTATAAGAAATAACAAACAGGCAGACTTCAGAAAAACCTGGAAAGACTTACATGAACTGATATTGAGTGAAGTGAGCAGAACCAGGAGAACATTATACACAGTAACAGCCACAGTGTCCGAGGGCTATTTTTGATACAGTTAGCCCTTCACAGCAATGCAAGGACTTAAAAGATGCCCAATGGGTTCTAGAGGCAAAATGCCACCCACATCCAGAGAAAGAACTATGTAGTCAGAAGACAGAATGAAGCAGACTATTTTCTCTTTTGTTATGTTTTGTTTTTCTCATGGTTTCTCCCATTCATTTTAATTATTCTATGCAACATGACTAACATGAAAATGTGTTTAATAAGAATGTATGTGTAGAACCCATATAACAGCGCATGCCTTCTTGGTAAGGGAGGGGGAGAAAATTTGCAACTTATGGAAGTGATTGTTGAAAACTGAAAACAAATATGTTAATAAATTTTTGGGAAAAAAGTCAAGAAATAGGCGGGAAAAATGAAGAAACAACAGAAAACAATTTTGACCATAGAAAGTTACTATGGTGACAAGAAAGATCAAAACACACACTCAGAAGACAACAAAGTCAAAACTGCTACATTTAAAGCCACAAAAAAAAAAGAGCTCATAAAAGATTTTTAAAATCAAATACGAGAAGTAGAGGAAAAATTGGGAAGAGAAATGAGAGTGATAAAAGAAAATCATGAGTCATTACCCAGTTGATAAATGGTTAAAGGATATGAAAAGGCAGTTTTCAGAGGAAGAAATTAAAGCTATCTATAGTCATATGAAAAAATGCTCTAAATCACTATTGATTAGAGAGATGCAAATCAAAACAACTCTGAGGTACCACATCAAACCTATCAGATTGGCTAACATGACAAAACAGGAAGATGATAAATGTTGGAGAAGATGTGGGACAATTGGAACACTAATTCATGCTGGTGGAGCTGTGAGCTGATCCAGCCATTCTGGAGAGCTATTTGGAACTACGCTCAAAGGGTTACAAAAATGTGCATGCCCTTTGATCCAGCAATACTGCTTCTAGGGCTGTATCCTAAAGAGACCATAAAAATGGGAAAGGGTCCCACATGTACAAAAATATTTTTAGCAGCTCTCTTTGTGGTGGCCAAGAAATGGAAATCAAGGGGATGCCCATCAACTGGGGAATGGCTGAACAAGTTGTGGCATATAAATGTAATGGAATGCTATTGTGCTATAAGAAATGATGAACAGGAAGATTTCAGAGAGGCCTGGAAGGACTTATATGAACTGACGTTGAGTGAAAAGAGCAGAACCAGGAGAATTATGTACACAGCAACAACCACAGTGTGTGAGGAATTTTTCTGGTAGACTTAGTCCTTCATAGCAATGCAAGGACCTAAAAAGTTTACAGTGAACTTTAGAGGCAAATCAGCCTCCAAAAAGAACTATGGAATTGGATTGCAGAATGAAGCAGCTCATTTTCTTTTATGTTATGTTTTGTTTTGTTTTATGGTTTCTTCCATTCATTTTAATTCTTCTATTCAACATGACTATGGTGAAATTGTATTTAATAGGAATGTATGTGTAGAACCTATATAAGATTGCAAGCCATCTTGGGGAGGGAGGGGGAAACGAGGGGGAGGAAGGGGAAAAAAATCCAAGATATATGGAAGTGATTATGGAACACTGAAAACAAATAAAGTAATTATTAAAAAAAATTTAAAAAGAAAATCATGAAAAAAACGAGTCAACAGCTTGGTAAAGGAGGCACAAAAGAACACTAACGAAAATAACACCTTAAAAAAAAAAGGAATAGGCCAAATGGTATAAAAGGCACAAAAATCCAATGAAGAAAAGAATGCCTTGAGAAGCAAAATTGGCTAAATAGAAAAAGAGACACAAAAATTAAATGAAGAGAAGAACTCCTTAAAAGGTAAATGGAAAAGGAAGTACAAAAGCGCACCAAATAAAATAATTCCTTAAAAATTAGAATTGGACAAGTCAAAGCTAATGACTTTATGAGACAGCAAGAAACAGTAAAATGAAACCAAAAGAATTAAAAACTAAAAGAAAATGTGAAGTATCTTATTGGAAAAATAACTGACCAGGAAAATAGATCAAGGAGAGATAATTTCAGAATGGTTGCTATTTCCTTCTCCAGCTCATTTTACAAATAAAAAATTAAGGCAAACAGAATTAAGTCACTTGCCCAGAGTCATGCAGCTATTAAATGTCTGAAGCCAGATTTGAATTCATGAAGATGAGTCTTCCTGATTCCAAGTGCATCGCTCTATCTAATGTAGCACCACCTCACTGCCCCATTTGTATGGTTAGTCTGTTTAAAAATATTAAGCACCTACTATGTGCCAGGCACTGCGCTTAGCAGGAACAGAATACAAAGACAAGAGATAGTCTCTGCTCTCAAGGAGCTCACAATATAATGGGAGAAACAAAAAGTAAATATGTACAAACAAGCTACATACAAGATAAATAGGAAATAATAGAGAGAAAGCTCTAGAATTAAGAGGGCTTGGGAAAAGCTTCCTGTAGAAGATGGGATTTTAGTTAGAACTTAACGGAAACCAGGGAAGGCAGTAGGGGGAGTTGAGGAGGGTATTTCAGGCATGAGGGACAGCCAGAGAAAATTCCCAGAGTCAGGAGATAGGCCAACCAAGAGTACTGAATCACTATCCAATTATTTAAGGCTTTCTTTCTTTAATTTTTTTTTCATATCTGCCTTCTTATCCTCCCAATTCCCTTCACCACTCCCCCAACCACAACTGAGAAAGCAAGAAAAACAAAATCCCTGTTACAGATATATATCGTTAAGCAAAACAAATTCCCACATTAGCTATGTACCCATGAAAACTCTCCATCTGGCTCTGGCATCACAAGCTAGCTTTCAGTCACAAGGTCTTCCTTTAATTCTCTCGAGTGTCACATGGTTGTACCAACCCTATGTCTTACAGAGGAGGACCAGAGAAGGGAGCAGGCACTTGTCCAAGGTGATGAAAGTAACAAAGCCAGTACTGAATGAATCCCAATCTTCCAGCTCCAAATTCAGGGTGTTTTCTGGTAGGACACACTGCTGGCTATGAGTGTGCTTCAAATACTGAAAGACAATCTCTGAATTCCTCCCAGCCTAGCTCCAGGCCTGTCTGCCTACCCCCAGGAAGCCCAATATGGCCAGGAGCACCCAGGATCCCTTTCCCCTTTTCTGAACTCAGTCAGCAGGCAAAGTGGTAGACTTAGGCAAATCATTTCCCCTTTCTAGGCCTCACTTTCAATATAGATCTTCTCTAAGGTCCTTTCCTGTTCTAAATTCAGATCCTAGGTGGTATGATTTGAGGGTTTGGGTAGTACTACTAGGCTCCAAACCCATATGTCTATCTGCAGCTATCTTAAGCATAGCTCTCTCCAAGTCAGCTTTACAAAGTACCAATTCCTCGAGGTTCAGGGGGAGGCAAGAGATAAGTCACTTAGGAAAATGAGCTTTTCTCTTGGAATAGCACCTGGGAAAAGATTGGGGGGATAGGGAGAGAGAAGTAGATAAAGTAGAAGGGTCATTGAAAAAGAGAGACAAGAGGAGAGGAGAGGTCTCAAAGAATAGTGATGACTTCAACATTTTGCCAAGGGCAGAACACCTCACTCCTCCCTATACAAGGGGCAGGCTGCATCAGTTTAGGGGAGGGGGGGACTCTGCTCAGCCTCAGCTCTAGCAGGAGGCAAACTGAGCACTGACTGGGCCCTGGAAACAACCATTTCTAAGACTGTCTGACATCACTGAGGTAATAAGATTATAGATTTAAACTTAGAATAAACTTCAGGGTCCTAGCTCTCTACAGAGTTGGAAGGCACCTCAGAGGGCAGTCAGTCCAATTCCCTTATTTAACACAGAATGAAACTAAGGTCTAGGGAGGGGAAGGGACTTAGTCAAGATTACACACAGGGTTTTAGCTGGAGAGATGAAGCAGACCTCAGAGGCCACCAAGTGCAACCTTACTCAGAGAGAAAGAAGCCCAAGTGGGGGGACAGTCATCCCCAAATCACACAGCTATGAAATAGCAAAGACCAGGTTGTATTAGAAATGTTTTGCTCGGTCTTCACACCATGCCCTCATCCCACTCCTATTCATGTTCAGAACATAAACAGTAAAGTCACAAGATTTAGAGTTGAAAGGGACCTCCCTTGAGTCCCATCACGTCCTCGGACAGAGAAGGAAACAGGCCCAAAGAATCATAATTTGCCTAAGGTCACACAGGTAGCAAGGGGCAGAGACATTTAGAGCCAGAAGGAAGTTTAGGCCCTTCAAACTAGAGTCCAGAATATTAGACCAAGAAGGCAAACCTTAGAAAGTAGCCTTTGAACCAGGGGTGGAGAGCCTACTGCCTCAAGGCCACATGTGGACCTCTAGGTCCTCAAGTGTGGCCATTTGAATCTAAACTTTACAGAATAAACTCCAGTTAATAAAAGGATGTATTTTGTAAAATTTGAATTCAGAGCCGCTGAGCACCAGATATCAGCCGCAGCAGCTCCTGAGATTTTTGCCCCGCAGATTAAACGTCTGTAAGTCACTTACTTGAACTTCCAGGAGCCAGGATGGCAGAGTGATCAGTAAATGCTTTCTCCTCCCCCCGGATGACCTTGAAAGAACCATAAAATATTTCCTCAGAAAAATCCTGGATCAGCGGGAACAGCAGAGGGGGCAAATAGTCTCATAACACCTGAGGCTAGGAAAATAGCTAAGGGGGATTCCTCCTACTGTGGTGGAGAGGGGCCGCAGGGTGAGGGAAACTCACACTAGGATCTAGGCATGCCTCAGCACTCCAGGGGAAATGAGAAGACAATAGGGTAGCTGGAATTACCATCCCCTGAGCTCGCCTTTGCCTCAGTTCAACTGAGGAGATCTCCCATGACCAGACGACCCCTCCCCCACACTTAACAAGATAATCCCAGGGCAGATGGGGGAAATACAGAACAAAAGGATAAAAAGATACTTGCTCTTAGCTTTTTCACACAAGTCAGCTCAACACCAAGTTCTGCAGCTTCTAACTGAAAGAACCAGAAGCCACAACACACAATCACCACCATGAACAAGAAAAAGCAAAACAAGCATGAAAAAACCATAAAATCTTTCTATGGGGACAAGGACCAAAACAAAAATACCAAAGAGGTCAGTAGTGAGACTGTACTTCCATCTGAAACTTCAGAAGGGACTATGAACTGCTCACATGCACAAACAGCTCTCCTGGAATAGCTGAAGAAGGAAATAGCAGAAAAATTGGCCATTGATTTTAAAAGTATAAAAAGAAAGAATTCACTGATGAGAACATCTTTTTAAAAAGGAAAATTGAACAAATGGAAAAGGAAGTACAAAAATTAACTGGAGAAAATAACTCCTTTAAAGGAAAAATTGGACAGATGGAAAAGGAGAAGCAAAAGTTAACTGAAGAAAACAATTTGATAAAAATTAGAATTGGGCAAGTAGAAACTAATGACTCTATGAGACAGCAAGACTCAGTCAAACAAAATCTAAAGAATGAAAAGATAGAAGAAAATGTAAAATATCTACTTGGAAAAACAACTGACCTGGAAAATAGATCCAAGAGAGAAAATTTAAGAATTATTGACCTTCCAGAAAGCCAAGGTGAAAAAAGAGTCTGGACAATATCTTCCAGGAAATCGTCAAGGAAAACTGCCCAGAAGTGTTAGATCCAGAGGGCAAAATAGTCATCGAAAGAATCCACTGTTCACCTCCCAAAAGGGATCCCAAACTCAAAACCCCAAGAAATGTTGTTGCCAAATTCCAGAACTATCAAGTGAAGGAGAAAATACTACAGGCCACCAGAAAGAATCCATTCAAATATTGAGGAGCTGCAGTCAGGATCACATAAGACCTTGCAGCTTCTACATTAACAGACAGAAGGAATTGGAATCTGATATTCCATAAGGCAAAGGAGATGGAAATACAACCAAGGATCAACTACCCAGCAAAGTTCAGCATAACATCTCAGGCAAGGAGATTGTCATTCAATGAAGTAAGGGATTTCCAGACCTTCCCGACAAAAACGCCAGAACTTAATAGAAAATTTGATCTTCAAATGCAGGTCTCAAGAGAGGTATAAAAAGGTAAATGGGTGGAAAAAAGACAAACAAACTTGGTACTCAATTTGGGCAAACTGTTTACCTCCCTATAAGGAAATATGATACCTATTAATCTTGAGAATTGTACTTCTATTATGAAATATAAAAAGGATATACATAGAGAGAACAGGTATAAAGTAAATGATGTCACGTTAAAAATATGATTTAAGCATGTGAAGGGATTGTAACAGGAGGTGTGAAAAGGAGGAAGCAGAAAATGGTAAATTACATCACAGGAAGAAGTACACAATTAAAGTAGAGAGAAAGAGGGGAGGGAGATGAGCATTGTTTGGGAGGTTCTCTCATCTGATTTGGTTCAAGGAGGGAACAATAAACTTAAGTATATAATTCTAACTAGCTCTATAGGCAGTAGGAGGGAAAAGGGGAAGAAAAAGGAGGGAAAGCTAAAGGGGAGGGAAGACACAGTAAGGGTAAAGGGGAGTAAAAGGTAGCGGGGTTAAAACAAGGAAGGGAAGGCTGCAGGAGGTGCTGGTGAAAAGTGAAAATTATTGAGGAGGGGAAGGCAGATGGGAGAGATAAAAGTCCAAACCGTGGGAAAGAGGATGGAGGGAAATACACAGATTGTAATCATAACAGTGAATGTGAATGGAATGAACTCTCCCATAAAACGGAGATGGATAGCAGAATGAATTAAAAGCCATAATCCAACAATATGTTGTTTACAAGAAACGCATTTGAATAGGGGTGATACACACAGGGTAAAGGTCAAAGGTTAGAGCAGAATATATTGTGCTTCAGCAGATGTAAGAAAAGCAGGAGTAGCAATTCTAATCTCAGACAAAGCAAAAGCAGAAATAGATCTAATCAAAAGAGATAAGGAAGGATACTATATCCTGCTAAAAGGCACCATAGACAATGAAGCAATATCATTACTAAACATGTATGCTCCAAGTGGGATAGCATCCACATTCTTAGAGGAGAAGTTGGGGAAGTTGAAGGAAGAAATTGACAGCAAAACTATACTAGTGGGGGACCTCAACCTCCCTCTCTCTGAACTTGATAAATCTATCCTCAAAATAAACAAGAAAGAGGTTAAGGAGGTAAATAAAACTCTGGATAAGGTAGATACGATAGATCTCTGGAGAAAACTGAATGGGAATAGAAAAGAATATACCTTTTTCTCAGCAGTACATGGCACTTATACAAAAATTGACCATGTACTAGGACATAAAAACCTCACAATTCAGTGCAGAAAGGCAGAGATAATCAATGCATCCTTCTCAGATCACAATGCAATAAAAATTATATGTAATAAAAGGCCATGGAAAGATAAACCAAAAATCAATTGGAAACTAAATAATCTAATCCTAAAGAAGGAGTGGGTTAAAGAAGAAATCAGAAACAATCAACAACTTCATTCAAGAGAATGACAATAATGAGACAACCTACCAAATCCTATGGGATACTGCAAAAGCAGTTCTTAGGGGAAGTTTTATAGCTTTGAATGCCTACATAAATAAAATAGAGAAAGAGGAGATCAATGACCTGGGTATGCAGCTGAAAAAGCTAGAAAAAGAACAAATTGACAATCCCCAAATAAATACCAAATTAGAAATAATGAACACCAAAGGAGAGATTAATAAAATTGAAATTAAGAAAACTATTGAATTAATAAATAAAATCAATAGTTGGCTTTATGAAAAAACTAATAAAAGTGATAAACCTTTGGTCAATTTGATTAAAAAAGAGAAATAAGAAAATCAAATTACTAATATCAAAAATGAAAGGGGTGAACTCACCTCCAATGATGAGGAAATTAAAATAATAATTAGAAATTATTTTGCCCAACTTTATGCCCACAGATTCGACAATCTAAATGAAATGGATGAGTATTTTTAAAAACATACAAATTGCCCAGATTAACAGAAGAAGAAGTTGAATACTTAAACAACCCCATCTCAGAAAAAGAAATTGAACAAGCCATCAATGAACACTCTAGGAAAAAATCTCCAGGGCCAGATGGATTTACAAGTGAATTCTATCAAATGTATAAAGAACAGTTAAGTCCAATACTATATAGACTATTTTTGAAAATTGGGGAAGAAGGAGTCCTCCCAAATTCTTTTTATGATACAAATATGGTTTTGATACCTAAACCAGGGAGACAAAACAGAGAAAGAAAATTATAGACCAATTTCTCTAACGAATATAGATGTAAAAATTTTAAATAAGACTTTAGCAAAACGAATACAACATCTTATCACAAGAATAATATATTATGATCAGGTAGGATTCATACCAGGAATGCAGGGCTGGTTCAATATTATGAAAACTGTTAGCATTATCTATCACATCAACAACAAAACTAAGAAAAACCACATGAGTATCTCAATAGACGCAGAAAAAGCTTTCAACAAAATACAACACCCATTCCTATTAAAAAACACTGGAGAACATAGGAATAAAGGGAACTTTTCATAAAATAATAAGTGATATCTACCTAACCATCAGCAAGCATTATATGCAATGGAGATAAGCTAGATGCATTTCCAATAAGATCAGGGGTGAAACAAGGATGTCCATTATCACTACTATTATTCAATATGGTACTAGAAACGTTAACTGTAGCAATTAGACAAAATAAAGAAATTGAAGGAATAAGAATAGGCAAAGAAGAATCTAAGTTATCACTCTTTGCAGATGATATGATGATATACTTAGAGAATCCCAGAGACTCAAGTAAAAAACTACTTGAAATAATAAACAACTTTGGCAAAGTTGCAGATTACAAAATAAACCTGCACAAATCTTCTGCATTCCTATATATTAATAACAAAGTTCAACAGCAAGAGATAGAAAGAGAAATCCCATTTAATGCTAGGGTACACACTATAAAATACTTGGGAGTTTACCTGCCAAAACAAACCCAGAGACTATATGAACACAATTACAAGACACTTTTTGCACAAAGTCAGATCTAAGTAAGTGAAAAAACATCAGTTGCTCATGGGTAGGCCAAGCCAATATAATAAAAATGACAATTCTACCTAAATTAATTTACTTATTTAGTGCCATACCAATTAAACTATCAGATAACTATTTTCTAGAGCTGGATAAAATAACATCAAAATTCATCTGGAAGAACAAAAGGTCCGGAATATCAAAGGGACTAATGGAAAGAAATGCTAGGGAAGGTGGCCTAGTGCTATCAGATCTCAAATTGTATTATAAAGCAGCAATTATCAAAACCACTTGGTACTGCCTAAGAAACAGAAGGGTAGACAAGTGGAACATGCTAGGTTCTCAAGACACAGTAGGCAATGAATATAGCAATCTACTGTTGGATAAACCCAAGGACCCCAGCTTCTGGGATAAGAACTCACTGTTCGACAAAAATTGCTCGGAAAACTGGATAACAGTGTGGTGGAAATTAGGCATAGACCCATGCCTGACACCCTACACAAGAATAAAGTCCAAATAGGTACATGATCTAGGTATAAAGATTGATATCATGGACAAACTGGAGGAGCAAGGGATAGTGTATTTATCAGATTTATGGAGAAGGGAAGAATTTTTGACTAAAGAAGAGATAGAAAATGCATTATGAAATGCAAGATGGATAATTCTGATTACATTAAACTGAAGAGTTTTTGCACAACCAAACCCAATGCAACCAAAATTTGGAAGGATGTAGTATATTGGGAAAAAATTTTTATAACTAATTTTGGGGATAAAGGCCTCATTTCCAGATTATATGGAGAAATGAGTCAAATGTACAACAGTACAAGTCACTCCCCAATTGATAAATGGTCAAAAGATATGAACAGGCAATTTTCAGAGGAAGAAATTAAAGATATCTATAATCATATGAAAAAATGCTCTAAATCACTTTTGATTAGAGAGGTGCAAATCAAAACAACTCTGAGGTACTGCATCACACCAATTAGATTGGTAAACACGACAGAACAGGAAAATGATAAATGTTGGAGAGGATGTGGGAGAGTTGGAACACTAATTCATTGTTGGTGGAGCTGTGAGTTCATCCAACCATTTTGTAGAGCAATTTGGAACTATGCCCAAAGGGCTACAAAAATGTGCATACCCAGCAATACCACTTCTAGGACTGTATCCCAAAGAGATCATAAAAATGGGAAAGGGTCCTACATGTACAAAAATATTTATAGCAGCACTCTTTGTAGTGGCCAAAAACTGGAAAGCAAAGGGATACCCATCAAGTGGGGAATGGCTGAATACATTATGGTATATGAATGTAATGGGATACTATTGCACCATAAGAAATGATGAACAAGAAGACTTCAGAGAGGCCTGGAAAGACTTATATGATCTGATGCTGAGTGAAAGGAGCAGAACCAGGAGAACTTTGTGGACAGCAATGACCACAGTATGTAAGAGTTTTTTCTGGTAGACTTGGATCTTTATAGCAATGCAAGGACATTAAAAAAAAGATTTCCAATGGTCTGCTAAGGCAAAATGCCTTCCACATTCAGAGAAAGAACTATGGAATTCAGTCGCAGAATGTAGCAGATCATTTTGTGTGTGTGTTTGTGTGTGTGTGTGTGTGTGTGTGTGTATTATGTTTTGGTTTGTTATGTGATTTCTTCCATTTATTTTAGTTCTTCTACACAGCATGACTATAATGAAAATGTATTCAATAGGAACGTATGTATAGATCCTATATAGAATTGTATGTTGTCTTGGCGAGGGAGGAGGTAAGTATCGGGGTAAGTAGAAGGAAAAAAAATCTAAGTTTTATAGTAGTGATTGTAGAGCATTAAAAATAAATAAAATGAATACATTTTAAAAAATTTGAATTCGGTCAAAAGACCACACTTGAGAATCTAGAGGTCCTCATGTGGCCTTGAGGCCACAGATTCTCCATCCCTGCCCTAGACCAAGGGTTCTTAACCTGGGGTCCATGAAATGTTTATTTAATTGTTTAACTTAATTATACATTTAAATTTTATTAATTTTTGAATTACTGAGTTCAATTATTAAAAAATATTAATTTAATTGTTTTGTTTAAAATATTTTGCTAATGCTAACTCAAGATAATTGGTTTCTTTTGCCATCCTTTGCATGGCCTTTTGTGCACTTAAAACCCTTCTGGTTCACCAGTTTCACCAGATGCGCAAGCGACTCTACAACACAAAAGGGCAAAAGGGCTCACTTAATTTAACCCCTTTATTTTCCACATGAAGGAGGTGAAACTCAGAAAGGCTACTTACTGTCTCAAGGCCTGGTGATTGATCAGAGCTTGGTTTCCAGGTTCCCTCTTAGCCATACACCAGGCCCTCCCCCACCACTACCCCCCATCAACTTTCCTCCAACTAATCAAACAACATTTATTAGGTACCTACTATGTGCTGGGCACTGTGGTAAGTAAGCCCTTCTTCCTCATGATGGTGCCTTTAGGGAATCTCGTCCCAAATCAGAAGCTGAAGAGACAACTCAGTAATAATTCTGGAACTAATGCCTACCAGTTGTTGTGTTCATCCTTCGTTGCCAAAGAAGACCATACCATCAGAGAAATGATAACAAGACTTGCACTTGACTGTTTTGGGTGACGGAGGGCTGTGCAAGGTCACCAGCCTCACTGCCCCTACGAGGCATCTGAATGCAGCAGTCAGATATTTATCAGGATGACTGGAGATGGCCCAGGATGCAATGGGAAACCTTGACCCCTTGAGGATCTACAGCTACAGCCACTGCATCCAGGCCAAGCCTATAGAACTGGTTTTTTCCATCCTGTCCAACTAATATTAGGTGTGAAAAGGCATTGTTTTCTCTCAAGTAATCACCAAGGATATTTCTCTTACAGAGAGAATAAAGCCCTCAGCCCAGTGGAAAAACCCACTCCCACAGAGGTTCCTAAGCCTGTGGAAAACACATAAACACATACACACACACACACACACACACACACACACACACTCATTTACTCTCTGAAATTGTGTTTCAAATGGAAAGTGGTCTCCATCACCCACACATAACTCAGAAGTAACTGAATAAGCTAGCTCTGACTCAAAAGTGCCATCATCCCCCAAGCAAAGGGAAAAAAAAGCACCTTGGGGCATAAGTCAACAAATGAACAGTTCACTCTGAAGGACACAAGTCAGGATGTGTATGAGTGTGTGTGTGTGCTTGTGTGTCTTTGTATGTCTTTGTGTGTGTGTATGTATGTGTGTGTCCTCCAGCACCCACCCACCAGAACACAAACCTGCTTGTGCATGCTCTTTGAGGTTAGACATATAAATTGGCACAAGACTAAGGAGGCTGAGAAATTCCAGGACTGTCAAACAGCATCCAACCAGGGCCTAGGAGACCAAGACATGAGGACTGACCAAGGGAGAATTGGAATTAGGGTGTGGCCCCAGGAGACTTGGATTTGGGGAACAGCACTGGATGTCCTAGATATGAGGCCTAGTACTGGGAGATCTGAATTTTGGGCCTGGCCCTGGGAGATCTAGATTACAAAGCTAGCATTGGGAGTCATAGATTTGAGGTCAAGCGTTGGGTGCCCTGGATTTGGGGCCAAGGAATGAGAGACCTGGATTAGGGGCTGGGCCCTGGAAGACATGAATTTCAGGCCTAGCCCTGGGACTCGTAGATGGAGGCCTAGCATTGGAAGACCTGGATATGGGGCCTGCCTTGGGAGACTTGAATTTGAGGCCTGGCCCTGGGAGACTTGGATTTGAAGCAAGGTCTTGGTAGACCTAGATTTGAGGCCTATCACTGGAAATCCTAGATTTGACTCCTAGCACTAGGAGACCTGGATTCCTGGCCTAGTCCTGGGAGACCTGGATTTCAGTCCTGGGATACTTGGATTGAAGCCTGAGACTGGGTGTCCTAGATTTTAGGTCTAGCACTGAAAGACCTGGATTAGGGGAAAAGCCCTGGGAGAACTGGATTTGGGGCCTGGGAGACCTGGATTTGAGGGATGCCCTTGGGAGAAATGGATTTGAGCCGCAGCACTGGGAGACTTTGATTTGGGACCTGGCCCTGGGAGACCAGGATTAGAGGCCTGGCCCTGAGTGACCTGGATTTCAAGCCTAGCCCTGGGACTCCTAGATTGAGGCCTAGAATTAGAAGAACTGGATTTGGGGCCTGGCCCTGGGAGACCTGAATTTGAGGACTGGCCCAGGGAGACCTGGATTTGAAGCAAGGTCCTGGGACACCTAGATTTGAGGTCTAACACTGGAAATCCTAGATTTGAGGCCTAGCACTGAGAGACCTGGATTCCTGGCGTAGCTCTGGAAGACTTGGATTTCAGTCCTGGGATACTTGGATTTGAGACCTGTGCCTGGATGTCCTAGATTTGAGACCTACCACTGGGAGACTAGGATTAGGGTCCCAGCCCTGGGAGACCAGAATTTGGGGCCTGGGAGACCTGAATTTGAGGCCTGGCCTTGGGAGATCTGGATTTTAAGCCTAGGAATGAGAGACCTCGATTTGGGGCCTGGCTCTGGGAGACCTGGATTTCTGGCCTATCCCTGAGAGTCATAGATTTGAGGTCTTGTACTGGGAGACATGGATTTGGAGCCTGAGCCTGGGAGACCAGGATTTGGGCCATGGGACACCTGGATTTGAGGACTGGGAGCCTTGGATTGGAGTCCTGGCCCTCAGAGACCTGAATGTGAGGGCTGGCCCAGGAAATCTGGATTTCAAACCTAGCAATGGGAGTCCTAGATTTGAGGGCTAATCCTGACCTGGATTTGGGGACTGGGAGTCTTGGATTTCAGGCCAAGCCCTGGGAGACCTGGATTTGGGACTGGGAGTCTTAGGTTTGAGTCCTGGTCCTCAGAGACTTGGATGTGAGGGTTGGCCCAGAAAACCTGGATTTCAAGCCTAGCCCTAGGACTCCTAGATTTGAAGGCTAAACCTGGCAGACCTGGATTTGAAAACTTACCATGGGAGACATGGATTTTAGGCCTGACACACTAGGATGTGAGGCCTAGGCCTGGGTGTCTTACATTTGAGGCCAAGCACTTAGAGAACTGAATTTGAGTCCTAGGACTAAGAGACCTCAATTTGGGGCCTGGCTCTGGGAGACCTGGATTTCAGCCCTAGCCTTGAGAGTCCTGGATTTGAGGACTAGTACTGGGAAACATGAAATTAGGGGTATGGGCCTGGGAGACCAGGATTTGGGGACAAAAGTCTTGGATTTGAGGCCTAGCCCTGGGAGACCTGGATTTCAGGCCTGGGAGATCAGAATTTGAGGCCTGGGCCTGGGTGTCCTAGATTTGAGGCCTAGTCCTCTGAGACCAGGATTTGAATCCTAGGACTGGGAGACCTTGATCTGGGGCCAGCCCCAGGAAGTCCTAGATTTGAGGACTAGCAGTGGGAGACCTAGGATGTTGGCACTTCCCTGGTACATCTGTATTTCAGGCCTATGGCAGGGATTCATAGATTTGAAGACTAGCAGGGGTAGACCTAGATTTCAGGAATCCATAATTTGAGGCCTGTACGTGGGTGTCCTAGATTTGAGGCCTACCACCAGGAGAACTGGATTTGAATCCTGGGACTGGGAGACCTTGATTTGGAGGGTGGGAAACCTGGATTTGATGCCACAGCCTGGATGTCATGGATTTGAAGCCTAGCACTAGGTGACCTGAATTTGGGGCCTGGTCTAGGATTTGAGGTATAGCACTGGGAGACCTAAATGTTGGGACTAGCCCTGGGAGGTCCAGATTTCAAGCCTAGCCCTAGGATACCTGGATATGAGGCCTCGCAGTAGGTCGCTTGGATTTAGGGCCTAGCACTGGGAGACCTGAAGTAGGGGCTGGGCCATGGGAGATCTGGATTTGGGGACTGGGATTCTTGCATTTGAGTCCAGGCCCTCAGAGACCTGGATATGAGGCCTGGTCCACGAAACCTGAATTTCAAGCCTAGCGCTGTGATTCTTAGATTTGAGGGCTATCCCTGGGAGGCCTGGATTTGAGAACTGTCCTTGGGAGACATGCATTCCTGGCCAAGCCTTGGGAGTCCTAGATTGGAGGTCTAGCACTGGGAAACCTGGATTTCAGGCCTGGGAGACCAGAATTTGAGGCCTGGGCCTGGGTGTCCTAGATTTGAAGTCTAGCTAGCACTCAGAGAACTGGATTTGAGTCCTAAGACTGGGAGACCTTGATTTGGGGCCTGGGAAATGTGGATTTCATACCTGGACCTGGGTGTCATGGATTTCAGGTCTGGCCCAGGAGAGCTGGATTTTAGGCCCAGCCCCAGGGCACCTAGATTTGGGACCTGAGAGACCTGGATTTAAAACCTGGCCTTGGAACACATGGATTTCACTCCTATCCCTGGGAGTCTCAGATTCGAGGTCTAGTGCTATGTGACCTGGAATTCAGTACGACCAATGGGAGACCTGGATTTCAGGCATGGGAATGGGAGTTCTAGATTTGAGGAATACCATGGAACACCTGGATTTGGATTCTAGCCCCAGGACTCCTAGATTTGAGGACTAGCAGTGGGACACCTGGATTTTCGCACTTTACCTGGGATATCTGGATTTGAGGCCTATACCAGGGATTCATAGATCTGAGGACTAGCAAGGGTAGACCTAGATTTCAGGGTGGGGAAACCACAATTTGAGGTCTGGGCCTGGGTGTCCTAGATGTGAAGAATAGCACTAGAAGAAGTGGATTTGAATGCTAGGATTGGGGGACCTTGATTTGGAGGGTGGCAAACCCGGATTTGATGCCTGGACCTTGGTGTCATGGATTTGAGGCCTAGCAGGAAGTGATGTGGATTACAGGGCTGGCTGTGGGAAGCCAGGATTTGGGGAATGAGAATCTTGGATTTGAGGCCTGGCCCTAGGACATCTGGATTATGGGCATGGCCCTCAGAGACATGGACTGGGGGCCTGAGAGATCTGGATTTGAGGACTGCTCATGGGAGGCCTGGATTTTAGGCCTGGCAGGCCACACTTGGCGGCTTGGGATTCGATGTCCTAGATTTGTGGGCTCTCCCTGGGAGACCTGGATTTCAGGTCTTGGGGACCAGAATTTGAGGCTTGGGCCTAGGTGTCCTAGATTTGAGGCCTAGCACTTGGACAACTGGATTTGAATCATAACACTGGGAGTCCTTGATCTGGAGGGTGAGAAACCTGGATTTGATGCCACAGCCTGGATGTCATGGATTTGAAGCCTAGCACTAGCTGATGTAAATTAAGGCCCTCACTCTGGGAGAGGTAGCTTTGAGGTCAGGGCCTGGGAGCCCTGCATTTGAGCTTTAGAAGTAGGAGACCTTCTTTTCGGCTTGAGAAACCTGGATTTGATGCCTGGGCCTGAATGTCATGGCTTTGAGGCCTAGTACTACTTGATGTGGTTTATTGCCATGACTGTATGAGTAGTAGATTTGAAGTCAGGGACTGGGAGGCCTAGATTCCAGTTCTAGTCCAGGGAATTATGGATTTGAACTCTAGGACTGGGAGACCTTGATTTGGGGCCTGAGTGTCACAGATTTCAGGCCTAGCATCAGGTGACCTGAATTTGTGGCCTGGCCCAGGATGTCCAAAATTTGAGGCCTAGAAGTGCGAAACCATGATGTAGGGGCTGGCTCTGGGAGACCTGGATTTCAGAGAGAACCCTGGGATTCCTGGATGTGAGGCCTAGCCCTGTGTCCCCTGGATTTGGAGCCTAGCACTGGGAGAACTGGATTAGGGGCTGGGCCATGGGAGATCTAGATTTGGGGACTGGGATTCCTGGAGTTGACTCCTGGCCCTCAGAGATTTGGACATAAATCCTAGTCCAGGAATCCAGGATTTCAAGCCTAGCCATGTGAGTCCTAGATTTGAGGGCTATCCCTGGGACACCTGGATGTCAGGCCTGGGAGACCAGAATTTGAAGCCTGGGCCTACATGTACTGGATTTGAGGCCTAGTACTTAGAGAAATGGATTTGAATCCTAGGACTGGGAAACCTTGATTTGGAAGGTGGGAAACTTGGATTAGATGCCTGGGCCTTGGTATCATGGATTTGAGGCCTAGCAGGAAGTGACATGGATTACAGGGCTGGCTGTGGGAAGCCAGGATTTGGGGAATGGGAATCTTGGATTTGAGGCCTGGCCCTAGGACATCTGGATTATGGGCATGGCCCTCAGAGACATTGACTGGGGGCCTGAGAGATCTGGATTTGAGGACTGCTCATGCGAGGCCTGGATTTTAGGCCTGGGAGGCCAAAATTGGTGGCTTGGGCCAGGGTGTCCTAGATTTCTGGGGTATCCCTGGGAGACTTGGATTTCAGGTCTTGGGGACCAGAATTTGAGGCTTGGGCCTGGGTGTCCTAGATTTGAGGCCTAGCACTTGGACAACTGGATTTGAAATGTAGCACTGGGAGTCCTTGATCTGGAGGGTGAAAAATCTGGATTTGACACCACAGCCTGGATGTCATGGATTTGAAGCCTAGCACTAGCTGAAGTGGATTAGGGCCCTCACTCTGGGAGAAGTAGCTTTGAAGTAGAGGCCTGGGAGCCGTGCATTTGAGCTCTAGAAGTGGGAAACCTTCCTTTGGGGCCTGAGAAACCTGGATTTGATGCCTGGGCCTGAATGTCTATGGCTTTGAGGCCTAGTACTACTTAATGTGGTTTATTGCCATGACTCAACGAGAAGTAGTATTGAAGTCAGGGCCTGGGAGCACTAGATTTGAGCCCTAGCCCAGGCAGATATGGATTTGAACTCTAGGACTGGGAAACCTTGATTTGGGGCCTGGGTGTCACAGATTTGAGGCCTAGAATTAGGTGACCTGAATATGTGGCCTGGTCCAGGGTGTCCAAAATTTGAGGCCTAGAAGTGTGAAACCATGATGTAGGGACTGGCTCTGGGAGATCTGGATTTCAGAGGCAACCCTGGGATTCCTGGATGTGAGACCTAGCCCTGTGTCCCCTGGATTTGGGGCCTAGCACTGGGAGAACTGGATTACGGGCTGGGCCATGGGAAATCTAGATTTGGGGACTGGGATTCTTGCAGTTGAGTCCTGGCCCTCAGAGACTTGCACATCAGTCCTAGTCCAGGAACCCAGGATTTCAAGCCTAGCCATGTGAGTCCTAGATTTGAGGGCTATTCCTGGGACACCTGGATGTCAGGCCTGGGAGAACACAACTGGAGGCCTGGGCCTAAGTGTCCTAGATTTGAGGCCTAGCACTTGGAGAAGTGGATTTGAATCCTAGGTTGGTAGACCTTGATTTGGAGGGTGGCAAACCTGGATTAGATGCCTGGGCCTTGGTGTCATGGATTTGGGACATAGCAGGAATTGATGTGGATTACAGGGCTGGCTGTGGGAGGCTATGATTTGGGGAATGGGAATCTTGGATTTGAGGCCTGGCCCTAGGAGATCTGGATTATGGGCATGGCCCTCAGAGACATGGACTGGGGGCCTGAGAGATCTGGATTTGAGGACTGTTCATGGGAGACCTGGATTTTAGGGCTGGGAGGCCACACTTGGTGGCTTGGGACTGGATGTCCTAGATTTGTGGGCTCTCCCTGGGAGACCTGGATTTCAGGTCTTGGGGACCAGAATTTGAGGATGGGGCCTGGGTGTCCTAGATTTGAGGCCTAGCACTTGGACAACTGGATTTGAATCGTAGCACTGGGAGTCCTTGATTTAGAGGGTGAGAAACCTGGATTTGATGCCACAGCCTGGATATCATGGATTTGAAGCCTAGCACTAGCTGATGTAAATTAAGGCCCTCACTCTGGGAGAAATAGCTTTGAAGTCAGGGCCTGGGAGACCTGGATTTGAGTCCTAGTCCAGGGAGATGTGGATTTGAACTCTAGGACTGGGAGACCTTGATTTGGGGCCTGGGTGTCATGAATGTGAGGTATAGAATTAGGTGACCTAAATTTGTGGCCTGGCCCCGGGTGTCCAATATTTCAGGCCTAGCAGTGGAAGGTCTAGTTGTTGGGACCGGCCCTGAGAGATCTGGATTTCAGATCCAACCCTGGGATTCCTGAATGTGAGACCTAGCCCTGTGTCCCCTGGATTTGGGGCCTAGCACTGGGAGAACTGGATTACGGGCTGGGCCATGGGAGACCTGAATTTGGGAACTGGGATTCTCAGAGTTGAGTCCTGGGCCTGAGAGACCTGGACATGGGGCCTGGTCCAGGAATCCAGGATTTCCAGCCTAGCTATGTGAGTCCCATATTTGAGACACATGGGACACCTGGATGTCAGGCCTGGGAGAACACAACTGGAGGCCTGGGCCTAAGTGTCATAGATTTGAGGAATAGTACTTAGAGAACTGGATTTGAATCCTAGGTTGGTAGACCTTGATTTGGAGGGGGGCAAACCTGGATTAGATGCCTGGGCCTTGATGTCATGGTTAAAAGGCCTAGCAGGAAGAGATGTGGATGACAGGGCTGGCTGTGGGAAGCCAGGATTTGGGGAATGGAAATCGTGGAACTGAGGCCTGGCCCTAGGAGATCAGGATTATGGGCATGGCCCTCAGAGACATGGACTGGGGGCCTGAGGGATCTGGATTTGAGGACTGCTCATGGGAGACCTGGAGTTTAGGCCTGGGAGGCCACAGTTTGTGTCCTGGGCCTGGGTATCCTAGATTTCAGGCCTAGCACTTGGACAACTGGATTTGAATCCTAGGTTGGTAGACCTTGATTTGGAGGGTGGCATACCTGGATTAGATGCCTGGGCCTTGATGTCATGGATTTGAGGCCTAGCAGGAAGTGATGTGGATTACAGGGCAGGCTGTGGGAAGCCAGGATTTGGGGAATGGGAATCTTGGATTTGAGGCCTGGCCCTAGGACATCTGGATTATGGGCATGGCCCTCAGAGACATGGACTGGGGGCCTGAGAGATCTGGATTTGAGGACTGCTCATGGGAGACCTGGAGTTTAGGCCTGGGAGGCCACAGTTTGTGTCCTGGGCCTGGGTATCCTAGATTTGAGGCCTAGCACTTGGACAACTGGATTTCAATCATAACACTGGGAGTCCTTGATTTGGAGGGTGAGAAACCTGGATTTGATGCCACAGCCTGGATGTCATGGATTTGAAGCCTAGCACTAGCTGATGTACATTAAGGCCCTCACTCTGGGAGAAGCAGCTTTGAAGTCAGGGCCTGGGAGCCCTGCATTTGAGCTCTAGAAGTGGGAGATGTTCCTTTGGGGGCGTGAGAAACATGGATTTGATGGCTGGGCCTGAATGGCATGGCTTTGAGGCCTAGTACTACTTGATGTGGTTTATTGCCATGACTCTATGAGTAGCAGTTTTGAAGTCAGGGGTGGGAGCCCTGGATTTGAGTCCTAGTCCAGGCAGATATGGATTTGAACTCTAGGACTGGGAAACCTTGATTTGGGGCCTTGGGTGTCATGAATTTGAGGCCTAGAATTAGGTGACCTGAATTTGTGGCCTGGCCCAGGGTGTCCAATATTTCAGGCCTAGGAGTGGAAGGTCTAGTTGTTGGGACTGGCCCTGAGAGATCTGAGTTTCAGGCTCATCCCTGGGATTACTGGATCTGAGGCCCATCACTGTATCCCCTGGATTAGGGCCTAGCACTGGGAGAACTGGATTCGGGGCTGGGCCATGGGAAACCTGTATTTGGGAACTGTGATTCTTGGAGTTGAGTCCTGGCCCTCAAAGACGTGGATATGGGGCCTGGTCCAGGTACCCAGGATTTCAAGCCTAGCCATGTGAGTCCCAGATTTCAGGGCTATCCCTGGAACACCTGGATGTCAGGCCTGGGAGAACACAACTGGAGGCCTGGGCCTAAGTGTCCTAGATTTGAGGCCTAGCACTTGGAGAACTGCATTTGAACCCTAGGTTGGTAGACCTTGATTTGGAGGGTGGCAAACCTGGATTAGATGCCTGGGCCTTGATGTCATGGATTTGAGGCCTAGCAGGAAGTGATGTGGATTACAGGGCAGGCTGTGGGAAGCCAGGATTTGGGGAATGGGAATCTTGGATTTGAGGCCTGGCCCTAGGACATCTGGATTATGGGCATGGCCCTCAGAGACATGGACTGGGGGCCTGAGAGATCTGGATTTGAGGACTGCTCATGGGAGACCTGGAGTTTAGGCCTGGGAGGCCACAGTTTGTGTCCTGGGCCTGGGTATCCTAGATTTGAGGCCTAGCACTTGGACAACTGGATTTCAATCATAACACTGGGAGTCCTTGATTTGGAGGGTGAGAAACCTGGATTTGATGCCACAGCCTGGATGTCATGGATTTGAAGCCTAGCACTAGCTGATGTACATTAAGGCCCTCACTCTGGGAGAAGTAGCTTTGAAGTCAGGGCCTGGGAGCCCTGCATTTGAGCTCTAGAAGTGGGAGATGTTCCTTTGGGGGCCTGAGAAACCTGGATTTGATGGCTGGGCCTGAATGGCATGGCTTTGAGGCCTAGTACTACTTGATGTGGTTTATTGCCATGACTCTATGAGTAGCAGTTTTGAAGTCAGGGGTGGGAGCCCTGGATTTGAGTCCTAGTCCAGGCAGATATGGATTTGAACTCTAGGACTGGGAGACCTTGATTTGGGGCCTGGGTGTCACAGATTTGAGGCCTAGCATTAGGTTACCTGAAGCTGTGGCTTGGCCCAGGGTGTCCAAAATTTGAGGCCTAGAAGGGGGAAACCATGATGTAGGGACTGGCTCTGGGAGATCTGGATTTCAGAGCCAACCCTGGGATTCCTGGATGTGAGACCTAGCCCTGTGTCCCCTGGATTTGGGGCCTAGCACTACGAGAACTGGATTAGAGGCTGGGCCATGGGAGATCTAGATTTGGGGATTGGGATTCTTGGAGTTGAGTCCTGGCCCTCAGACACCTGGACATCAATCCTAGTCCAGGAACCCAGGATTTCCAGCCTAGCCATGTGAGTCCTAGATTTGAGGGCTATCCCTGGGACACCTGGATGTCAGGCCTGGGAGAACACAACTGGAGGCCTGGGCCTAAGTGTCATAGATTTGAGGCCTAGTACTTAGAGAACTGCATTTGAATCCTAGGACTGGGAAACCTTGATTTGGAAGGTGGAAAACCTGGATTTGATGCCTGGATCTTCATGTCATGGATTTGAGGCCTAGCAGGAAGTGATGTGGATTACAGGGCAGGCTGTGGGAAGCCAGGATTTGGGAAATGGGAATCTTGGATTTGAGGCCTGGCCCTAGGAGATCTGGATTATGGGCATGGCCCTAAGAGACATGGACTGGGGGCCTGAGAGATCTGGATTTGAGGACTGCTCATGGGAGGCCTGGATTTTAGGCCTGGGAGGCCAAAATTGGTGGCTTGGGCCAGGGTGTCCTAGATTTCTGGGGTATCCCTGGGAGACCTGGATTTCAGGTCTTGGGGACCAGAATTTGAGGATGGGGCCTGGGTGTCCTAGATTTGAGGCCTAGCACTTGGAGAATTGGATTTGAATCAGAGGACTGGTAGACCTTGATTTGGAGGGTTGGAAACCTGGATTTGTTGCCTGGGCCTTGGTATTATGGATTTGAGGCCTAGCAGGAATTGACGTGGATTACAGGGATGGCTGTGGGAGGCCAGGATTTGGGGAATGGGAATCTTGTATTTGAGGACTGGCCCTAGGAGATCTAGATTGTGGGTATGGCCCTCAGAGACATGGACTGGGGGCCTGAGAGATCTGGATTTGAGGACTGCTCATGGGATACCTCGATTTTAGGCCTGGGAGGCCACAATTTATGGCCTGGGCCTGGATTTCCTAGATTTGTGGGCTATCCCTGGGAGACCTGGATTTCAGGCCTTGGAGACCAGAATTTGAGGATGGGGCCTGGGTGTCCTAGATTTGAGGCCTAGCACTTGGACAACTGGATTTGAATCGTAGCACTGGGAGTCCTTGATTTGGAGGGTGAGAAACCTGGATTTGATGCCACAGCCTGGATGTCATGGATTTGAAGCCTAGCACTAGCTGATGTAAATTAAGGCCCTCACTCTGGGAGAAGTAGCTTTGAAGTCAGGGCCTGGGAGCCCTGCATTTGAGCTCTAGAAGTGGAAGACCTTCCTTTGGGGGCCTGAGAAACCTGGATTTGATGCCTGGGCCTGAATGTGATGGCTTTGAGGCCTAGTACTACTTGATGTGGTTTATTGCCATGACTCTATGAGTAGCAGTTTTGAAATCAGGGGCTGGGAGCCCTGGATTTGAGTCCTAGTCCAGGGAGATGTGGATTTGAACTCTAGGACTGGGAAACCTTGATTTGGGGCCTTGGGTGTCATGAATTTGAGGCCTAGAATTTGGTGACCTGAATTTGTGACCTGGCCCAGGGTGTCTAATATTTCAGGCCTTGCAGTGGAAGGTCTAGATGTTGGGACTGTCCCTGAGAGATCTGAGTTTCACGCTGAGCCCTGGGATTACTGGATCTGAAGCCCATCACTGTATCCCCTGGATTAGGGCCTAGCACTGGGAGAACTGGATTAGGGGCTGGGCCATGGGAGATCTAGATTTGGGGACTGGGATTCTTGGAGTTGAGTCCTGGCCCTCAGAGACCTGGACATCAATCCTAGTCCAGGAACCCAGGATTTCCAGCCTAGCCATGTGAGTCCTAGATCTGAGGGCTATCCCTGGGACACCTGGATGTCAGTCCTGGGAGACCAGAATTTCAAGCCTGGGCCTACGTGTACTAGATTTGAGACCCAGTACTTAGAGAACTGGATTTCAATCCTAGGACTGGGAGACCTTGATTTGGAGGGTGGCAAACCTGGATTTGATGCCTGGGCCTTGGTGTCATGGATTTGAGGCCTAGCTGGAAGTGATGTGGATTACAGGGCTGGCTGTGGGAGGCCATGATTTGGGGAATGGGAATCTTGGATTTGAGGCCTGGCCCTAGGAGATTTGGATTATGGGCATGGCCCTCAGAGACATGGAGTAGGGGCCTCAGAGATCTGGATTTGAGGACTGCTCATGGGAGACCTGGATTTTAGGCCTGTGAGGCCACAATTTGTGACTTGGGCCAGGGTGTCCTAGATTTCTGGGGTATCCCTGGGAGACCTGGATTTCAGGTCTTGGAGACCAGAATTGGAGGATGGGGCCTGGGTGTCCTAGATTTGAGGCCTAGCACTTGGACAACTGGATTTGAATCGTAGCACTGGGAGTCCTTGATTTGGAGGGTGAGAAACCTGGATTTGATGCCACAGCCTGGATGTCATGGATTTGAAGCCTAGCACTAGCTGATGTAAATTAAGGCCCTCACTCTGGGAGAAGTAGCTTTGAAGTCAGGGCCTGGGAGCCCTGCATTTGAGCTCTAGAAGTGGAAGACCTTCCTTTGGGGGCCTGAGAAACCTGGATTTGATGCCTGGGCCTGAATGTCATGGCTTTGAGGCCTAGTACTACTTGATGTGGTTTATTGCCATGACTCTATGAGTAGCAGTTTTGAAGTCAGGGGCTGGGAGCCCTGGATTTGAGTCCTAGTCCAGGGAGATGTGGATGTGAACTCTAGGACTGGGAGACCTTGATTTGGGGCCTGGGTGTCATGAATTTGAGGCCTAGAATTAGGTGACCTGAATTTGTGGCCTGGCCCAGGGTGTCCAATATTTCAGGCCTAGCAGTGGAAGGTCTAGTTGTTGGGACTGGCCCTGAGAGATCTGAGTTTCAGGCTCATCCCTGGGATTACTGGATCTGAGGCCCATCACTGTATCCCCTGGATTAGGGCCTAGCACTGGGAGAACTGGATTCGGGGCTGGGCCATGGGAAACCTGTATTTGGGAACTGTGATTCTTGGAGTTGAGTCCTGGCCCTCAAAGACGTGGATATGGGGCCTGGTCCAGGTACCCAGGATTTCAAGCCTAGCCATGTGAGTCCCAGATTTCAGGGCTATCCCTGGGACACCTGGATGTCAGGCCTGGGAGAACACAACTGGAGGCCTGGGCCTAAGTGTCCTAGATTTGAGGCCTAGCACTTGGAGAACTGCATTTGAACCCTAGGTTGGTAGACCTTGATTTGGAGGGTGGCAAACCTGGATTAGATGCCTGGGCCTTGATGTCATGGATTTGAGGCCTAGCAGGAAGTGATGTGGATTACAGGGCAGGCTGTGGGAAGCCAGGATTTGGGGAATGGGAATCTTGGATTTGAGGCCTGGCCCTAGGACATCTGGATTATGGGCATGGCCCTCAGAGACATGGACTGGGGGCCTGAGAGATCTGGATTTGAGGACTGCTCATGGGAGACCTGGAGTTTAGGCCTGGGAGGCCACAGTTTGTGTCCTGGGCCTGGGTATCCTAGATTTGAGGCCTAGCACTTGGACAACTGGATTTCAATCATAACACTGGGAGTCCTTGATTTGGAGGGTGAGAAACCTGGATTTGATGCCACAGCCTGGATGTCATGGATTTGAAGCCTAGCACTAGCTGATGTACATTAAGGCCCTCACTCTGGGAGAAGTAGCTTTGAAGTCAGGGCCTGGGAGCCCTGCATTTGAGCTCTAGAAGTGGGAGATGTTCCTTTGGGGGCCTGAGAAACCTGGATTTGATGGCTGGGCCTGAATGGCATGGCTTTGAGGCCTAGTACTACTTGATGTGGTTTATTGCCATGACTCTATGAGTAGCAGTTTTGAAGTCAGGGGTGGGAGCCCTGGATTTGAGTCCTAGTCCAGGCAGATATGGATTTGAACTCTAGGTCTGGGAGACCTTGATTTGGGGCCTGGGTGTCACAGATTTGAGGCCTAGCATTAGGTTACCTGAAGCTGTGGCTTGGCCCAGGGTGTCCAAAATTTGAGGCCTAGAAGGGGGAAACCATGATGTAGGGACTGGCTCTGGGAGATCTGGATTTCAGAGCCAACCCTGGGATTCCTGGATGTGAGACCTAGCCCTGTGTCCCCTGGATTTGGGGCCTAGCACTACGAGAACTGGATTAGAGGCTGGGCCATGGGAGATCTAGATTTGGGGATTGGGATTCTTGGAGTTGAGTCCTGGCCCTCAGACACCTGGACATCAATCCTAGTCCAGGAACCCAGGATTTCCAGCCTAGCCATGTGAGTCCTAGATTTGAGGGCTATCCCTGGGACACCTGGATGTCAGGCCTGGGAGAACACAACTGGAGGCCTGGGCCTAAGTGTCCTAGATTTGAGGCCTAGCACTTGGAGAACTGCATTTGAACCCTAGGTTGGTAGACCTTGATTTGGAGGGTGGCAAACCTGGATTAGATGCCTGGGCCTTGATGTCATGGATTTGAGGCCTAGCAGGAAGTGATGTGGATTACAGGGCAGGCTGTGGGAAGCCAGGATTTGGGGAATGGGAATCTTGGATTTGAGGCCTGGCCCTAGGACATCTGGATTATGGGCATGGCCCTCAGAGACATGGACTGGGGGCCTGAGAGATCTGGATTTGAGGACTGCTCATGGGAGACCTGGAGTTTAGGCCTGGGAGGCCACAGTTTGTGTCCTGGGCCTGGGTATCCTAGATTTGAGGCCTAGCACTTGGACAACTGGATTTCAATCATAACACTGGGAGTCCTTGATTTGGAGGGTGAGAAACCTGGATTTGATGCCACAGCCTGGATGTCATGGATTTGAAGCCTAGCACTAGCTGATGTACATTAAGGCCCTCACTCTGGGAGAAGCAGCTTTGAAGTCAGGGCCTGGGAGCCCTGCATTTGAGCTCTAGAAGTGGGAGATGTTCCTTTGGGGGCGTGAGAAACATGGATTTGATGGCTGGGCCTGAATGGCATGGCTTTGAGGCCTAGTACTACTTGATGTGGTTTATTGCCATGACTCTATGAGTAGCAGTTTTGAAGTCAGGGGTGGGAGCCCTGGATTTGAGTCCTAGTCCAGGCAGATATGGATTTGAACTCTAGGACTGGGAAACCTTGATTTGGGGCCTTGGGTGTCATGAATTTGAGGCCTAGAATTAGGTGACCTGAATTTGTGGCCTGGCCCAGGGTGTCCAATATTTCAGGCCTAGGAGTGGAAGGTCTAGTTGTTGGGACTGGCCCTGAGAGATCTGAGTTTCAGGCTCATCCCTGGGATTACTGGATCTGAGGCCCATCACTGTATCCCCTGGATTAGGGCCTAGCACTGGGAGAACTGGATTAGGGGCTGGGCCATGGGAAACCTGTATTTGGGAACTGTGATTCTTGGAGTTGAGTCCTGGCCCTCAAAGACGTGGATATGGGGCCTGGTCCAGGTACCCAGGATTTCAAGCCTAGCCATGTGAGTCCCAGATTTCAGGGCTATCCCTGGGACACCTGGATGTCAGGCCTGGGAGAACACAACTGGAGGCCTGGGCCTAAGTGTCCTAGATTTGAGGCCTAGCACTTGGAGAACTGCATTTGAACCCTAGGTTGGTAGACCTTGATTTGGAGGGTGGCAAACCTGGATTAGATGCCTGGGCCTTGATGTCATGGATTTGAGGCCTAGCAGGAAGTGATGTGGATTACAGGGCAGGCTGTGGGAAGCCAGGATTTGGGGAATGGGAATCTTGGATTTGAGGCCTGGCCCTAGGACATCTGGATTATGGGCATGGCCCTCAGAGACATGGACTGGGGGCCTGAGAGATCTGGATTTGAGGACTGCTCATGGGAGACCTGGAGTTTAGGCCTGGGAGGCCACAGTTTGTGTCCTGGGCCTGGGTATCCTAGATTTGAGGCCTAGCACTTGGACAACTGGATTTCAATCATAACACTGGGAGTCCTTGATTTGGAGGGTGAGAAACCTGGATTTGATGCCACAGCCTGGATGTCATGGATTTGAAGCCTAGCACTAGCTGATGTACATTAAGGCCCTCACTCTGGGAGAAGTAGCTTTGAAGTCAGGGCCTGGGAGCCCTGCATTTGAGCTCTAGAAGTGGGAGATGTTCCTTTGGGGGCCTGAGAAACCTGGATTTGATGGCTGGGCCTGAATGGCATGGCTTTGAGGCCTAGTACTACTTGATGTGGTTTATTGCCATGACTCTATGAGTAGCAGTTTTGAAGTCAGGGGTGGGAGCCCTGGATTTGAGTCCTAGTCCAGGCAGATATGGATTTGAACTCTAGGACTGGGAGACCTTGATTTGGGGCCTGGGTGTCACAGATTTGAGGCCTAGCATTAGGTTACCTGAAGCTGTGGCTTGGCCCAGGGTGTCCAAAATTTGAGGCCTAGAAGGGGGAAACCATGATGTAGGGACTGGCTCTGGGAGATCTGGATTTCAGAGCCAACCCTGGGATTCCTGGATGTGAGACCTAGCCCTGTGTCCCCTGGATTTGGGGCCTAGCACTACGAGAACTGGATTAGAGGCTGGGCCATGGGAGATCTAGATTTGGGGATTGGGATTCTTGGAGTTGAGTCCTGGCTCTCAGACACCTGGACATCAATCCTAGTCCAGGAACCCAGGATTTCCAGCCTAGCCATGTGAGTCCTAGATTTGAGGGCTATCCCTGGGACACCTGGATGTCAGGCCTGGGAGAACACAACTGGAGGCCTGGGCCTAAGTGTCATAGATTTGAGGCCTAGTACTTAGAGAACTGCATTTGAATCCTAGGACTGGGAAACCTTGATTTGGAAGGTGGAAAACCTGGATTTGATGCCTGGATCTTCATGTCATGGATTTGAGGCCTAGCAGGAAGTGATGTGGATTACAGGGCAGGCTGTGGGAAGCCAGGATTTGGGAAATGGGAATCTTGGATTTGAGGCCTGGCCCTAGGAGATCTGGATTATGGGCATGGCCCTAAGAGACATGGACTGGGGGCCTGAGAGATCTGGATTTGAGGACTGCTCATGGGAGGCCTGGATTTTAGGCCTGGGAGGCCAAAATTGGTGGCTTGGGCCAGGGTGTCCTAGATTTCTGGGGTATCCCTGGGAGACCTGGATTTCAGGTCTTGGGGACCAGAATTTGAGGATGGGGCCTGGGTGTCCTAGATTTGAGGCCTAGCACTTGGAGAATTGGATTTGAATCAGAGGACTGGTAGACCTTGATTTGGAGGGTTGGAAACCTGGATTTGTTGCCTGGGCCTTGGTATTATGGATTTGAGGCCTAGCAGGAATTGACGTGGATTACAGGGATGGCTGTGGGAGGCCAGGATTTGGGGAATGGGAATCTTGTATTTGAGGACTGGCCCTAGGAGATCTAGATTGTGGGTATGGCCCTCAGAGACATGGACTGGGGGCCTGAGAGATCTGGATTTGAGGACTGCTCATGGGATACCTCGATTTTAGGCCTGGGAGGCCACAATTTATGGCCTGGGCCTGGATTTCCTAGATTTGTGGGCTATCCCTGGGAGACCTGGTGTTTAGGCCTGGGAAGCCACAGTTTGTGTCCTGGGCCTGGGTATCCTAGATTTGAGGCCTAGCACTTGGACAACTGGATTTCAATCGTAGCACTGGGAGTCCTTGATTTGGAGGGTGAGAAACCTGGATTTGATGCCACAGCCTGGATGTCATGGATTTGAAGCCTAGCACTAGCTGATGTAAATTAAGGCCCTCACTCTGGGAGAAGTAGCTTTGAAGTCAGGGCCTGGGAGCCCTACATTTGAGCTCTAGAAGTGGAAGACCTTCCTTTGGGGGCCTGAGAAACCTGGATTTGATGCCTGGGCCTGAATGGCATGGCTTTGAGGCCTAGTACTACTTGATGTGGTTTATTGCCATGACTCTATGAGTAGCAGTTTTGAAATCAGGGGCTGGGAGCCCTGGATTTGAGTCCTAGTCCAGGGAGATGTGGATGTGAACTCTAGGACTGGGAGACCTTGATTTGGGGCCTGGGTGTCATGAATTTGAGGCCTAGAATTAGGTGACCTGAATTTGTGGCCTGGCCCAGGGTGTCCAATATTTCAGGCCTAGCAGTGGAAGGTCTAGTTGTTGGGACTGGCCCTGAGAGATCTGAGTTTCAGGCTCATCCCTGGGATTACTGGATCTGAGGCCCATCACTGTATCCCCTGGATTAGGGCCTAGCACTGGGAGAACTGGATTAGGGGCTGGGCCATGGGAAACCTGTATTTGGGAACTGTGATTCTTGGAGTTGAGTCCTGGCCCTCAAAGACGTGGATATGGGGCCTGGTCCAGGTACCCAGGATTTCAAGCCTAGCCATGTGAGTCCCAGATTTCAGGGCTATCCCTGGGACACCTGGATGTCAGGCCTGGGAGAACACAACTGGAGGCCTGGGCCTAAGTGTCCTAGATTTGAGGCCTAGCACTTGGAGAACTGCATTTGAACCCTAGGTTGGTAGACCTTGATTTGGAGGGTGGCAAACCTGGATTAGATGCCTGGGCCTTGATGTCATGGATTTGAGGCCTAGCAGGAAGTGATGTGGATTACAGGGCAGGCTGTGGGAAGCCAGGATTTGGGGAATGGGAATCTTGGATTTGAGGCCTGGCCCTAGGACATCTGGATTATGGGCATGGCCCTCAGAGACATGGACTGGGGGCCTGAGAGATCTGGATTTGAGGACTGCTCATGGGAGACCTGGAGTTTAGGCCTGGGAGGCCACAGTTTGTGTCCTGGGCCTGGGTATCCTAGATTTGAGGCCTAGCACTTGGACAACTGGATTTCAATCATAACACTGGGAGTCCTTGATTTGGAGGGTGAGAAACCTGGATTTGATGCCACAGCCTGGATGTCATGGATTTGAAGCCTAGCACTAGCTGATGTACATTAAGGCCCTCACTCTGGGAGAAGTAGCTTTGAAGTCAGGGCCTGGGAGCCCTGCATTTGAGCTCTAGAAGTGGGAGATGTTCCTTTGGGGGCCTGAGAAACCTGGATTTGATGGCTGGGCCTGAATGGCATGGCTTTGAGGCCTAGTACTACTTGATGTGGTTTATTGCCATGACTCTATGAGTAGCAGTTTTGAAGTCAGGGGTGGGAGCCCTGGATTTGAGTCCTAGTCCAGGCAGATATGGATTTGAACTCTAGGACTGGGAGACCTTGATTTGGGGCCTGGGTGTCACAGATTTGAGGCCTAGCATTAGGTTACCTGAAGCTGTGGCTTGGCCCAGGGTGTCCAAAATTTGAGGCCTAGAAGGGGGAAACCATGATGTAGGGACTGGCTCTGGGAGATCTGGATTTCAGAGCCAACCCTGGGATTCCTGGATGTGAGACCTAGCCCTGTGTCCCCTGGATTTGGGGCCTAGCACTACGAGAACTGGATTAGAGGCTGGGCCATGGGAGATCTAGATTTGGGGATTGGGATTCTTGGAGTTGAGTCCTGGCTCTCAGACACCTGGACATCAATCCTAGTCCAGGAACCCAGGATTTCCAGCCTAGCCATGTGAGTCCTAGATTTGAGGGCTATCCCTGGGACACCTGGATGTCAGGCCTGGGAGAACACAACTGGAGGCCTGGGCCTAAGTGTCATAGATTTGAGGCCTAGTACTTAGAGAACTGCATTTGAATCCTAGGACTGGGAAACCTTGATTTGGAAGGTGGAAAACCTGGATTTGATGCCTGGATCTTCATGTCATGGATTTGAGGCCTAGCAGGAAGTGATGTGGATTACAGGGCAGGCTGTGGGAAGCCAGGATTTGGGAAATGGGAATCTTGGATTTGAGGCCTGGCCCTAGGAGATCTGGATTATGGGCATGGCCCTAAGAGACATGGACTGGGGGCCTGAGAGATCTGGATTTGAGGACTGCTCATGGGAGGCCTGGATTTTAGGCCTGGGAGGCCAAAATTGGTGGCTTGGGCCAGGGTGTCCTAGATTTCTGGGGTATCCCTGGGAGACCTGGATTTCAGGTCTTGGGGACCAGAATTTGAGGATGGGGCCTGGGTGTCCTAGATTTGAGGCCTAGCACTTGGAGAATTGGATTTGAATCAGAGGACTGGTAGACCTTGATTTGGAGGGTTGGAAACCTGGATTTGTTGCCTGGGCCTTGGTATTATGGATTTGAGGCCTAGCAGGAATTGACGTGGATTACAGGGATGGCTGTGGGAGGCCAGGATTTGGGGAATGGGAATCTTGTATTTGAGGACTGGCCCTAGGAGATCTAGATTGTGGGTATGGCCCTCAGAGACATGGACTGGGGGCCTGAGAGATCTGGATTTGAGGACTGCTCATGGGATACCTCGATTTTAGGCCTGGGAGGCCACAATTTATGGCCTGGGCCTGGATTTCCTAGATTTGTGGGCTATCCCTGGGAGACCTGGTGTTTAGGCCTGGGAGGCCACAGTTTGTGTCCTGGGCCTGGGTATCCTAGATTTGAGGCCTAGCACTTGGACAACTGGATTTCAATCATAACACTGGGAGTCCTTGATTTGGAGGGTGAGAAACCTGGATTTGATGCCACAGCCTGGATGTCATGGATTTGAAGCCTAGCACTAGCTGATGTACATTAAGGCCCTCACTCTGGGAGAAGTAGCTTTGAAGTCAGGGCCTGGGAGCCCTGCATTTGAGCTCTAGAAGTGGAAGACCTTCCTTTGGGGGCCTGAGAAACCTGGATTTGATGCCTGGGCCTGAATGTCATGGCTTTGAGGCCTAGTACTACTTGATGTGGTTTATTGCCATGACTCTATGAGTAGCAGTTTTGAAGTCAGGGGCTGGGAGCCCTGGATTTGAGTCCTAGTCCAGGGAGATGTGGATGTGAACTCTAGGACTGGGAGACCTTGATTTGGGGCCTGGGTGTCATGAATTTGAGGCCTAGAATTAGGTGACCTGAATTTGTGGCCTGGCCCAGGGTGTCCAATATTTCAGGCCTAGCAGTGGAAGGTCTAGTTGTTGGGACTGGCCCTGAGAGATCTGAGTTTCAGGCTCATCCCTGGGATTACTGGATCTGAGGCCCATCACTGTATCCCCTGGATTAGGGCCTAGCACTGGGAGAACTGGATTAGGGGCTGGGCCATGGGAAACCTGTATTTGGGAACTGTGATTCTTGGAGTTGAGTCCTGGCCCTCAAAGACGTGGATATGGGGCCTGGTCCAGGTACCCAGGATTTCAAGCCTAGCCATGTGAGTCCCAGATTTCAGGGCTATCCCTGGGACACCTGGATGTCAGGCCTGGGAGAACACAACTGGAGGCCTGGGCCTAAGTGTCCTAGATTTGAGGCCTAGCACTTGGAGAACTGCATTTGAACCCTAGGTTGGTAGACCTTGATTCGGAGGGTGGCAAACCTGGATTAGATGCCTGGGCCTTGATGTCATGGATTTGAGGCCTAGCAGGAAGTGATGTGGATTACAGGGCAGGCTGTGGGAAGCCAGGATTTGGGGAATGGGAATCTTGGATTTGAGGCCTGGCCCTAGGACATCTGGATTATGGGCATGGCCCTCAGAGACATGGACTGGGGGCCTGAGAGATCTGGATTTGAGGACTGCTCATGGGAGACCTGGAGTTTAGGCCTGGGAGGCCACAGTTTGTGTCCTGGGCCTGGGTATCCTAGATTTGAGGCCTAGCACTTGGACAACTGGATTTCAATCATAACACTGGGAGTCCTTGATTTGGAGGGTGAGAAACCTGGATTTGATGCCACAGCCTGGATGTCATGGATTTGAAGCCTAGCACTAGCTGATGTACATTAAGGCCCTCACTCTGGGAGAAGCAGCTTTGAAGTCAGGGCCTGGGAGCCCTGCATTTGAGCTCTAGAAGTGGGAGATGTTCCTTTGGGGGCCTGAGAAACATGGATTTGATGGCTGGGCCTGAATGGCATGGCTTTGAGGCCTAGTACTACTTGATGTGGTTTATTGCCATGACTCTATGAGTAGCAGTTTTGAAGTCAGGGGTGGGAGCCCTGGATTTGAGTCCTAGTCCAGGCAGATATGGATTTGAACTCTAGGACTGGGAAACCTTGATTTGGGGCTTTGGGTGTCATGAATTTGAGGCCTAGAATTAGGTGACCTGAATTTGTGGCCTGGCCCAGGGTGTCCAATATTTCAGGCCTAGGAGTGGAAGGTCTAGTTGTTGGGACTGGCCCTGAGAGATCTGAGTTTCAGGCTCATCCCTGGGATTACTGGATCTGAGGCCCATCACTGTATCCCCTGGATTAGGGCCTAGCACTGGGAGAACTGGATTCGGGGCTGGGCCATGGGAAACCTGTATTTGGGAACTGTGATTCTTGGAGTTGAGTCCTGGCCCTCAAAGACGTGGATATGGGGCCTGGTCCAGGTACCCAGGATTTCAAGCCTAGCCATGTGAGTCCCAGATTTCAGGGCTATCCCTGGGACACCTGGATGTCAGGCCTGGGAGAACACAACTGGAGGCCTGGGCCTAAGTGTCCTAGATTTGAGGCCTAGCACTTGGAGAACTGCATTTGAACCCTAGGTTGGTAGACCTTGATTTGGAGGGTGGCAAACCTGGATTAGATGCCTGGGCCTTGATGTCATGGATTTGAGGCCTAGCAGGAAGTGATGTGGATTACAGGGCAGGCTGTGGGAAGCCAGGATTTGGGGAATGGGAATCTTGGATTTGAGGCCTGGCCCTAGGACATCTGGATTATGGGCATGGCCCTCAGAGACATGGACTGGGGGCCTGAGAGATCTGGATTTGAGGACTGCTCATGGGAGACCTGGAGTTTAGGCCTGGGAGGCCACAGTTTGTGTCCTGGGCCTGGGTATCCTAGATTTGAGGCCTAGCACTTGGACAACTGGATTTCAATCATAACACTGGGAGTCCTTGATTTGGAGGGTGAGAAACCTGGATTTGATGCCACAGCCTGGATGTCATGGATTTGAAGCCTAGCACTAGCTGATGTACATTAAGGCCCTCACTCTGGGAGAAGTAGCTTTGAAGTCAGGGCCTGGGAGCCCTGCATTTGAGCTCTAGAAGTGGGAGATGTTCCTTTGGGGGCCTGAGAAACCTGGATTTGATGGCTGGGCCTGAATGGCATGGCTTTGAGGCCTAGTACTACTTGATGTGGTTTATTGCCATGACTCTATGAGTAGCAGTTTTGAAGTCAGGGGTGGGAGCCCTGGATTTGAGTCCTAGTCCAGGCAGATATGGATTTGAACTCTAGGACTGGGAGACCTTGATTTGGGGCCTGGGTGTCACAGATTTGAGGCCTAGCATTAGGTTACCTGAAGCTGTGGCTTGGCCCAGGGTGTCCAAAATTTGAGGCCTAGAAGGGGGAAACCATGATGTAGGGACTGGCTCTGGGAGATCTGGATTTCAGAGCCAACCCTGGGATTCCTGGATGTGAGACCTAGCCCTGTGTCCCCTGGATTTGGGGCCTAGCACTACGAGAACTGGATTAGAGGCTGGGCCATGGGAGATCTAGATTTGGGGATTGGGATTCTTGGAGTTGAGTCCTGGCTCTCAGACACCTGGACATCAATCCTAGTCCAGGAACCCAGGATTTCCAGCCTAGCCATGTGAGTCCTAGATTTGAGGGCTATCCCTGGGACACCTGGATGTCAGGCCTGGGAGAACACAACTGGAGGCCTGGGCCTAAGTGTCATAGATTTGAGGCCTAGTACTTAGAGAACTGCATTTGAATCCTAGGACTGGGAAACCTTGATTTGGAAGGTGGAAAACCTGGATTTGATGCCTGGATCTTCATGTCATGGATTTGAGGCCTAGCAGGAAGTGATGTGGATTACAGGGCAGGCTGTGGGAAGCCAGGATTTGGGAAATGGGAATCTTGGATTTGAGGCCTGGCCCTAGGAGATCTGGATTATGGGCATGGCCCTAAGAGACATGGACTGGGGGCCTGAGAGATCTGGATTTGAGGACTGCTCATGGGAGGCCTGGATTTTAGGCCTGGGAGGCCAAAATTGGTGGCTTGGGCCAGGGTGTCCTAGATTTCTGGGGTATCCCTGGGAGACCTGGATTTCAGGTCTTGGGGACCAGAATTTGAGGATGGGGCCTGGGTGTCCTAGATTTGAGGCCTAGCACTTGGAGAATTGGATTTGAATCAGAGGACTGGTAGACCTTGATTTGGAGGGTTGGAAACCTGGATTTGTTGCCTGGGCCTTGGTATTATGGATTTGAGGCCTAGCAGGAATTGACGTGGATTACAGGGATGGCTGTGGGAGGCCAGGATTTGGGGAATGGGAATCTTGTATTTGAGGACTGGCCCTAGGAGATCTAGATTGTGGGTATGGCCCTCAGAGACATGGACTGGGGGCCTGAGAGATCTGGATTTGAGGACTGCTCATGGGATACCTCGATTTTAGGCCTGGGAGGCCACAATTTATGGCCTGGGCCTGGATTTCCTAGATTTGTGGGCTATCCCTGGGAGACCTGGTGTTTAGGCCTGGGAAGCCACAGTTTGTGTCCTGGGCCTGGGTATCCTAGATTTGAGGCCTAGCACTTGGACAACTGGATTTCAATCGTAGCACTGGGAGTCCTTGATTTGGAGGGTGAGAAACCTGGATTTGATGCCACAGCCTGGATGTCATGGATTTGAAGCCTAGCACTAGCTGATGTAAATTAAGGCCCTCACTCTGGGAGAAGTAGCTTTGAAGTCAGGGCCTGGGAGCCCTACATTTGAGCTCTAGAAGTGGAAGACCTTCCTTTGGGGGCCTGAGAAACCTGGATTTGATGCCTGGGCCTGAATGGCATGGCTTTGAGGCCTAGTACTACTTGATGTGGTTTATTGCCATGACTCTATGAGTAGCAGTTTTGAAATCAGGGGCTGGGAGCCCTGGATTTGAGTCCTAGTCCAGGGAGATGTGGATGTGAACTCTAGGACTGGGAGACCTTGATTTGGGGCCTGGGTGTCATGAATTTGAGGCCTAGAATTAGGTGACCTGAATTTGTGGCCTGGCCCAGGGTGTCCAATATTTCAGGCCTAGCAGTGGAAGGTCTAGTTGTTGGGACTGGCCCTGAGAGATCTGAGTTTCAGGCTCATCCCTGGGATTACTGGATCTGAGGCCCATCACTGTATCCCCTGGATTAGGGCCTAGCACTGGGAGAACTGGATTAGGGGCTGGGCCATGGGAAACCTGTATTTGGGAACTGTGATTCTTGGAGTTGAGTCCTGGCCCTCAAAGACGTGGATATGGGGCCTGGTCCAGGTACCCAGGATTTCAAGCCTAGCCATGTGAGTCCCAGATTTCAGGGCTATCCCTGGGACACCTGGATGTCAGGCCTGGGAGAACACAAGTGGAGGCCTGGGCCTAAGTGTCCTAGATTTGAGGCCTAGCACTTGGAGAACTGGATTTGAATCCTAGGTTGGTAGACCTTGATTTGGAGGGTGGCAAACCTGGATTAGATGCCTGGGCCTTGATGTCATGGATTTGAGGCCTAGCAGGAAGTGATGTGGATTACAGGGCAGGCTGTGGGAAGCCAGGATTTGGGGAATGGGAATCTTGGATTTGAGGCCTGGCCCTAGGACATCTGGATTATGGGCATGGCCCTCAGAGACATGGACTGGGGGCCTGAGAGATCTGGATTTGAGGACTGCTCATGGGAGACCTGGAGTTTAGGCCTGGGAGGCCACAGTTTGTGTCCTGGGCCTGGGTATCCTAGATTTGAGGCCTAGCACTTGGACAACTGGATTTCAATCATAACACTGGGAGTCCTTGATTTGGAGGGTGAGAAACCTGGATTTGATGCCACAGCCTGGATGTCATGGATTTGAAGCCTAGCACTAGCTGATGTACATTAAGGCCCTCACTCTGGGAGAAGTAGCTTTGAAGTCAGGGCCTGGGAGCCCTACATTTGAGCTCTAGAAGTGGAAGACCTTCCTTTGGGGGCCTGAGAAACCTGGATTTGATGCCTGGCCCTGAATGGCATGGCTTTGAGGCCTAGAACTACTTCATGTGGTTTATTGCCATGACTCTATGAGTAGTAGTTTTGAAGTCAGGGGCTGGGAGCCCTGGATTTGAGTCCTTGTCCAGGGAGATATGGATTTGAACTCTAGGACTGGGAAACCTTGATTTGGGGCCTTGGGTGTCATGAATTTGAGGCCTAGAATTTGGTGACCTGAATTTGTGACCTGGCCCAGGGTGTCTAATATTTCAGGCCTTGCAGTGGAAGGTCTAGATGTTGGGACTGTCCCTGAGAGATCTGAGTTTCACGCTGAGCCCTGGGATTACTGGATCTGAAGCCCATCACTGTATCCCCTGGATTAGGGCCTAGCACTGGGAGAACTGGATTAGGGGCTGGGCCATGAGAGATCTAGATTTGGGGACTGGGATTCTTGGAGTTGAGTCCTGGCCCTCAGAGACCTGGACATCAATCCTAGTCCAGGAACCCAGGATTTCCAGCCTAGCCATGTGAGTCCTAGATCTGAGGGCTATCCCTGGGACACCTGGATGTCAGTCCTGGGAGACCAGAATTTCAAGCCTGGGCCTACGTGTACTAGATTTGAGACCCAGTACTTAGAGAACTGGATTTCAATCCTAGGACTGGGAGACCTTGATTTGGAGGGTGGCAAACCTGGATTTGATGCCTGGGCCTTGGTGTCATGGATTTGAGGCCTAGCTGGAAGTGATGTGGATTACAGGGCTGGCTGTGGGAGGCCATGATTTGGGGAATGGGAATCTTGGATTTGAGGCCTGGCCCTAGGAGATTTGGATTATGGGCATGGCCCTCAGAGACATGGAGTAGGGGCCTCAGAGATCTGGATTTGAGGACTGCTCATGGGAGACCTGGATTTTAGGCCTGTGAGGCCACAATTTGTGACTTGGGCCAGGGTGTCCTAGATTTCTGGGGTATCCCTGGGAGACCTGGATTTCAGGTCTTGGAGACCAGAATTGGAGGATGGGGCCTGGGTGTCCTAGATTTGAGGCCTAGCACTTGGACAACTGGATTTGAATCGTAGCACTGGGAGTCCTTGATTTGGAGGGTGAGAAACCTGGATTTGATGCCACAGCCTGGATGTCATGGATTTGAAGCCTAGCACTAGCTGATGTAAATTAAGGCCCTCACTCTGGGAGAAGTAGCTTTGAAGTCAGGGCCTGGGAGCCCTGCATTTGAGCTCTAGAAGTGGAAGACCTTCCTTTGGGGGCCTGAGAAACCTGGATTTGATGCCTGGGCCTGAATGTCATGGCTTTGAGGCCTAGTACTACTTGATGTGGTTTATTGCCATGACTCTATGAGTAGCAGTTTTGAAGTCAGGGGCTGGGAGCCCTGGATTTGAGTCCTAGTCCAGGGAGATGTGGATGTGAACTCTAGGACTGGGAGACCTTGATTTGGGGCCTGGGTGTCATGAATTTGAGGCCTAGAATTAGGTGACCTGAATTTGTGGCCTGGCCCAGGGTGTCCAATATTTCAGGCCTAGCAGTGGAAGGTCTAGTTGTTGGGACTGGCCCTGAGAGATCTGAGTTTCAGGCTCATCCCTGGGATTACTGGATCTGAGGCCCATCACTGTATCCCCTGGATTAGGGCCTAGCACTGGGAGAACTGGATTAGGGGCTGGGCCATGGGAAACCTGTATTTGGGAACTGTGATTCTTGGAGTTGAGTCCTGGCCCTCAAAGACGTGGATATGGGGCCTGGTCCAGGTACCCAGGATTTCAAGCCTAGCCATGTGAGTCCCAGATTTGAGGGCTATCCCTGGGACACCTGGATGTCAGGCCTGGGAGAACACAACTGGAGGCCTGGGCCTAAGTGTCCTAGATTTGAGGCCTAGCACTTAGAGAACTGGATTTGAATCCTAGGTTGGTAGACCTTGATTTGGAGGGTGGCAAACCTGGATTAGATGCCTGGGCCTTGATGTCATGGATTTGAGGCCTAGCAGGAAGTGATGTGGATTACAGGGCAGGCTGTGGGAAGCCAGGATTTGGGGAATGGGAATCTTGGATTTGAGGCCTGGCCCTAGGACATCTGGATTATGGGCATGGCCCTCAGAGACATGGACTGGGGGCCTGAGAGATCTGGATTTGAGGACTGCTCATGGGAGACCTGGAGTTTAGGCCTGGGAGGCCACAGTTTGTGTCCTGGGCCTGGGTATCCTAGATTTGAGGCCTAGCACTTGGACAACTGGATTTCAATCATAACACTGGGAGTCCTTGATTTGGAGGGTGAGAAACCTGGATTTGATGCCACAGCCTGGATGTCATGGATTTGAAGCCTAGCACTAGCTGATGTACATTAAGGCCCTCACTCTGGGAGAAGCAGCTTTGAAGTCAGGGCCTGGGAGCCCTGCATTTGAGCTCTAGAAGTGGGAGATGTTCCTTTGGGGGCCTGAGAAACCTGGATTTGATGGCTGGGCCTGAATGGCATGGCTTTGAGGCCTAGTACTACTTGATGTGGTTTATTGCCATGACTCTATGAGTAGCAGTTTTGAAGTCAGGGGTGGGAGCCCTGGATTTGAGTCCTAGTCCAGGCAGATATGGATTTGAACTCTAGGACTGGGAGACCTTGATTTGGGGCCTGGGTGTCACAGATTTGAGGCCTAGCATTAGGTTACCTGAAGCTGTGGCTTGGCCTAGGGTGTCCAAAATTTGAGGCCTAGAAGGGGGAAACCATGTTGTAGGGACTGGCTCTGGGAGATCTGGATTTCAGAGCCAACCCTGGGATTCCTGGATGTGAGACCTAGCCCTGTGTCCCCTGGATTTGGGGCCTAGCACTACGAGAACTGGATTAGAGGCTGGGCCATGGGAGATCTAGATTTGGGGACTGGGATTCTTGGAGTTGAGTCCTGGCCCTCAGACACCTGGACATCAATCCTAGTCCAGGAACCCAGGATTTCCAGCCTAGCCATGTGAGTCCTAGATTTGAGGGCTATCCCTGGGACACCTGGATGTCAGGCCTGGGAGAACACAACTGGAGGCCTGGGCCTAAGTGTCCTAGATTTGAGGCCTAGCACTTAGAGAACTGGATTTGAATCCTAGGTTGGTAGACCTTGATTTGGAGGGTGGCAAACCTGGATTAGATGCCTGGGCCTTGATGTCATGGATTTGAGGCCTAGCAGGAAGTGATGTGGATTACAGGGCAGGCTGTGGGAAGCCAGGATTTGGGGAATGGGAATCTTGGATTTGAGGCCTGGCCCTAGGACATCTGGATTATGGGCATGGCCCTCAGAGACATGGACTGGGGGCCTGAGAGATCTGGATTTGAGGACTGCTCATGGGAGACCTGGAGTTTAGGCCTGGGAGGCCACAGTTTGTGTCCTGGGCCTGGGTATCCTAGATTTCAGGCCTAGCACTTGGACAACTGGATTTCAATCATAACACTGGGAGTCCTTGATTTGGAGGGTGAGAAACCTGGATTTGATGCCACAGCCTGGATGTCATGGATTTGAAGCCTAGCACTAGCTGATGTACATTAAGGCCCTCACTCTGGGAGAAGCAGCTTTGAAGTCAGGGCCTGGGAGCCCTGCATTTGAGCTCTAGAAGTGGGAGATGTTCCTTTGGGGGCCTGAGAAACCTGGATTTGATGGCTGGGCCTGAATGGCATGGCTTTGAGGCCTAGTACTACTTGATGTGGTTTATTGCCATGACTCTATGAGTAGCAGTTTTGAAGTCAGGGGTGGGAGCCCTGGATTTGAGTCCTAGTCCAGGCAGATATGGATTTGAACTCTAGGACTGGGAGACCTTGATTTGGGGCCTGGGTGTCACAGATTTGAGGCCTAGCATTAGGTTACCTGAAGCTGTGGCTTGGCCCAGGGTGTCCAAAATTTGAGGCCTAGAAGGGGGAAACCATGTTGTAGGGACTGGCTCTGGGAGATCTGGATTTCAGAGCCAACCCTGGGATTCCTGGATGTGAGACCTAGCCCTGTGTCCCCTGGATTTGGGGCCTAGCACTACGAGAACTGGATTAGAGGCTGGGCCATGGGAGATCTAGATTTGGGGACTGGGATTCTTGGAGTTGAGTCCTGGCCCTCAGACACCTGGACATCAATCCTAGTCCAGGAACCCAGGATTTCCAGCCTAGCCATGTGAGTCCTAGATTTGAGGGCTATCCCTGGGACACCTGGATGTCAGGCCTGGGAGAACACAACTGGAGGCCTGGGCCTAAGTGTCATAGATTTGAGGCCTAGTACTTAGAGCACTGCATTTGAATCCTAGGACTGGGAAACCTTGATTTGGAAGGTGGAAAACCTGGATTTGATGCCTGGACCTTGATGTCATGGATTTGAGGCCTAGCAGGAAGTGATGTGGATTACAGGGCTGGCTGTGGGAAGCCAGGATTTGGGGAATGGGAATCTTGGATTTGAGGCCTGGCCCTAGGAGATCTGGATCATGGGCATGGCCCTCAGAGACATGGACTGGGGGCCTGAGAGATCTGGATTTGAGGACTGCTCATGGGAGGCCTGGATTTTAGGCCTGGGAGGCCAAAATTGGTGGCTTGGGCCAGGGTGTCCTAGATTTCTGGGGTATCCCTGGGAGACCTGGATTTCAGGTCTTGGGGACCAGAATTTGAGGATGGGGCCTGGGTGTCCTAGATTTGAGGCCTAGCACTTGGAGAATTGGATTTGAATCAGAGGACTGGTAGACCTTGATTTGGAGGGTTGGAAACCTGGATTTGTTGCCTGGGCCTTGGTATTATGGATTTGAGGCCTAGCAGGAATTGACGTGGATTACAGGGATGGCTGTGGGAGGCCAGGATTTGGGGAATGGGAATCTTGTATTTGAGGCCTGGCCCTAGGAGATCTAGATTGTGGGTATGGCCCTCAGAGACATGGACTGGGGGCCTGAGAGATCTGGATTTGAGGACTGCTCATGGGATACCTCGATTTTAGGCCTGGGAGGCCACAATTTATGGCCTGGGCCTGGATTTCCTAGATTTGTGGGCTATCCCTGGGAGACCTGGAGTTTAGGCCTGGGAGGCCACAGTTTGTGTCCTGGGCCTGGGTATCCTAGATTTGAGGCCTAGCACTTGGACAACTGGATTTCAATCATAACACTGGGAGTCCTTGATTTGGAGGGTGAGAAACCTGGATTTGATGCCACAGCCTGGATGTCATGGATTTGAAGCCTAGCACTAGCTGATGTAAATTAAGGCCCTCACTCTGGGAGAAGTAGCTTTGAAGTCAGGGCCTGGGAGCCCTACATTTGAGCTCTAGAAGTGGAAGACCTTCCTTTGGGGGCCTGAGAAACCTGGATTTGATGCCTGGGCCTGAATGGCATGGCTTTGAGGCCTAGTACTACTTCATGTGGTTTATTGCCATGACTCTATGAGTAGTAGTTTTGAAGTCAGGGGCTGGGAGCCCTGGATTTGAGTCCTTGTCCAGGGAGATATGGATTTGAACTCTAGGACTGGGAAACCTTGATTTGGGGCCTTGGGTGTCATGAATTTGAGGCCTAGAATTTGGTGACCTGAATTTGTGACCTGGCCCAGGGTGTCTAATATTTCAGGCCTTGCAGTGGAAGGTCTAGATGTTGGGACTGTCCCTGAGAGATCTGAGTTTCACGCTGAGCCCTGGGATTACTGGATCTGAAGCCCATCACTGTATCCCCTGGATTAGGGCCTAGCACTGGGAGAACTGGATTAGGGGCTGGGCCATGGGAGATCTAGATTTGGGGACTGGGATTCTTGGAGTTGAGTCCTGGCCCTCAGAGACCTGGACATCAATCCTAGTCCAGGAACCCAGGATTTCCAGCCTAGCCATGTGAGTCCTAGATCTGAGGGCTATCCCTGGGACACCTGGATGTCAGGCTTGGGAGAACACAAGTGGAGGCCTGGGCCTAAGTGTCCTGGATATGAGGCCTAGCACTTGGAGAACTGGATTTGAATCCTAGGTTGGTAGACCTTGATTTGGAGGGTGGCAAACCTGGATTAGATGCCTGGGCCTTGATGTCATGGATTTGAGGCCTAGCAGGAAGTGATGTGGATTACAGGGCAGGCTGTGGGAAGCCAGGATTTGGGGAATGGGAATCTTGGATTTGAGGCCTGGCCCTAGGACATCTGGATTATGGGCATGGCCCTCAGAGACATGGACTGGGGGCCTGAGAGATCTGGATTTGAGGACTGCTCATGGGAGACCTGGAGTTTAGGCCTGGGAGGCCACAGTTTGTGTCCTGGGCCTGGGTATCCTAGATTTGAGGCCTAGCACTTGGACAACTGGATTTCAATCATAACACTGGGAGTCCTTGATTTGGAGGGTGAGAAACCTGGATTTGATGCCACAGCCTGGATGTCATGGATTTGAAGCCTAGCACTAGCTGATGTACATTAAGGCCCTCACTCTGGGAGAAGTAGCTTTGAAGTCAGGGCCTGGGAGCCCTACATTTGAGCTCTAGAAGTGGAAGACCTTCCTTTGGGGGCCTGAGAAACCTGGATTTGATGCCTGGCCCTGAATGGCATGGCTTTGAGGCCTAGTACTACTTCATGTGGTTTATTGCCATGACTCTATGAGTAGTAGTTTTGAAGTCAGGGGCTGGGAGCCCTGGATTTGAGTCCTTGTCCAGGGAGATATGGATTTGAACTCTAGGACTGGGAAACCTTGATTTGGGGCCTTGGGTGTCATGAATTTGAGGCCTAGAATTTGGTGACCTGAATTTGTGACCTGGCCCAGGGTGTCTAATATTTCAGGCCTTGCAGTGGAAGGTCTAGATGTTGGGACTGTCCCTGAGAGATCTGAGTTTCACGCTGAGCCCTGGGATTACTGGATCTGAAGCCCATCACTGTATCCCCTGGATTAGGGCCTAGCACTGGGAGAACTGGATTAGGGGCTGGGCCATGGGAGATCTAGATTTGGGGACTGGGATTCTTGGAGTTGAGTCCTGGCCCTCAGAGACCTGGACATCAATCCTAGTCCAGGAACCCAGGATTTCCAGCCTAGCCATGTGAGTCCTAGATCTGAGGGCTATCCCTGGGACACCTGGATGTCAGTCCTGGGAGACCAGAATTTCAAGCCTGGGCCTACGTGTACTAGATTTGAGACCCAGTACTTAGAGAACTGGATTTCAATCCTAGGACTGGGAGACCTTGATTTGGAGGGTGGCAAACCTGGATTTGATGCCTGGGCCTTGGTGTCATGGATTTGAGGCCTAGCTGGAAGTGATGTGGATTACAGGGCTGGCTGTGGGAGGCCATGATTTGGGGAATGGGAATCTTGGATTTGAGGCCTGGCCCTAGGAGATTTGGATTATGGGCATGGCCCTCAGAGACATGGAGTAGGGGCCTCAGAGATCTGGATTTGAGGACTGCTCATGGGAGACCTGGATTTTAGGCCTGGGAGGCCACAATTTTTGACTTGGGCCAGGGTGTCCTAGATTTCTGGGGTATCCCTGGGAGACCTGGATTTCAGGTCTTGGAGACCAGAATTGGAGGATGGGGCCTGGGTGTCCTAGATTTGAGGCCTAGCACTTGGACAACTGGATTTGAATCGTAGCACTGGGAGTCCTTGATTTGGAGGGTGAGAAACCTGGATTTGATGCCACAGCCTGGATGTCATGGATTTGAAGCCTAGCACTAGCTGATGTAAATTAAGGCCCTCACTCTGGGAGAAGTAGCTTTGAAGTCAGGGCCTGGGAGCCCTGCATTTGAGCTCTAGAAGTGGAAGACCTTCCTTTGGGGGCCTGAGAAACCTGGATTTGATGCCTGGGCCTGAATGTCATGGCTTTGAGGCCTAGTACTACTTGATGTGGTTTATTGCCATGACTCTATGAGTAGCAGTTTTGAAGTCAGGGGCTGGGAGCCCTGGATTTGAGTCCTAGTCCAGGGAGATGTGGATGTGAACTCTAGGACTGGGAGACCTTGATTTGGGGCCTGGGTGTCATGAATTTGAGGCCTAGAATTAGGTGACCTGAATTTGTGGCCTGGCCCAGGGTGTCCAATATTTCAGGCCTAGCAGTGGAAGGTCTAGTTGTTGGGACTGGCCCTGAGAGATCTGAGTTTCAGGCTCATCCCTGGGATTACTGGATCTGAGGCCCATCACTGTATCCCCTGGATTAGGGCCTAGCACTGGGAGAACTGGATTAGGGGCTGGGCCATGGGAAACCTGTATTTGGGAACTGTGATTCTTGGAGTTGAGTCCTGGCCCTCAAAGACGTGGATATGGGGCCTGGTCCAGGTACCCAGGATTTCAAGCCTAGCCATGTGAGTCCCAGATTTCAGGGCTATCCCTGGGACACCTGGATGTCAGGCCTGGGAGAACACAAGTGGAGGCCTGGGCCTAAGTGTCCTAGATTTGAGGCCTAGCACTTGGAGAACTGCATTTGAATCCTAGGTTGGTAGACCTTGATTTGGAGGGTGGCAAACCTGGATTAGATGCCTGGGCCTTGATGTCATGGATTTGAGGCCTAGCAGGAAGTGATGTGGATTACAGGGCAGGCTGTGGGAAGCCAGGATTTGGGGAATGGGAATCTTGGATTTGAGGCCTGGCCCTAGGACATCTGGATTATGGGCATGGCCCTCAGAGACATGGACTGGGGGCCTGAGAGATCTGGATTTGAGGACTGCTCATGGGAGACCTGGAGTTTAGGCCTGGGAGGCCACAGTTTGTGTCCTGGGCCTGGGTATCCTAGATTTGAGGCCTAGCACTTGGACAACTGGATTTCAATCATAACACTGGGAGTCCTTGATTTGGAGGGTGAGAAACCTGGATTTGATGCCACAGCCTGGATGTCATGGATTTGAAGCCTAGCACTAGCTGATGTACATTAAGGCCCTCACTCTGGGAGAAGCAGCTTTGAAGTCAGGGCCTGGGAGCCCTGCATTTGAGCTCTAGAAGTGGGAGATGTTCCTTTGGGGGCCTGAGAAACCTGGATTTGATGGCTGGGCCTGAATGGCATGGCTTTGAGGCCTAGTACTACTTGATGTGGTTTATTGCCATGACTCTATGAGTAGCAGTTTTGAAGTCAGGGGTGGGAGCCCTGGATTTGAGTCCTAGTCCAGGCAGATATGGATTTGAACTCTAGGACTGGGAGACCTTGATTTGGGGCCTGGGTGTCACAGATTTGAGGCCTAGCATTAGGTTACCTGAAGCTGTGGCTTGGCCCAGGGTGTCCAAAATTTGAGGCCTAGAAGGGGGAAACCATGTTGTAGGGACTGGCTCTGGGAGATCTGGATTTCAGAGCCAACCCTGGGATTCCTGGATGTGAGACCTAGCCCTGTGTCCCCTGGATTTGGGGCCTAGCACTACGAGAACTGGATTAGAGGCTGGGCCATGGGAGATCTAGATTTGGGGACTGGGATTCTTGGAGTTGAGTCCTGGCCCTCAGACACCTGGACATCAATCCTAGTCCAGGAACCCAGGATTTCCAGCCTAGCCATGTGAGTCCTAGATTTGAGGGCTATCCCTGGGACACCTGGATGTCAGGCCTGGGAGAACACAACTGGAGGCCTGGGCCTAAGTGTCATAGATTTGAGGCCTAGTACTTAGAGCACTGCATTTGAATCCTAGGACTGGGAAACCTTGATTTGGAAGGTGGAAAACCTGGATTTGATGCCTGGACCTTGATGTCATGGATTTGAGGCCTAGCAGGAAGTGATGTGGATTACAGGGCAGGCTGTGGGAAGCCAGGATTTGGGGAATGGGAATCTTGGATTTGAGGCCTGGCCCTAGGACATCTGGATTATGGGCATGGCCCTCAGAGACATGGACTGGGGGCCTGAGAGATCTGGATTTGAGGACTGCTCATGGGAGACCTGGAGTTTAGGCCTGGGAGGCCACAGTTTGTGTCCTGGGCCTGGGTATCCTAGATTTGAGGCCTAGCACTTGGACAACTGGATTTCAATCATAACACTGGGAGTCCTTGATTTGGAGGGTGAGAAACCTGGATTTGATGCCACAGCCTGGATGTCATGGATTTGAAGCCTAGCACTAGCTGATGTACATTAAGGCCCTCACTCTGGGAGAAGTAGCTTTGAAGTCAGGGCCTGGGAGCCCTACATTTGAGCTCTAGAAGTGGAAGACCTTCCTTTGGGGGCCTGAGAAACCTGGATTTGATGCCTGGCCCTGAATGGCATGGCTTTGAGGCCTAGTACTACTTCATGTGGTTTATTGCCATGACTCTATGAGTAGTAGTTTTGAAGTCAGGGGCTGGGAGCCCTGGATTTGAGTCCTTGTCCAGGGAGATATGGATTTGAACTCTAGGACTGGGAAACCTTGATTTGGGGCCTTGGGTGTCATGAATTTGAGGCCTAGAATTTGGTGACCTGAATTTGTGACCTGGCCCAGGGTGTCTAATATTTCAGGCCTTGCAGTGGAAGGTCTAGATGTTGGGACTGTCCCTGAGAGATCTGAGTTTCACGCTGAGCCCTGGGATTACTGGATCTGAAGCCCATCACTGTATCCCCTGGATTAGGGCCTAGCACTGGGAGAACTGGATTAGGGGCTGGGCCATGGGAGATCTAGATTTGGGGACTGGGATTCTTGGAGTTGAGTCCTGGCCCTCAGACACCTGGACATCAATCCTAGTCCAGGAATCCAGGATTTCCAGGCTAGCCATGTGAGTCCTAGATCTGAGGGCTATCCCTGGGACACCTGGATGTCAGGCCTGGGAGAACACAACTGGAGGCCTGGGCCTAAGTGTCCTAGATTTGAGGCCTAGCACTTGGAGAACTGGATTTGAATCCTAGGTTGGTAGACCTTGATTTGGAGGGTGGCAAACCTGGATTAGATGCCTGGGCCTTGATGTCATGGATTTGAGGCCTAGCAGGAAGTGATGTGGATTACAGGGCAGGCTGTGGGAAGCCAGGATTTGGGGAATGGGAATCTTGGATTTGAGGCCTGGCCCTAGGACATCTGGATTATGGGCATGGCCCTCAGAGACATGAACTGGGGGCCTGAGAGATCTGGATTTGAGGACTCCTCATGGGAGACCTGGAGTTTAGGCCTGGGAGGCCACAGTTTGTGTCCTGGGCCTGGGTATCCTAGATTTGAGGCCTAGCACTTGGACAACTGGATTTCAATCATAACACTGGGAGTCCTTGATTTGGAGGGTGAGAAACCTGGATTTGATGCCACAGCCTGGATGTCATGGATTTGAAGCCTAGCACTAGCTGATGTACATTAAGGCCCTCACTCTGGGAGAAGTAGCTTTGAAGTCAGGGCCTGGGAGCCCTACATTTGAGCTCTAGAAGTGGAAGACCTTCCTTTGGGGGCCTGAGAAACCTGGATTTGATGCCTGGGCCTGAATGGCATGGCTTTGAGGCCTAGTACTACTTCATGTGGTTTATTGCCATGACTCTATGAGTAGTAGTTTTGAAGTCAGGGGCTGGGAGCCCTGGATTTGAGTCCTTGTCCAGGGAGATATGGATTTGAACTCTAGGACTGGGAAACCTTGATTTGGGGCCTTGGGTGTCATGAATTTGAGGCCTAGAATTTGGTGACCTGAATTTGTGACCTGGCCCAGGGTGTCTAATATTTCAGGCCTTGCAGTGGAAGGTCTAGATGTTGGGACTGTCCCTGAGAGATCTGAGTTTCACGCTGAGCCCTGGGATTACTGGATCTGAAGCCCATCACTGTATCCCCTGGATTAGGGCCTAGCACTGGGAGAACTGGATTAGGGGCTGGGCCATGGGAGATCTAGATTTGGGGACTGGGATTCTTGGAGTTGAGTCCTGGCCCTCAGAGACCTGGACATCAATCCTAGTCCAGGAACCCAGGATTTCCAGCCTAGCCATGTGAGTCCTAGATCTGAGGGCTATCCCTGGGACACCTGGATGTCAGTCCTGGGAGACCAGAATTTCAAGCCTGGGCCTACGTGTACTAGATTTGAGACCCAGTACTTAGAGAACTGGATTTCAATCCTAGGACTGGGAGACCTTGATTTGGAGGGTGGCAAACCTGGATTTGATGCCTGGGCCTTGGTGTCATGGATTTGAGGCCTAGCTGGAAGTGATGTGGATTACAGGGCTGGCTGTGGGAGGCCATGATTTGGGGAATGGGAATCTTGGATTTGAGGCCTGGCCCTAGGAGATTTGGATTATGGGCATGGCCCTCAGAGACATGGAGTAGGGGCCTCAGAGATCTGGATTTGAGGACTGCTCATGGGAGACCTGGATTTTAGGCCTGGGAGGCCACAATTTTTGACTTGGGCCAGGGTGTCCTAGATTTCTGGGGTATCCCTGGGAGACCTGGATTTCAGGTCTTGGAGACCAGAATTGGAGGATGGGGCCTGGGTGTCCTAGATTTGAGGCCTAGCACTTGGACAACTGGATTTGAATCGTAGCACTGGGAGTCCTTGATTTGGAGGGTGAGAAACCTGGATTTGATGCCACAGCCTGGATGTCATGGATTTGAAGCCTAGCACTAGCTGATGTAAATTAAGGCCCTCACTCTGGGAGAAGTAGCTTTGAAGTCAGGGCCTGGGAGCCCTGCATTTGAGCTCTAGAAGTGGAAGACCTTCCTTTGGGGGCCTGAGAAACCTGGATTTGATGCCTGGGCCTGAATGTCATGGCTTTGAGGCCTAGTACTACTTGATGTGGTTTATTGCCATGACTCTATGAGTAGCAGTTTTGAAGTCAGGGGCTGGGAGCCCTGGATTTGAGTCCTAGTCCAGGGAGATGTGGATGTGAACTCTAGGACTGGGAGACCTTGATTTGGGGCCTGGGTGTCATGAATTTGAGGCCTAGAATTAGGTGACCTGAATTTGTGGCCTGGCCCAGGGTGTCCAATATTTCAGGCCTAGCAGTGGAAGGTCTAGTTGTTGGGACTGGCCCTGAGAGATCTGAGTTTCAGGCTCATCCCTGGGATTACTGGATCTGAGGCCCATCACTGTATCCCCTGGATTAGGGCCTAGCACTGGGAGAACTGGATTAGGGGCTGGGCCATGGGAAACCTGTATTTGGGAACTGTGATTCTTGGAGTTGAGTCCTGGCCCTCAAAGACGTGGATATGGGGCCTGGTCCAGGTACCCAGGATTTCAAGCCTAGCCATGTGAGTCCCAGATTTCAGGGCTATCCCTGGGACACCTGGATGTCAGGCCTGGGAGAACACAAGTGGAGGCCTGGGCCTAAGTGTCCTAGATTTGAGGCCTAGCACTTGGAGAACTGCATTTGAACCCTAGGTTGGTAGACCTTGATTTGGAGGGTGGCAAACCTGGATTAGATGCCTGGGCCTTGATGTCATGGATTTGAGGCCTAGCAGGAAGTGATGTGGATTACAGGGCAGGCTGTGGGAAGCCAGGATTTGGGGAATGGGAATCTTGGATTTGAGGCCTGGCCCTAGGACATCTGGATTATGGGCATGGCCCTCAGAGACATGGACTGGGGGCCTGAGAGATCTGGATTTGAGGACTGCTCATGGGAGACCTGGAGTTTAGGCCTGGGAGGCCACAGTTTGTGTCCTGGGCCTGGGTATCCTAGATTTGAGGCCTAGCACTTGGACAACTGGATTTCAATCATAACACTGGGAGTCCTTGATTTGGAGGGTGAGAAACCTGGATTTGATGCCACAGCCTGGATGTCATGGATTTGAAGCCTAGCACTAGCTGATGTACATTAAGGCCCTCACTCTGGGAGAAGCAGCTTTGAAGTCAGGGCCTGGGAGCCCTGCATTTGAGCTCTAGAAGTGGGAGATGTTCCTTTGGGGGCCTGAGAAACCTGGATTTGATGGCTGGGCCTGAATGGCATGGCTTTGAGGCCTAGTACTACTTGATGTGGTTTATTGCCATGACTCTATGAGTAGCAGTTTTGAAGTCAGGGGTGGGAGCCCTGGATTTGAGTCCTAGTCCAGGCAGATATGGATTTGAACTCTAGGACTGGGAGACCTTGATTTGGGGCCTGGGTGTCACAGATTTGAGGCCTAGCATTAGGTTACCTGAAGCTGTGGCTTGGCCCAGGGTGTCCAAAATTTGAGGCCTAGAAGGGGGAAACCATGTTGTAGGGACTGGCTCTGGGAGATCTGGATTTCAGAGCCAACCCTGGGATTCCTGGATGTGAGACCTAGCCCTGTGTCCCCTGGATTTGGGGCCTAGCACTACGAGAACTGGATTAGAGGCTGGGCCATGGGAGATCTAGATTTGGGGACTGGGATTCTTGGAGTTGAGTCCTGGCCCTCAGACACCTGGACATCAATCCTAGTCCAGGAACCCAGGATTTCCAGCCTAGCCATGTGAGTCCTAGATTTGAGGGCTATCCCTGGGACACCTGGATGTCAGGCCTGGGAGAACACAACTGGAGGCCTGGGCCTAAGTGTCATAGATTTGAGGCCTAGTACTTAGAGCACTGCATTTGAATCCTAGGACTGGGAAACCTTGATTTGGAAGGTGGAAAACCTGGATTTGATGCCTGGACCTTGATGTCATGGATTTGAGGCCTAGCAGGAAGTGATGTGGATTACAGGGCTGGCTGTGGGAAGCCAGGATTTGGGGAATGGGAATCTTGGATTTGAGGCCTGGCCCTAGGAGATCTGGATCATGGGCATGGCCCTCAGAGACATGGACTGGGGGCCTGAGAGATCTGGATTTGAGGACTGCTCATGGGAGGCCTGGATTTTAGGCCTGGGAGGCCAAAATTGGTGGCTTGGGCCAGGGTGTCCTAGATTTCTGGGGTATCCCTGGGAGACCTGGATTTCAGGTCTTGGGGACCAGAATTTGAGGATGGGGCCTGGGTGTCCTAGATTTGAGGCCTAGCACTTGGAGAATTGGATTTGAATCAGAGGACTGGTAGACCTTGATTTGGAGGGTTGGAAACCTGGATTTGTTGCCTGGGCCTTGGTATTATGGATTTGAGGCCTAGCAGGAATTGACGTGGATTACAGGGATGGCTGTGGGAGGCCAGGATTTGGGGAATGGGAATCTTGTATTTGAGGCCTGGCCCTAGGAGATCTAGATTGTGGGTATGGCCCTCAGAGACATGGACTGGGGGCCTGAGAGATCTGGATTTGAGGACTGCTCATGGGATACCTCGATTTTAGGCCTGGGAGGCCACAATTTATGGCCTGGGCCTGGATTTCCTAGATTTGTGGGCTATCCCTGGGAGACCTGGATTTCAGGCCTTGGAGACCAGAATTTGAGGATGGGGCCTGGGTGTCCTAGATTTGAGGCCTAGCACTTGGACAACTGGATTTGAATCGTAGCACTGGGAGTCCTTGATTTGGAGGGTGAGAAACCTGCATTTGATGCCACAGCCTGGATGTCATGGATTTGAAGCCTAGCACTAGCTGATGTAAATTAAGGCCCTCACTCTGGGAGAAGTAGCTTTGAAGTCAGGGCCTGGGAGCCCTGCATTTGAGCTCTAGAAGTGGAAGACCTTCCTTTGGGGGCCTGAGAAACCTGGATTTGATGCCTGGGCCTGAATGTCATGGCTTTGAGGCCTAGTACTACTTGATGTGGTTTATTGCCATGACTCTATGAGTAGCAGTTTTGAAGTCAGGGGCTGGGAGCCCTGGATTTGAGTCCTAGTCCAGGGAGATGTGGATGTGAACTCTAGGACTGGGAGACCTTGATTTGGGGCCTGGGTGTCATGAATTTGAGGCCTAGAATTAGGTGACCTGAATTTGTGGCCTGGCCCAGGGTGTCCAATATTTCAGGCCTAGCAGTGGAAGGTCTAGTTGTTGGGACTGGCCCTGAGAGATCTGAGTTTCAGGCTCATCCCTGGGATTACTGGATCTGAGGCCCATCACTGTATCCCCTGGATTAGGGCCTAGCACTGGGAGAACTGGATTAGGGGCTGGGCCATGGGAAACCTGTATTTGGGAACTGTGATTCTTGGAGTTGAGTCCTGGCCCTCAAAGACGTGGATATGGGGCCTGGTCCAGGTACCCAGGATTTCAAGCCTAGCCATGTGAGTCCCAGATTTCAGGGCTATCCCTGGGACACCTGGATGTCAGGCCTGGGAGAACACAAGTGGAGGCCTGGGCCTAAGTGTCCTAGATTTGAGGCCTAGCACTTGGAGAACTGGATTTGAATCCTAGGTTGGTAGACCTTGATTTGGAGGGTGGCAAACCTGGATTAGATGCCTGGGCCTTGATGTCATGGATTTGAGGCCTAGCAGGAAGTGATGTGGATTACAGGGCAGGCTGTGGGAAGCCAGGATTTGGGGAATGGGAATCTTGGATTTGAGGCCTGGCCCTAGGACATCTGGATTATGGGCATGGCCCTCAGAGACATGAACTGGGGGCCTGAGAGATCTGGATTTGAGGACTCCTCATGGGAGACCTGGAGTTTAGGCCTGGGAGGCCACAGTTTGTGTCCTGGGCCTGGGTATCCTAGATTTGAGGCCTAGCACTTGGACAACTGGATTTCAATCATAACACTGGGAGTCCTTGATTTGGAGGGTGAGAAACCTGGATTTGATGCCACAGCCTGGATGTCATGGATTTGAAGCCTAGCACTAGCTGATGTACATTAAGGCCCTCACTCTGGGAGAAGTAGCTTTGAAGTCAGGGCCTGGGAGCCCTACATTTGAGCTCTAGAAGTGGAAGACCTTCCTTTGGGGGCCTGAGAAACCTGGATTTGATGCCTGGGCCTGAATGGCATGGCTTTGAGGCCTAGTACTACTTCATGTGGTTTATTGCCATGACTCTATGAGTAGTAGTTTTGAAGTCAGGGGCTGGGAGCCCTGGATTTGAGTCCTTGTCCAGGGAGATATGGATTTGAACTCTAGGACTGGGAAACCTTGATTTGGGGCCTTGGGTGTCATGAATTTGAGGCCTAGAATTTGGTGACCTGAATTTGTGACCTGGCCCAGGGTGTCTAATATTTCAGGCCTTGCAGTGGAAGGTCTAGATGTTGGGACTGTCCCTGAGAGATCTGAGTTTCACGCTGAGCCCTGGGATTACTGGATCTGAAGCCCATCACTGTATCCCCTGGATTAGGGCCTAGCACTGGGAGAACTGGATTAGGGGCTGGGCCATGGGAGATCTAGATTTGGGGACTGGGATTCTTGGAGTTGAGTCCTGGCCCTCAGACACCTGGACATCAATCCTAGTCCAGGAATCCAGGATTTCCAGGCTAGCCATGTGAGTCCTAGATCTGAGGGCTATCCCTGGGACACCTGGATGTCAGGCCTGGGAGAACACAACTGGAGGCCTGGGCCTAAGTGTCCTAGATTTGAGGCCTAGCACTTGGAGAACTGGATTTGAATCCTAGGTTGGTAGACCTTGATTTGGAGGGTGGCAAACCTGGATTAGATGCCTGGGCCTTGATGTCATGGATTTGAGGCCTAGCAGGAAGTGATGTGGATTACAGGGCAGGCTGTGGGAAGCCAGGATTTGGGGAATGGGAATCTTGGATTTGAGGCCTGGCCCTAGGACATCTGGATTATGGGCATGGCCCTCAGAGACATGGACTGGGGGCCTGAGAGATCTGGATTTGAGGACTGCTCATGGGAGACCTGGAGTTTAGGCCTGGGAGGCCACAGTTTGTGTCCTGGGCCTGGGTATCCTAGATTTGAGGCCTAGCACTTGGACAACTGGATTTCAATCATAACACTGGGAGTCCTTGATTTGGAGGGTGAGAAACCTGGATTTGATGCCACAGCCTGGATGTCATGGATTTGAAGCCTAGCACTAGCTGATGTACATTAAGGCCCTCACTCTGGGAGAAGTAGCTTTGAAGTCAGGGCCTGGGAGCCCTACATTTGAGCTCTAGAAGTGGAAGACCTTCCTTTGGGGGCCTGAGAAACCTGGATTTGATGCCTGGCCCTGAATGGCATGGCTTTGAGGCCTAGAACTACTTCATGTGGTTTATTGCCATGACTCTATGAGTAGTAGTTTTGAAGTCAGGGGCTGGGAGCCCTGGATTTGAGTCCTTGTCCAGGGAGATATGGATTTGAACTCTAGGACTGGGAAACCTTGATTTGGGGCCTTGGGTGTCATGAATTTGAGGCCTAGAATTTGGTGACCTGAATTTGTGACCTGGCCCAGGGTGTCTAATATTTCAGGCCTTGCAGTGGAAGGTCTAGATGTTGGGACTGTCCCTGAGAGATCTGAGTTTCACGCTGAGCCCTGGGATTACTGGATCTGAAGCCCATCACTGTATCCCCTGGATTAGGGCCTAGCACTGGGAGAACTGGATTAGGGGCTGGGCCATGAGAGATCTAGATTTGGGGACTGGGATTCTTGGAGTTGAGTCCTGGCCCTCAGAGACCTGGACATCAATCCTAGTCCAGGAACCCAGGATTTCCAGCCTAGCCATGTGAGTCCTAGATCTGAGGGCTATCCCTGGGACACCTGGATGTCAGTCCTGGGAGACCAGAATTTCAAGCCTGGGCCTACGTGTACTAGATTTGAGACCCAGTACTTAGAGAACTGGATTTCAATCCTAGGACTGGGAGACCTTGATTTGGAGGGTGGCAAACCTGGATTTGATGCCTGGGCCTTGGTGTCATGGATTTGAGGCCTAGCTGGAAGTGATGTGGATTACAGGGCTGGCTGTGGGAGGCCATGATTTGGGGAATGGGAATCTTGGATTTGAGGCCTGGCCCTAGGAGATTTGGATTATGGGCATGGCCCTCAGAGACATGGAGTAGGGGCCTCAGAGATCTGGATTTGAGGACTGCTCATGGGAGACCTGGATTTTAGGCCTGTGAGGCCACAATTTGTGACTTGGGCCAGGGTGTCCTAGATTTCTGGGGTATCCCTGGGAGACCTGGATTTCAGGTCTTGGAGACCAGAATTGGAGGATGGGGCCTGGGTGTCCTAGATTTGAGGCCTAGCACTTGGACAACTGGATTTGAATCGTAGCACTGGGAGTCCTTGATTTGGAGGGTGAGAAACCTGCATTTGATGCCACAGCCTGGATGTCATGGATTTGAAGCCTAGCACTAGCTGATGTAAATTAAGGCCCTCACTCTGGGAGAAGTAGCTTTGAAGTCAGGGCCTGGGAGCCCTGCATTTGAGCTCTAGAAGTGGAAGACCTTCCTTTGGGGGCCTGAGAAACCTGGATTTGATGCCTGGGCCTGAATGTCATGGCTTTGAGGCCTAGTACTACTTGATGTGGTTTATTGCCATGACTCTATGAGTAGCAGTTTTGAAGTCAGGGGCTGGGAGCCCTGGATTTGAGTCCTAGTCCAGGGAGATGTGGATGTGAACTCTAGGACTGGGAGACCTTGATTTGGGGCCTGGGTGTCATGAATTTGAGGCCTAGAATTAGGTGACCTGAATTTGTGGCCTGGCCCAGGGTGTCCAATATTTCAGGCCTAGCAGTGGAAGGTCTAGTTGTTGGGACTGGCCCTGAGAGATCTGAGTTTCAGGCTCATCCCTGGGATTACTGGATCTGAGGCCCATCACTGTATCCCCTGGATTAGGGCCTAGCACTGGGAGAACTGGATTAGGGGCTGGGCCATGGGAAACCTGTATTTGGGAACTGTGATTCTTGGAGTTGAGTCCTGGCCCTCAAAGACGTGGATATGGGGCCTGGTCCAGGTACCCAGGATTTCAAGCCTAGCCATGTGAGTCCCAGATTTCAGGGCTATCCCTGGGACACCTGGATGTCAGGCCTGGGAGAACACAACTGGAGGCCTGGGCCTAAGTGTCCTAGATTTGAGGCCTAGCACTTGGAGAACTGGATTTGAATCCTAGGTTGGTAGACCTTGATTTGGAGGGTAGCAAACCTGGATTAGATGCCTGGGCCTTGATGTCATGGATTTGAGGCCTAGCAGGAAGTGATGTGGATTACAGGGCAGGCTGTGGGAAGCCAGGATTTGGGGAATGGGAATCTTGGATTTGAGGCCTGGCCCTAGGACATCTGGATTATGGGCATGGCCCTCAGAGACATGGACTGGGGGCCTGAGAGATCTGGATTTGAGGACTGCTCATGGGAGACCTGGAGTTTAGGCCTGGGAGGCCACAGTTTGTGTCCTGGGCCTGGGTATCCTAGATTTGAGGCCTAGCACTTGGACAACTGGATTTCAATCATAACACTGGGAGTCCTTGATTTGGAGGGTGAGAAACCTGGATTTGATGCCACAGCCTGGATGTCATGGATTTGAAGCCTAGCACTAGCTGATGTACATTAAGGCCCTCACTCTGGGAGAAGTAGCTTTGAAGTCAGGGCCTGGGAGCCCTACATTTGAGCTCTAGAAGTGGAAGACCTTCCTTTGGGGGCCTGAGAAACCTGGATTTGATGCCTGGGCCTGAATGGCATGGCTTTGAGGCCTAGTACTACTTGATGTGGTTTATTGCCATGACTCTATGAGTAGTAGTTTTGAAGTCAGGGGCTGGGAGCCCTGGATTTGAGTCCTTTTCCAGGGAGATATGGATTTGAACTCTAGGACTGGGAAACCTTGATTTGGGGCCTTGGGTGTCATGAATTTGAGGCCTAGAATTTGGTGACCTGAATTTGTGACCTGGCCCAGGGTGTCTAATATTTCAGGCCTTGCAGTGGAAGGTCTAGATGTTGGGACTGTCCCTGAGAGATCTGAGTTTCACGCTGAGCCCTGGGATTACTGGATCTGAAGCCCATCACTGTATCCCCTGGATTAGGGCCTAGCACTGGGAGAACTGGATTAGGGGCTGGGCCATGGGAGATCTAGATTTGGGGACTGGGATTCTTGGAGTTGAGTCCTGGCCCTCAGAGACCTGGACATCAATCCTAGTCCAGGAACCCAGGATTTCCAGCCTAGCCATGTGAGTCCTAGATCTGAGGGCTATCCCTGGGACACCTGGATGTCAGTCTGGGAGACCAGAATTTCAAGCCTGGGTCTACGTGTACTAGATTTGAGACCCAGTACTTAGAGAACTGGATTTCAATCCTAGGACTGGGAGACCTTGATTTGGAGGGTGGCAAACTGGATTGATGCCTGGGCCTTGGTGTCATGGATTTGAGGCCTAGCAGGAAGTGATGTGGATTACAGGGCTGGCTGTGGGAGGCCATGATTTGGGGAATGAGGGAATCTTGGATTTGAGGCCTGGCCCTAGGACATCTGGATTATGGGCATGGCCCTCAGAGACATGGAGTAGGGGCCTCAGAGATCTGGATTTGAGGACTGCTCATGGGAGACCTGGATTTTAGGCCTGGGAGGCCACAATTTATGGCCTGGGCCTGGATTTCCTAGATTTGTGGGCTATCCCTGGGAGACCTGGATTTCAGGCCTTGGAGACCAGAATTTGAGGATGGGGCCTGGGTGTCTAGATTTGAGGCCTAGCACTTGGACAACTGGATTTGAATCGTAGCACTGGGAGTCCTTGATTTGGAGGGTGAGAAACCTGGATTTGATGCCACAGCCTGGATGTCATGGATTTGAAGCCTAGCACTAGCTGATGTAAATTAAGGCCCTCACTCTGGGAGAAGTAGCTTTGAAGTCAGGGCCTGGGAGCCCTGCATTTGAGCTCTAGAAGTGGAAGACCTTCCTTTGGGGGCCTGAGAAACCTGGATTTGATGCCTGGGCCTGAATGTCATGGCTTTGAGGCCTAGTACTACTTGATGTGGTTTATTGCCATGACTCTATGAGTAGCAGTTTTGAAGTCAGGGGCTGGGAGCCCTGGATTTGAGTCCTAGTCCAGGGAGATGTGGATGTGAACTCTAGGACTGGGAGACCTTGATTTGGGCCTGGGTGTCATGAATTTGAGGCCTAGAATTAGGTGACCTGAATTTGTGGCCTGGCCCAGTCCAATATTTCAGGCCTAGCAGTGGAAGGTCTAGTTGTTGGGACTGGCCCTGAGAGATCTGAGTTTCAGGCTCATCCCTGGGATTACTGGATCTGAGGCCCATCACTGTATCCCCTGGATTAGGGGGGCCTAGCACTGGGAGAACTGGATTAGGGGCTGGGCCATGGGAGATAGATCTAGATTTGGGGACTGGGATTCTTGGAGTTGAGTCCTGGCCCTCAGAGACCTGGACATCAATCCTAGTCCAGGAACCCAGGATTTCCAGCCTAGCCATGTGAGTCCTAGATCTGAGGGCTATCCCTGGGACACCTGGATGTCAGTCCTGGGAGACCAGAATTTCAAGCCTGGGCCTACGTGTACTAGATTTGAGACCCAGTACTTAGAGAACTGGATTTCAATCCTAGGACTGGGAGACCTTGATTTGGAGGGTGGCAAACCTGGATTTGATGCCTGGGCCTTGGTGTCATGGATTTGAGGCCTAGCAGGAAGTGATGTGGATTACAGGGCTGGCTGTGGGAGGCCATGATTTGGGGAATGGGAATCTTGGATTTGAGGCCTGGCCCTAGGAGATTTGGATTATGGGCATGGCCCTCAGAGACATGGAGTAGGGGCCTCAGAGATCTGGATTTGAGGACTGCTCATGGGAGACCTGGATTTTAGGCCTGGGAGGCCACAATTTATGGCCTGGGCCTGGATTTCCTAGATTTGTGGGCTATCCCTGGGAGACCTGGATTTCAGGCCTTGGAGACCAGAATTTGAGGATGGGGCCTGGGTGTCCTAGATTTGAGGCCTAGCACTTGGACAACTGGATTTCAATCGTAGCACTGGGAGTCCTTGATTTGGAGGGTGAGAAACCTGGATTTGATGCCACAGCCTGGATGTCATGGATTTGAAGCCTAGCACTAGCTGATGTAAATTAAGGCCCTCACTCTGGGAGAAGTAGCTTTGAAGTCAGGGCCTGGGAGCCCTGCATTTGAGCTCTAGAAGTGGAAGACCTTCCTTTGGGGGCCTGAGAAACCTGGATTTGATGCCTGGGCCTGAATGTCATGGCTTTGAGGCCTAGTACTACTTGATGTGGTTTATTGCCATGACTCTATGAGTAGCAGTTTTGAAGTCAGGGGCTGGGAGCCCTGGATTTGAGTCCTAGTCCAGGGAGATGTGGATGTGAACTCTAGGACTGGGAGACCTTGATTTGGGGCCTGGGTGTCATGAATTTGAGGCCTAGAATTAGGTGACCTGAATTTGTGGCCTGGCCCAGGGTGTCCAATATTTCAGGCCTAGCAGTGGAAGGTCTAGTTGTTGGGACTGGCCCTGAGAGATCTGAGTTTCAGGCTCATCCCTGGGATTACTGGATCTGAGGCCCATCACTGTATCCCCTGGATTAGGGCCTAGCACTGGGAGAACTGGATTAGGGGCTGGGCCATGGGAAACCTGTATTTGGGAACTGTGATTCTTGGAGTTGAGTCCTGGCCCTCAAAGACGTGGATATGGGGCCTGGTCCAGGTACCCAGGATTTCAAGCCTAGCCATGTGAGTCCCAGATTTCAGGGCTATCCCTGGGACACCTGGATGTCAGGCCTGGGAGAACACAAGTGGAGGCCTGGGCCTAAGTGTCCTAGATTTGAGGCCTAGCACTTGGAGAACTGGATTTGAATCCTAGGTTGGTAGACCTTGATTTGGAGGGTGGCAAACCTGGATTAGATGCCTGGGCCTTGATGTCATGGATTTGAGGCCTAGCAGGAAGTGATGTGGATTACAGGGCAGGCTGTGGGAAGCCAGGATTTGGGGAATGGGAATCTTGGATTTGAGGCCTGGCCCTAGGACATCTGGATTATGGGCATGGGCCTCAGAGACATAGACTGGGGGCCTGAGAGATCTGGATTTGAGGACTGCTCATGGGAGACCTGGAGTTTAGGCCTGGGAGGCCACAGTTTGTGTCCTGGGCCTGGGTATCCTAGATTTGAGGCCTAGCACTTGGACAACTGGATTTCAATCATAACACTGGGAGTCCTTGATTTGGAGGGTGAGAAACCTGGATTTGATGCCACAGCCTGGATGTCATGGATTTGAAGCCTAGCACTAGCTGATGTACATTAAGGCCCTCACTCTGGGAGAAGTAGCTTTGAAGTCAGGGCCTGGGAGCCCTACATTTGAGCTCTAGAAGTGGAAGACCTTCCTTTGGGGGCCTGAGAAACCTGGATTTGATGGCTGGGCCTGAATGTCATGGCTTTGAGGCCTAGTACTACTTGATGTGGTTTATTGCCATGACTCTATGAGTAGTAGTTTTGAAGTCAGGGGCTGGGAGCCCTGGATTTGAGTCCTTGTCCAGGGAGATATGGATTTGAACTCTAGGACTGGGAAACCTTGATTTGGGGCCTTGGGTGTCATGAATTTGAGGCCTAGAATTTGGTGACCTGAATTTGTGACCTGGCCCAGGGTGTCTAATATTTCAGGCCTTGCAGTGGAAGGTCTAGATGTTGGGACTGTCCCTGAGAGATCTGAGTTTCACGCTGAGCCCTGGGATTACTGGATCTGAAGCCCATCACTGTATCCCCTGGATTAGGGCCTAGCACTGGGAGAACTGGATTAGGGGCTGGGCCATGGGAGATCTAGATTTGGGGACTGGGATTCTTGGAGTTGAGTCCTGGCCCTCAGAGACCTGGACATCAATCCTAGTCCAGGAACCCAGGATTTCCAGCCTAGCCATGTGAGTCCTAGATCTGAGGGCTATCCCTGGGACACCTGGATGTCAGTCCTGGGAGACCAGAATTTCAAGCCTGGGCCTACGTGTACTAGATTTGAGACCCAGTACTTAGAGAACTGGATTTCAATCCTAGGACTGGGAGACCTTGATTTGGAGGGTGGCAAACCTGGATTTGATGCCTGGGCCTTGGTGTCATGGATTTGAGGCCTAGCAGGAAGTGATGTGGATTACAGGGCTGGCTGTGGGAGGCCATGATTTGGGGAATGGGAATCTTGGATTTGAGGCCTGGCCCTAGGAGATTTGGATTATGGGCATGGCCCTCAGAGACATGGAGTAGGGGCCTCAGAGATCTGGATTTGAGGACTGCTCATGGGAGACCTGGAGTTTAGGCCTGGGAGGCCACAGTTTGTGTCCTGGGCCTGGGTATCCTAGATTTGAGGCCTAGCACTTGGACAACTGGATTTCAATCATAACACTGGGAGTCCTTGATTTGGAGGGTGAGAAACCTGGATTTGATGCCACAGCCTGGATGTCATGGATTTGAAGCCTAGCACTAGCTGATGTACATTAAGGCCCTCACTCTGGGAGAAGCAGCTTTGAAGTCAGGGCCTGGGAGCCCTGCATTTGAGCTCTAGAAGTGGGAGATGTTCCTTTGGGGGCCTGAGAAACCTGGATTTGATGGCTGGGCCTGAATGGCATGGCTTTGAGGCCTAGTACTACTTGATGTGGTTTATTGCCATGACTCTATGAGTAGCAGTTTTGAAGTCAGGGGTGGGAGCCCTGGATTTGAGTCCTAGTCCAGGCAGATATGGATTTGAACTCTAGGACTGGGAGACCTTGATTTGGGGCCTGGGTGTCACAGATTTGAGGCCTAGCATTAGGTTACCTGAAGCTGTGGCTTGGCCCAGGGTGTCCAAAATTTGAGGCCTAGAAGGGGGAAACCATGTTGTAGGGACTGGCTCTGGGAGATCTGGATTTCAGAGCCAACCCTGGGATTCCTGGATGTGAGACCTAGCCCTGTGTCCCCTGGATTTGGGGCCTAGCACTACAAGAACTGGATTAGAGGCTGGGCCATGGGAGATCTAGATTTGGGGACTGGGATTCTTGGAGTTGAGTCCTGGCCCTCAGACACCTGGACATCAATCCTAGTCCAGGAACCCAGGATTTCCAGCCTAGCCATGTGAGTCCTAGATTTGAGGGCTATCCCTGGGACACCTGGATGTCAGGCCTGGGAGAACACAACTGGAGGCCTGGGCCTAAGTGTCATAGATTTGAGGCCTAGTACTTAGAGAACTGCATTTGAATCCTAGGACTGGGAAACCTTGATTTGGAAGGTGGAAAACCTGGATTTGATGCCTGGACCTTGATGTCATGGATTTGAGGCCTAGCAGGAAGTGATGTGGATTACAGGGCTGGCTGTGGGAAGCCAGGATTTGGGGAATGGGAATCTTGGATTTGAGGCCTGGCCCTAGGAGATCTGGATCATGGGCATGGCCCTCAGAGACATGGACTGGGGGCCTGAGAGATCTGGATTTGAGGACTGCTCATGGGAGGCC